>NC_142064.1:228380911-228700161 GCF_059756535.1 Pantherophis guttatus
AGCAAACTAATGTGCTGAAGCTGACCAGACTAAGGACGCTAGCCAGATGAATATCTGGTAGGCAGATTTTTTTTCCTATTTTCCTCCCCAAAAACTAAGCTGTGTCTTATACTCCGGTGCATCTTATACTCTGAAAAATATGGTATGTGCCTTGTATTCCCTCCTTCCATTTTTCTCCACAGCCACTAAAGAATTCTGCACATTTTTTTTTAAAAAAAAATATTCATCTGCTTGTATCCCACTTTTATAATTTTTACAAATAGCTCAAGGTGGTGAATATATTGAACGTATCTTCCTCCTCCTATTTTCCCCACAGGTGAGTTGGGCTGAGAGAGAGTGACTGGCCTAAAGTACCACCCAGCCAACTTTTCATGGCTAATGTGGGGCTACAACTCATGGTCTCCCAGTCTCTAGCCTGGTGCTTTAACTACTAAACCAAACATCTGTTGCAACTTCTATTCAAGTATGTACTACGAAGATTTTATTCAGGCAGAAGAACCTGCCATATTTCCAGGGCTCCATAATAAAAAGAGCATGTTTATGTTATTAGGTGCTATATATTGCATGGCAAAATTCTGAAGAGGATCCAACTTTACTTTCCTACCAAGTTGTGTAAATGGAAAGTCAACAGAAGACCAGTGAATTTTATATATTGGGCTATTTTCTAATAGCTATTCAATTCTTCTCCTTCCAGTGGCAGATAATAAGGTACCTACATATTGAGAATAAACTAAACTCACTCCATTCCTGCCTCCTGCAATTGAAACCACTGTCCACTTCTTCTGCAATATAATCATGTGACTAGCAATATAGGCAATATAGGCCATGACTAGGATATTGCTAAAACAGTGACTCCAGATGTTGAGCTGGAAAGGCCACTGGATTTTAAATCCAAATTTCTTGAAATTGAAAAGTTATCTTGGAGAGTCAGGAAAGCCCGAAGACCCTCAAATGGATCAGCTGTGGTTGTAGGACTGCTTATTGGATCTCAATGGAGATCAAGCCTGCTTCCTGTCTTAACTATGAATAGGACATATGGTACGCACAACCCGCAAAGTCCTTAGGAATTTTCATGGAAATATTTCAATAGGAATTTCACTGCCACTTACAGACCATAAATCAGGTAGACCTTTGCTTTGCAGATCTCAATAGCTGCTTGGGTGCACTTATTCCATTGAAAATCAAAGGGGTGGTAGAACAATGGTCCTGACAAGGCTTTAACCAATGAATTTATGTAGTACTGTAGATGAGAACAAGATCTGCATAAATACAGATGTTTAGTCCACTAAATGTTTATATACTTAGAAAACTTAGAACTACGCTGCCTTCTGTATGACCTAAGCGTAGCTCATAAAATTATCTGCTACAATGTCCTATCTGTCAATGACTACTTCAGCTTCAACCATAACAATACACGAGCACACAATAGATACAAACTTAAGGTAAACCGCACCAAACTCGATTGCAGAAAATAGGACTTCAGCAACAGAGTGGTCAATCCTGGAATGCACTAACTGACTCTGTGGTTTCATCCCAAAACCCCCAAAATTTTAACCTAAGACTGTCTACTGTTGACCTCATCCCATTCCTAAGAGGTCTGTAAGGGGCGTGCATAAGAGCACCAGCGTGCCTACCGTCCCTGTCCTAATGTTTACGCTATTTGTGTCTATTTTATGTATCCAATCCATGTTTATACTTATTACCTAATATGTTCTTGACAAACAAACAAACAAACAAACAAACAAATAAATAAATAAATAAATAAATAAATAAATAAAATGTCTACTCATCAGCTTCTTTAGAAAAGGTAACCAAACATTTTGAAAAGTTGGAAAGCTGCTTTGGATAATACGTTTCCAGTCCAATTAATGCAGAGCACACAGCAAACTTCTAACAGCATCTGAAAGATAATACATGTAAAGAAAATGTTATATAGCTATTCCACAGTAAATTGATGTTCAATGTATCAACGAAATTCTCACTGCTGCCAAATTTTGTGACAGTATCTTCAAGGATTTGGGGGCTGCAAAAATAAGTCTGGGGGCTACATAGAGTGGCTACCTCTTTGCTTTAGTACAGTGCATGAAACCAATTAAAGATTCCTGAAGAACTGCAGGCCCCGAAAGACTCAAGCAAAATTGAGTAAACTGTTAATAAACTAGTGAGTAAATCAATAGTAAACTATTGGTAAACTGCATTTTAAAATCATTTCATAGATATCAGTACAAATATAGTATACTATGATGTAATGCATCTTAGTCACATGTTACTTTACCATCCCCAGTTTTTATAAGGCTTTCATGATGGAATGTGTATGGATTTAGTCATGCTTTGAACTAACCCTTTCAAGTCATAGCTAACTTGATAAATGCTTTTACTGGAACTGCTCTAACACTGCATGCGCTTTGACAAAAAGAAAATACATGCCATTAAAACTATTTATTAAAGCACAAGATTACTTACCCATTAATTTGTGTGACATTACTTTTTTAAAATAATCGGATGTTTCTCAACCTTGCTTTCTTAAAGTATTATAGAGTATAAGGCCATGATGGCGAACTTATGGCACACGTGCCAGAGGTGGCACACAGCGCTCTCTGTGGGCACATGAGCTGTCAACCCAGTTCAACTCTGCCGTACATATGTGCGCGCAACTCCTGCCGGCCAGCTGGTCTTTGGGTCTCTGCCATGCATGCACGGGGGCATGGCACATGCAGGTGAATGCGTGCATGCACAGGGGTGAGGCATGTGCGGGGGGCGTGCACGTATTGCATTTTGGGGATTTGGGCATGTGTGCATTCGCACGCTCGCGCGCTTTGGGCACTCGGTCCGAAAAAGTTTATATACCACTGGTATAAGGCAATCATGAAAACTTGTAGTTGTGGAGGTTAAATCTTAAAACCAGATACCGGTAGTGGGAAGTACCTTTTTTTTTTTATCAGTCTAAGGACACACCAGGATAAGTAGACTTTTGGTTTTCCCCATCCCTCTGATTCCAGCATAAAATACATCTAAGATCCCAGTGCTGTTTTGATCTACTTTTCATATTTCTGACCCTGAAATTCTTCTTGTCCAGGAAAGCAAATACAGACGAAATTGCCAAAATTATTTAACCAAAGGCCACCTAGATTATCCATGTTCTTTGATTCAGGCTAGAGAAATGAACTCCAGGCTGCTTGTTTTTGTTTGTTGGTTGGTTGGTTGGTTTTGCTTTTGCTTTTGTTTTTTATGGCTTGTCTTTTGGCTGGTTTAATGGCAAATATAGTTCTCAACTGGTTAAAAACTCAACCTTCTCTTTTGCAGGGAACAGGCTATAATGCAAAATACAAGACTGGTTTGTTATTCCAAAACTTGTCTATTTCAGGTGTAGCAGCTACCTTGAAATGGAAATGAGGGTAAAAATGAGGGATCTACTGAGATCTGCAAAACTGAAATCTCCTGGTCACAATATTATTTGATCACTAGGAGATTTGCATCATTGTCTGATTACCCCTGAAGCGTTACAATAAAAGCTAAAAGTAGAATTGCAGTTCTAAAAATAGTTCACATTAGTTTATTATCTTCACCTTGCTCTTAAAAAAATGTTATCTAAGAGTTTCAGTACCATGGTTCCAGATTTATATTTTCTGGCACATTTTCCTCCTTTTCTCTTTTTCTACATCTACCAAATCTAACATAACTTTAAATTCAAAATAAATTATATTCAATATAATATATTTATAAATGTAAAATAATTTTTATAGAGTTATCTAACTTAAATATGTTTCTATTTTGTCTTTTTCCATAAAAAGATGGAAACACTATTATTTGCCATTTTATTCTGAATCCTTTCTCCTCCTCTAATAATTATTTAATAACTTGAATCTACAAGTTTATACTGCTGCAGAAAACTGGGTTACGTTTGCCATAAATATTCTCTATGAAATTTCTATCATGATATTTTTTCTTGAGCAGTTCTACGGACTCGAATCATAATATTCTGTATTATGTATTAATAATCAACAAGTGTATAATGACAAGTGCAAGATTGAACACTGATTTAAAAAGACTTGCTGCAGTGGGATAATTTGGAGAAGGAGAAGAGAAAGACAGGGAGAAAGTAAAAAAACTAGGAGTTGTAAATTAATATATTGCTTGGAATACAGTATATCACCCTCATATTATCTCCTACTCTGCTGCAATCTTCATTCTGAAGAGAATCTTTTGGAACAGCTGAATTCTACTTTGGTTTATGATGTGGAATGCTACAGTACATCCCATTTTGATATGCTGCCTGATTCATCAGATTATAATTACCCCAATTATGGAGGCTGCTCCTCCAACTCCTCAAATGTCAATACAGCAAGAAATAATATTTGAAAGCATTAACCTCACTGTAGTTTTGGACAGTCAGTCTTGGTGAAATGTCAATTAACCTGGAAAAAAAAATCTGCCTCTCCAGATTTATTTTATTGTCCTTCCATAGGTTAATCCAGATCAGCATCGCACACATTCCCCGTCTTATTCTTGTAATGCTAGAGCAGTTCATCTGCTCTTTTGTGTCTGAGCTCAGATGCATCACAGGAAGAAACTCCGGAACCCCAAAGTGGAAAGATAGGCTGTTTTCCCACTGGCAAAACTGCTTCTTGGTGCCTCAGTTGTCCCTTGTGATGAGACCGGGGTGCCCTGGCAGGATATCAGTTTTGCATTCTCACATTGGCCAACTTGGAGGGAGGATTTAAACTGCGTACGGGGAATAATATTTCCATGAAAGCTGTGGTATGTACATTGATGTTTCATTATTATAAAATATCCATTTCCTTAATCTTTCTCTTCACAGGCTAAAGATACTAGAATTGCTGGTACATTTTGCATGTATCCCTTTCACTCTTTAATTTTGACCTGAGCTTTCAACTAGCTTTTCTCATAATTGAATGTGGTAGCATTTTTTCCTAGTATCTAGGTGTGTTATATAATATTTTATACTGGTATTCATTTCTTTTTCTGTTTTGGAGTTTCTAAATCCTATTTACCAGCTGCAAACTAAAATGTCTGCATTCAGTTTTCCAGCTCTATAATATGTAAGATTAATTTAATAGATCAGAATCAGAATGTACTTTATTCTCAGAAATCAATATGCAAGATCATTTTAAAAGGAATAGGTGGGTAACAAAATTATAAAAATGAAACACGGGTGCAAATATGATAAATATATGGGAGAGAGGATTATTATTATTATTATTATTATTATTATTATTATTATTATTATTATTATTCCTTCTTTTCTTGCCATTTCCTCTGGTAAGTAATTCCTGATAAGCCTCTCTAAATACTTATTAAAGTACCAGTGGTTAAATTAACTTACAATGCATAATGTAGTTTGGTTTGGTTTGTCTTAGCATATTATAAGAATCCTGCCATTAAGGTTTGCAAATAATGATTTACGGGTCAATGGTTTATGACAGGGGTGTCAAACTCAAGGCCCAGGGGCTGAATTCAGCCCATAGGGTGTTTAGTTCTGGCCTGTGGGGCCGCTCTGGAAACAGTGAAGGATTGGCCCACAGTGCCTCTGCCAGTGAAAACAGAGCTCCGTTTTTGCTGGCAGAGGTTTGCAGGAGGCCATCATAGCCGAAAATGGAGCTTGGGAACCCATTTTCTCTGGCAGAGCACTAGGGCCACCACACGAGTGATGTCAAGCTGGCCATGCCCACTCCTGGTTACACCCACTCCGGCCCCCTGAGGTCAAACACAACCCTGATGCAGCCCTCAATGAAATCGAGTTTGACACCCCTGGTTTATGTGAACCCAGACAACTGTGATTGGTTAAACAAACTACAGCTAAGCAAACCATGGCTTAACACAATCTGTGAATCTGATTAGTGATTTGGTAGAACTACCAGATCTGGGCTGCAAAACCCTGGGTGACTACTAATGTTTTCTGAAAATTTATAGCCCAGATCTGATAGTCCTAGTCTGAATTTTCTTATTAAATGATATGGTACATGTACCAAATTAAATCATGGATGTACAACTTTTTCTGGATGTACAACTTTTATTTTGTATAGCATACTTGGCTAAGTGCAAATAAAGGGAGAGTAAGTTAAATACAAATGTATTTGCAAATACAGTGCAAATAAAGGGAGAGTAGGTTAAAAGAAAAAAAATAATTTATATTTAAATGTAATTAAAATGAAAACAATTTGGTGATAGTATTTGGAATGTCAGGAGCCCATATTTTTATCTCTTTTATGAAATTGGGCTAATGAGTCTTCTCTAACTCAGCTGGGTATCATAAAGTTTAATTAACTTATGCTTACAAATTACTCTGACACTTTCAAATAAAAGGTGTTAAACATAAGGTGCTATTATCTTCAAAACACTAGTGTTTATTTCCTGTCACAGTTGGGCTTAAAAATTGAAAATACAAATTCAAGCAATTAGGAGATTCACATTTTCTTTTAAAAAAGAGTTAATAACTATATCTATCAGGTCTATGACTAGCATGAACAATGAGATAGAGAGACAAGGAAAGAATATTT
Organism: Pantherophis guttatus; assembly: GCF_059756535.1. NCBI lineage: Eukaryota > Metazoa > Chordata > Lepidosauria > Squamata > Colubridae > Pantherophis > Pantherophis guttatus. Next base: position 228,387,430 of record NC_142064.1, read on the forward strand.
GTATTTAATTTAGCACACATTTTCTATAAACACAGGCTAGTCACTGCTGTTAGATATTAATTAGTGATCTAAAGAATGAAAAAAGGCTAAGAAGAGGGTAAGCAAATTGGCAGGTGTTGGAATAAGATTAGACAACATCAGAAGATTCCGCCCCCCCCCCCAATATGGAGAAATTGTCCTGAATTCCTTCCAGTCTCTAATTTTAGTTTTGCCCTTGTGAAATTAACCATCAGAATCAGACAAAGGAATGCTCAGAAAATAAGATTTGGAGCTTTTCAACACCAACATGTTTCTTCTCTTAGCGGGAGACTTTTTGTACCGACAAAATTGCAAGTCTAGTTTCCCAAAAAGAAACTGTCTGTTGATGCTGATATCACAATCTTTCATAGACAAACGGTTTAGATCTTACTTAATACTTCCAAAGGACAAGCATCAAGATAGAGGATGAAACAAACTACGGGTGTCAAGTTTCTAAAGAAGATTTTCACTGGTGGCTTATGCCTATCCTAACAACAACATGAACAGGATCATTATTAATAATAAGAGAAAAATAAAATGATTTTTCTTCTTCTTTTCTAGTTCCAGGCCTTTAGGGGACAGTACAATCCCATTATTAATTTTTTTCTACACAGGCATTTGCGGAACTAAAATATTACATTAGGTAAATCATTTTTTTAGGATTCATATTTGTATGGTTTAGTACTTAGTTATGATATTAAGGATAAAGAATTCCACCATTATGTGACCTAATAAAATATTTACAATTCCACAAGCATTGCAAGACGCAAATTGTAAAAAAAAGGTTCTTTCTTTTCCTTCTGAATCAATTAGCCCAAAAAACTTAATATGCTATTATTCACCTCCCATTTCCTAAAGGTCAACATTCTGGCTCCATGCCAGAGATGTTTCTCTTAGATACTTAATCTTACACAGAAAATTAACCCCAGAAAATCGGGGATTTAGCTATAAAGGGTCATTCAACTAAACTGAGTGGTTTCAGATCAGCCAAATAGAACAGTTATAGTCGGTATATTTTTTTTCAAAATGAAAAACAAATTCAGGAGTCTAAATTTTCAGCAAAAGTATTGGTAGAATTGCTTCTTTGAAGAGTCCTTTTAGATGCTATTCCACCTGTATAACACAACATGTAAATATTGATAAACTTGTTCCTTCGTTGAAAAATACATGTTTTTTTTAAAGAAAAGTGTAAGCAACTCCAACCATTTTCTAAAATATGTAGCCTCCTTCTGCTTCTTTTGTTTTTTTGTATGTCATACAATAGTAATTCCATGAATTAAAAATTTACTCCTGTGTAAAACATACTCTTTCTTGCATGCTGCACATAGGATGAGTCAAGTCGCAAACACTATACACATTTTTTTATTCACATGCATGTTTAAACTTGTAATTGTTTGTTTGCTTATTTATTTTACCATTTTTGTACCTTGGACTCAGTTTAAAGATGTTGTTGTTAGTTGCGAAGTCATGTCTGACCCATCGTGACCCCATGGTCAACATTCCTCCAGGCCTTCCTCTCCTCTACCATCCTCTGGAATCCATTTCCACGCCTATTGATTCAGTGACTCCATCCAGCTACTTCGTTCTCTGCCGTCCCCTTCTTCTTTTGCCCTCAATCTTTCCCAGCATTAGGCTCATCTCCAGTGAGTCCTTCCTTCTCATTAGGTGGCCAAAGTATTTGAGTTTCATCTTCAGAATTCAAAATGGAACAAAGAAGCCAACCCTGCTCCCAAAATGAATGCCACAAAGCAATAAACTTAAGATGAAAAGCCCAGTAGAACAAAGGGATTTTGATCAGTTTACAAAACACTAAGAGGGAAGGGAGGTATCTGTTTCATTGAATATGGAATTTCAGGGCATCAGAGCCACAACAGAAGAGATCTGTTGCCTGGTCCATGTCCCCTCCCCACCCCGACCTATGGGATGCTCAGTAGGCTTTCCTGAGATGTTCTTACAGGATGGGCAGATTCAATTTTGGGAAAGATGCAATCTGATACTATTCTGTATAGGGTTTTGTAGGCAATTACCAGCATTTGGAATTGGATCCAAAAACTTACTGGGAACCAATACGGGCTACTATGTTCTGAACAGTGGTGGGTTGCCCCCGGTTCGCACTGGTTCTATAGAACCGGTAGAAAAACTGGCGGGAGGCTCCGCCCACTGACCCCAACATCATCAAAATGCTTCTGCGCATGCACAGAAGCTTCTGTGCTTGTGCAGAAGAGCGCGCGTGTGTGCAAGCTAAGTGAGCACACACGCACGGCCCCGTTGCAAACCGGTAGTAAAGGTAAGTAGAACCTACCCCTGGTTCTGAACTTCTGTATGTTCTCCAAAGAGAAGATCTTCTCCAAGATCCAGCATTTAACAATGTCTCATATGAGTGGTGAATACAGAATGAATTCAGGGGATAAAGGGGAAAAAAGGTAAGGAGATATTATATTCTCCTTACTATGGTTGTCACCATCTTCAATAGCTGGTGAGAGGCAGGGGAGGGAAATGAAGATGGTAAGAAGATTGGGGTTGGAGAAATCAGTAGGCAAACTCAAGTAAGCCTTTTAGTTGGGTTAACCAGATGGCAGGGAAATAAAGGTGGGCTATAATACTTTAATCTTTTACATTAGCTTAGTGTGTCATGAACATATCCTAAAGCCATTACGTTCCTGGTCTGGTTTCAGTTTAGCATAAGATGTGAATGCAGTCACAGAGACTTGTAAACTTGGTTTATGGCAGGATTTGGCGACATTTTGGTGGCTGCAGGCCAGCACTATTTAGTCTAAAGGCTAACGTGGATGTAGTAGCAAAACAAAATGTATGGTGCCCATCAAGCCAAGCTGAGATTTTTTTCCTTTTATAAAGAAGTTTAGGAATTTTGTTTGTAAACTATGTTCAGGCTATTTCAGGACTTAATACTAGTTATTATGCATTTCCAAGCACAGAATGACAGGAAACCCTGTTGTTTACATTCAGCAATTATGCTTTCAAATTTCAGCAGCCTGGTCATTGAAAGCTCAGAGCTCACAACAATGGGATTCAAGGTATTGTATGTGGAGCTATGACGTCACAGTTTATAACCTCAGATTTAGCAGTTAAATTTAATGGTTAAGTTTAGTGTGTGCAAATTGAGTCTATGGATTTGACACAATGTGTTGCCCTTGCCGTTATGGATATTATATCTGATAATCTTAAATAATCTCTTCAGAGAAATATGTGACATGATGTCTATTTGCTTGCATGAACAAGCTTTGATCTTAGGGAGGAAGGGCTAGGAAGGAAGCTGGCTGTCGAGAAAACCAATGTACACAAGTCTTAAAAAGTTAACTTGAATCAATGAGAACAAAATGATGGGGAATGAGAACACTAACAACTTGAAATGTTTAGGGCTAATATATGAGGTGTAAAAATCTGGCTGACTTTTTTTTCTGTATCGCTTTGCCATCTTGTGGTTATCCATATTTTTCCAGCCAAGACATGGCAGCTCAGAGACAACCTCGAAAACAAATAAGCAAGAAAAGGTTAGACGTAGTGAGTGAACAATGGGTTTAAATCATCTTAGTGATATATCACCAACAATCTAGGGGCAAGAATCCTGGTTCTTCCAGAACAGTAGGCACATTTGAGATTTTGAGAACATGTCACAGGCATGGAGGGCTTCCCATTCTCGAAGAGCAGTCATACACAATGTGGACAATCACAAAAACTTTAATTTATCAAAAGCCGAATGGATAACATTGTTCCCTATCTTATTTTCTAGATTCCTATGCAACTTGGATTGAGCCCCAGTTTATTTTTTATCTCTTGTGTAAGTTGTATATTTACAAACAAAGCACTGACTTGCCACTTTTAATTTCCGAGAATGCCTGTAGCTCTTATGTGGAAACACTATATTTCTTCTTAGAAATATGACATTGAAGGTCGGTGCTTGGATTTGTAGCATATCTATATTCTTGTATTTGATTAAAAATAAAAAAGAGGTGTTTTTTTTTAAAAAAGGAATATATTTCAAGTACAGATGCAGAGGGTGGAAGTAGCAAGGAAGTATCTGCAGGTACATTGATGCCCATAGATACAATATTAGGGATATTAGATCTATGAAATCTATGAAATTATTTTTTTATTTTAATAACTTTTATTTGAGAAACTTGATGACTTTCCCTATTTTATTGTCAAATTTAAGAATAGCCTTGCTGTATCAGGCTAAGCCTATCCCAGTTTGTAAATGGATTCAATAATCCCTGTTTAAAGGTCTCCCAATGTTGTAGACAGCAACACATATTTGTGATCAAGCAGTATTATGTTTCTAGGTCCCATGGTCATAATGCTGAATTAAAACAGCATTGTCCATCCCTCTTTTAGTTAACAGAAAACAATGGAAATTCCAGCATGAAATTTCCTGCCCATATTGTCAATCCTGCTGATATTGTCTCTATTCAGAATCTCATTGGAGATGCTATTAAATTCAGTTGTCCTGATTACAGCATGATAGGCTAAGCAACTATCTGACTCCTCCAGATTTACTGCTCCCCCTCTCAAGCATGTTGTCTGCCAATGGGAACACCATTAGCCAATCATGATACTGGAGCAGTAATAGTGAAGATTTGACATTAGGACTCTATTGGGCATTTCTAGACTCTTATTTCTCCTTTTTCTAGACCTATTCTATCGTAATGCTATTTAAAAAGGGGGAAGGGCAAAAAAGTGGACTACTGACTACGTTGCTGGCATATGTTTTTACAAGGGAGGGTACATTCTTGTTTAGGATTTCTTTTCTATATGGTCACCTATCACCAACTTGTGGATTTATCTGTCTTATCCTGAAGGCCCCCAGGTTGGTCCCCCAAGACCAGGTTGGTCCCTTTCAGTGTTACACAACTTCAGCCTGTTATCTTATTTCAGATGCTAGAAACATTATGTTCTATGGAAAGACTAGTAGAATGATGACAGAAGTTAATCAGCATCAGTCTGAAACACCAATAGATGCTTCCACAATTGGTTATTTGACTCTATCTCCAATGTCAAAATGACAAAATCTAACAGATTTTATATGCCCTGAAGCTATCACTGGATAGAATTCAGAATAAGGGAGAAAATACTAATTTAACACCAGTACAGCTAAAGAAGCCCTAAGCCTGTCTCATTCATAGACTGGGAATGAAAAGAAGGCAACATCTTGATGAAAAATGGAAAAGTGCTATTGTCAAGGACTGATTGTGTTGTGGTTCAGCGCAAGTGGGGGGCATAGCCATAATAATTTTGAAATTCTATACAAGTCTTACCTACCTCTTTCATTTATCAACATTTCCTGTACTTGGAGAAACTACTTTTTGGCAACAGTTCTTTCCAAGATGAATGAGATCTATTTGTAGACTGTTGATAAATGGTTTAACTAACGGTAGCAGCTTTTTATTGTAGAACAGTATCTGGTTCTTACTAAACATGTTGAATTAAAAATCCCATAAACACCAGCCAGTTTTCAGCTAGTGATGTAAACACACAGTTTCAAATGGTTTGTTAAACACGCTAAATAGATGTCGTACACTTTCCAGATAATCACCAGCACAAGAACATTGCTAGTGAAATGCAGGGATTATTGACAGATGAATATGAAGCAAACCCAGGTTGCACAACACCATACCTGGAGTTGTTTCTCGCAAAGCAGAAACAGAGTGGTACAGATCAGCATATTCTGAAATATTTTTCAGGCACCTTCATTGCTCTGGTGTTGATGACTGAAGCACAGCGAGACTGAATTAATTCACCTCTCCCTCATTTTACATGCTTCGCATAGTTGTCTGCTTAATTTATTCCTGACCCTCCCCCCCCCCCAAAAAAACCCCAGACAGTCTGACCTTCTCTTCTTTGTTATCCTTTCTTGTAAAATCCCTTTTTATGAGGAGGGAAGTACTTCAAGAGGATTGAGAGTTAACTTATTTTCATTGGGTGGGAGAGGGGAAACCAAGCAGCTGAATCAGAAGGTCGGTTGAAGATGATTTGTCTGAAATTAACTGTTGTTTGGCTAACTCAGTCCTTACAACTGATTGCAATGTTAATTTATGGCTGGATGAGAAAAGTTTTTGATTTCCTTGTCTTTGCCCCCCTCCCTCCCTCCCTCCCGCCCATGGATCCTACATTCTTGCTTCCGAACATCAAAAAAGGCAAACACAAGAGTTATTTGTTAGCAAAAGGAGCTGCTATCATGAGCTGCTTCTTTGTTTTTGGGACTGATGCAGCGATTGCCTTCCAGTTTGGGGGTGGTGGTGGAGCGGGTGGGGTGGAGAGTGGCTTAAACTTAATCATATTCACATGACAAACCATAAATAAAGGAAAAACGAATACTGAAAAAAAAAGAACCTCTCAGAAGTCGGAGCGAGCAGCTTGTCCACAGTTACAGGGAGGGGGAGAGGGAGGGAGGGAAGGAGAGAGAGAGAGAGAGAGAGAGAGAGAGAAGCTGTCAGACTTAGGGGAGGGCGCAGCTTTTCTCAGACGTTTGAGTTTTAACCCCATTGGAGACGCCGGTCCGGTAAGAAGGCAAAAAGGCTGTGGGTAGCTTGCAACAAAAGGCTCGGGACTTCCCTCTTGGCGTCTCTCAGGGTTCGAGGCGCATTACATCCTCCGCAGGAAACAGGTTTTCCTCTTTTGCGGCTGCCACCCCCCCTCCCCTCCCCTCCCCTCCCCAATTGCACAGCCAAGGAACCTCATGCTCTGTGCAGAGCGACAGCCCAGGAGGCAGGATGGTTCTGCGGGATCGGCGAGGCGCTAACCTGGTACCGTCACCGGATCGCGGCCGTGTTTTCCACCTCTTGGTGGTTTCCCTGGTGCTCCCGGTGCTCGGGCGTGGGCTGAAGGTGCAGCGCAAGTTCGTCTCGCCCACCGCCACTAACAACTTCGCTCTGGATGGGTCGGGCGGCAGGATCTACCTGGCGGCGGTCAACCGGCTTTATCAACTCTCGGCTCCCAACCTGACACTGGAGGTGGAAGAGCAGGTGGGCCCCAAGGAGGACAACCCCTTGTGCCACGCTCCCCAGCTGCCCCAGGCGTCCTGCGAGCACGCCAAGAAGCCGACCGACAACTACAATAAGCTGCTGCAGCCGGACCCGGAGCAAGGCATCCTGGTGGTCTGCGGCTCGGTCTATCAAGGCTTCTGCCAGCTGCGGAGCATGGAGAACATCTCGGTGGTGGCCGTCCCGTTCCCACCTCGGACAGGTGGTGGAGGAGGAGAAGGGGGCGACCAGGTCACGGTCTTCCCCAGCATGCTCAACGTGGCGGCCAACCACGCCAACGCCTCCACCGTCGGTTTGGTGCTCAAGCAATCCGGGCAAGACACGAGGCTTTTGGTGGCCGCCACTTACACGGGCTTGGGCAGCCCGTTTTTCCCGCGCAACGCCAGCCTGGAAGATCACCGTTTCGAGAACACGCCCGAGATCGCCATAAGGGCTCTCAACGCCCGCGGGGACCTGGCCCGGCTCTTCACTTTCGACATCAACCCGTCCGACGACAACATCTTCAAAATCAAGCAGGGCGCCAAGGACCGGCACAAGCTCAGCTTCGTCCGCGCCTTCCTCCACCGGGGAAGCCAAAGCGCGTCGTCCTCTCGCCCGGAAGGGGGCGCCTCCGGAGGCCGGAGTTCTCCAGCGGGACCGGGGGGCCCCTATTCGTCCCGGGGATCCCAGGCTGCCAAACCCGGCCGAGCACCGGCCGCTTTCCCGCCTTTGCCTCAGGGCACCCCGCTTAGCCGCCCGTCGGCCTCCTACGCTTACTTGGCCCTCAACAGCGAGGCGAATGCGCGCGAAAAGGAGAGCCACTCGCACAGCCTCTTGGCTCGCATCTGCTTGGGGGACCCGGCTGAGACGACCCCTCTCAATAGCAGCGGCGGCGGCGGCGGCGGCGGCAATGGAGAGACCAAAAAGTTGACCGAGTCTTACATTCAAATGGCGCTACAATGTAGCCACCCCGGAGCCGGCGGGGTCACGCCGGGAGTCTCCACCGGGGATCTCTTCAACAGGCTGGTCTCCGTCTTTCCCGCTCGCGCCGCCCTGCAGGTGGATCCCGGGAGTCCTCCTTCGCCCCAGCCGGAGGAGCTGCTCTTCGGGGTGTTTGAGAAAGCTGCCTCCCCGGGTGCCGGGCTTGGCGGTCGACAGGCTCCTCAGCCCTCGGCGCTCTGCGTCTTCCGCTTCGCGGAGATCGAGGACGCTATCAGGGTGGCCAGAAACTCGTGCTTCGTGGCTCCGGACGCCGACCTGGTCACTGTGCTGGACAGCGTCGTGCAAGGGACCGGGCCTGCCTGCGAGAAGAGGAAAATCCAGGTAAGGACAGGAAATCCAGGAGGGCAGAAAAACCTCTCAGCGATCTGGGGTTTCTTCTCACTAAAGTAGCGTGGGACAAATTGACCAGCCTGGCTGATGCTTGACCTTTATGATCCGTTGCCTGGGTGTGTGGATCAAGCTAAATAGCGGTTTTTGCCTAAGTGGGCAAGCTGTTGTGGTTTATAAATCGTAGTCTGTGGTTTGTATGTCCCAACCTAGTGGTTTATTCAGTAAATAAATAGATTAGGCAAACCATGGCTTAATGAGATTCAAGGCACTTTCTGGAAAGTACTACTAAGGACAACCGTTGGTGATGAATCTGAAAGTAGGGCTAAGAAATGTTCCCCAAATTTTGGAAAATCCTCCAATAGTGATGAACTTCCCTCAGAGACTGGAAGATGCTGAACAAATATGGAAGACACTAAATTGGGAAAGGATAGACTAAACCTCCAAGGCAAGTTTCTGGCCTGTTTTAGAATCAGAGAATCAGATCTCCAAGTTTTAGGAAGCTAGCCTTTGGATGAGTTATAGGGAAAATTTCCAAAGGAAAAATTGTGTGGGCCTTTGATAAAAAACAACAACCTAAGAGTAAACTGTTAAGTTTATTATTGTATGAATTTTTTGAATCAGAGTCTACAAAAGTTTATTTATTAATAAATTTCTTTGACCTTGAGGTGCCACAAGATGCTTGGTTATTTCAGAAAGCTTCTGTGGTTAGCTCCTAAAATTGTATTCGAGACTTACCTGATCATAAGATCAGAACTGGAAAACATACAGAAGAGGGCAGCCAAAGCAATCAAAATACTGAAACACCTTCCATCTGGAGCAAGCAGTTTAGAGAAAAGATTGGGACCACAATAGAATTGTGCTTAGTGTGGAAAAATGTTTTCCTTTCTTTTCATTTTGGTCATGGAAAACAATACCGGACTAAAAAAGGAGGGTTATTAAGCAGTAGGTATTTTTTAAGTGGTTGTGTGAGTTCTTAGCACAATACTATCTGTGATGATTTAAAGACATTATTATGGGCATTTTTCAGAGAATGAATCTAAGAGATAACTCCATGTTCAAGGTAAGCTACCCACAGTTACTTTGGATAGTGAGATGGGTGGTATATAAATTCAATCAATCAATCAATCAATCAATCAATCAATCAATCAATCCAAGGCTTGAAGGATGACTGGTGCTTTCAGAACCTGCTTGTAAATTGCCAGAATGTATCTGCCTGATTATATGCTAGTATTCTGGGATGTAAATATTGGGAAGTTTTGGCTCAACTGATATTGATGAGTGATGACAGCTGCCCCCAGTCAGGGGATGCTGTAGTTGAATTTTAGCAACATTTGGAGAGCCACGGTTTTCTTATCTTTGTCTTAAGGCCATGTTAAGTATTTACAAAATGCATATTAGATTGTGTAAATATTTACCACAAATATTTTGGGAGTTTTATTTAGTTCATGAAAGCCAGGGTCATATATTGGTGAAAGTATTAGACTAGGATTGGGAAGTTTATAAGCTAGACCTGTTGGTGTTAGTTCTCATTGTTTCTTCTCAGCAGCTGATGTTGAAGGCTTACTGCCTGTAATTCAGACATAATATTCAGCCATTGAGGCTTTAACTATAAAGGTTGCAAAACTGTCTTCCATGCAGTTTGTCTAGTTTTGTTTTAAAGCCAGTTGGTGACCCTTACCATACTTAATGCCAGCAAATACTGCAATACAATTTTGCATTGTTTAATGTTGTGCTTCCATTTATCAGTCCTAAATAGCTCTGCATTTAGTTTTAATGGCATTTAATACTAACATTATGAAAGATAGAGAAAAAAAGTCTAATTATGCATTGAATAATTTTATATTCATCCGGCATCTTCCCCCAAATCACCTTTGCTCCCAGTTAAAAATCTCCAAATATTTCTTCCTTGCAGGGACATGTTTCAGCTCCACAGTATATTTTTATAGCCATAGATTTATAGAATGGTACCACAGTTATGCAACCTCCTTATAATTCTTTGTGTGGAATTCACTTCGTTTCTTTTGCAGAAGTTACTTTGGATTGAAATTTTCATTGAGATATTATTCATTCATTATTATCCATTAGTCCATGATTATTGCTGTCAGTTACTGCACACCAGGCCCCATTAATGCTGAGTTTACTGCACCAAGACAATCACTTTGCACATTGAATTATATTTGCCATTTTAAGACTCCTTCAACTAGGAGAAACCATTGTGGAACTCATTGCAACCCCTTTTTCATTTTACATCCGGAATAAATTATCATTACAGTATAAGATCACTTAGTTATTTTATTGTCCCAAAGGTGCTTTTGGGGACAACCATGAGCTGGATCACTGAGAATCTCCATAGACAATTATCTTAATGTATTTACCTAAATTATCATTTATATTTTTTTAAATTTCCAAAATCTACTTGGTATTTCTCTTCAATGTGAAATTTTTCATTTAACTGTATTGTTCTTTAGCAAGTTATCAACTGATGACTACACCTGTTCTCTTAATATAGAGTTTTGTCAGCAGCTTTTGATGGTGGAATTTATTAAAGGCTTTCTAAAAGTTGTAATTGACTGATTTGATTGTGTGCCATCAAACTGTTGTCAATTCTTAGTGAGTACATCAATTATTTCCATGATAATGTATCCCTAACTTGAACTTTCAGGGCTTCAAACAGCCAAATATAGGTCATAAATAAGTTAAAATCTATGCAGAGCTGATGAATTTAAAAACTATACCTATATATAAAACTGATCTGAGATGGTCTGACCTTTCGAGAGCAATGCCAAAAGGATTGTCATACTTCTCCAAAAGGTTTAGGCTGCTGTATTTGTTTAATGATACTGACCAAAAACCTGGAATGTTTTTCAGCAGCTGTCTGAGCAAACATTGTGGCAGTTTAAGGAACATATTATTGGAGACAATTAGGAATCTAAATTTTGGGATATCAGAGCCCTGTTCCCCTTTAGGATTTTACATAAAACACCAAGGAGATCAGAAAAGATAGCAAATAAACATTCTCTAGGACATTCCTCCCCATCACAAAGGCACAGGCAAAGGCTATGGTAAACTATCAAGCACAGCAGCATAATTATCTGCTGCAGTCTCAGTTATGTCAAGGCACTTTTGACAAACAAGGAAGGGATCTGTTTTGCTTGCTTTTCATCATAGCATACAATTGAGTAATAATATTATCCATACACAAATCAAATTAGATGTCTGCAGTGTGTATCCTGAATTTATTTACATGTCTTGCTGTAAAATGATGTGGAATGGGGAAAAGGTCTAATAAACATTTTGAAACTGACACCCTTAATTCTGGGGCCATGAACACTTTTCATGTGCCTATCCTTCATCTGCTATAAAAGATAGAATTTCTGGAGAAGATCACAATCTAAGATGTAAATTATCCATATTTATAGCAGCAACTTGGTTTGGCAGGAAAGTTTGAGCATATAGTATCTGTTAGAATAATGCTGCTAGTGTGCTTGTTGACAAATTTTAAAAAGTGTAAAAGGTTAATGAGATAGGATTTGCATGTTAGCTTCTATGTAGCAGAATTTGTCTTATTTATGCTTTCTTACGGTAGCTACTGGATCTGGGCTGAGAAACACTAGTTGGTATGAAAGAAATATAGCGAAGTCTAGCTGACAGTTGACTAGTGGTCATCCAGATTTTTGCAGTTCAGATTTGGTAATCCTGTGCTTGATTTATGATTCTGTAATACCATAATATTTTCTACTATTTTACCTGGAAGTTAATAGACCTGAAGTTAGTCTTTGACTTACCACAGTTCATTTAGTGACCATTCGAAGTTACAGTGGCACTGAAAAAGTGACTTATGACCATTTTTCACACTTACGACTGTTGCAGCATTCCCATGGTCAAAATTCAGACGCTTGGCAACTGACTCATATTTGTGACGGTTGCAGTCTCCCGGGGTCACGTGATCACCTTTCATGACCTTCTGACAAGCAAAGTCAATGGGGAAGCCAGATTCACTTAACAACCATGTTGCTAACTTAACAATAGCAGTGATTCACTTAACAAATGTGGCATGAAAGGTCGTAAAATGGGGCAAAGTTCACTTAACATCTGTCTCGTTTAGCAACAGAAATTGTTGGCTCCATTGTGGTTGTAAATCAAAGATTACGTGTAATATACTGCAGTAGCCTGTGATCCCTTCCTATGTGTATCCTATAAATATGATGTGGAGTGGACATCATATTTATATGGTACACCGCAGCTACATCGTTCTCTGGTACTTTGCTTATTGGCACAGACTAAAACGTACATCTGCTTCATATTTGGGCACATGGTAAATATTTAGTAACTTTGCACAATGCAATACACAGAGTATTTTTTTTAGAAAAATGGGACAAACATGCATACCTTTTCCTTACCGATGGATATTCATACAGTATTCAGTGACCCTGGATATAGTGTGAAATTCAGAGAAACTTATTTTCAATTTATTACGGAGCAAAATATACAGCATTGGGAAGTTTTTTTTGCACATAGATGCAAAAAAAAAATGTTCCTTGGCTTTTATTAGGACTCTTTTTTTTCCATGTTCTTTGTCCCAAGGGAACTAGTTGTGGCTCAGAGTTATGTCTCCCCCTTCCTCATTTTTGGTTAGTCCTTATTGCACTGACGCTGAAGAAAGACAGCTCTGGGAACATGCGTTCCCTTACACATATTTCCTTCCCACATCCTCAGCCTGCACATTCCTGCAATGGACAGCATTGGATGTATGAAATTCAGAGAGAAGGGACATAGGGTGCCTTGTTTTATTGCTTTCAGGGTGAAAGTTTACTAGTACTATAATTTGTTACCAAGCTGACATAAATGGTAATGACAACTGCATATATCTATTCCCATTTTAAAAAGTTAAAAGTCAAGTCACAATAAGGTTGTTTTGTTTTCTTCTCTTCTGGGAAAGATGCATAGCATGGTTTTTTGTTTTTTGTTTTTTTCTTCTGGGAAAGATGCAGAGCACATTTTTTATCTTAAGGGATCTTAAAACATCTGCCTGATTTCACAGCTAAGATAGACCAAGAACGCTTGGTGTCTGCTAAGAGTATCAAAAAGGTTTTCTGTGTTACCAAAATACATTTGGCATGGTGGCTTTGATGTTATGGCCTTGTTGTAATAATTCATAGATCAACTTTAATAAGATCCAAGTCCAGATTTTAAGCAGCCAAAAACAAAATCATTTTGACAACAGAATGTTGCATCAGTTAATTCCTTAAGACCGAATAGATTAAATATTGCTCTTCTTTGCAATCACGTGACCTACTGTAATAATTTTTAAGTGGATATTTGGTTTTTTACAGTGGTTGAACTGTTTACTGCTGGAACCAGACATCCAGTTTTTTGTAGAGTTTAGCTTTTGAAATGAGCTGAAAGTGAAGAGAAAGATTTAATGAAAGTTTATATTTTCATTATCTGATTTCTAATTATGAATCTATAGTTGTCATGTCTGTAACAGATATATTAATAGGTAGGCAGTGCTTTCATTTTAAATATATTTCATTAGGACATGCTCATTTAGGACTGAAGGCAAAGATGAGAGCTAAGAGTTTTTGGGATCAAGAAGATCATATGCTTATAATCTGCTTCTGTAGCTTTTCCCCCTCCCCCAAATGTCCTATATTTCAATATGAATCAATCGATATGAAGTGAGGTACCTGGAAAAATTCTAGAGCAAATCATAAAATTAACCTGTAAACACTGGAAACTGGTGTAGCTAGAAGACAGTGTTTAGTTCACACTTTTGCTCAACAGTGGGTTTAATTTAAAGTATCTCCAACAGTTAGCTATCCAATGTCTACTCAAATACACCCCGTGAAGAGGATCCTACTACCTCTCTGAGTAATACTTAACTGTTCTTACTGTTCAGGGGTTGAGAGCCCTTCCTTTCAGTTTGAATCTCCCTTTGTGTAACTTTAAAAAATTATTCTTGTACTCTGGGGTGACAACATAGGTTTAAACCTTCTTCAGAGTGACCTCCTTTTAGCTACTTGAAGAATGCTATCATATCCCCTTCGGGTTTCTCTTCTGAAAGCTAAATATATTCTATTTCTTCAACCTCTCTTCACTGAGCTTAGTTTTAATCCCCTGATCATCCTCAAAGTCCTGTTTTGAAATATTCTCATTTTTCCAAATTCTTCTTAAAATGTGATATTAGAGCTGGACATAATACTTGGTACAGATGCCCAGTGCAGAATAGGATAGAATAGTTACAGTGTACATCTGTTAATATGGCCTTAAATTTTGTCTTTTTTCCACCATATTGTAATGCTTGTTCATATTCAATTTGTATTCACCTGTCATTTCCACAAATTGTGTTTTCACGGCCAAATTCCACAGTCCAGGACTGAATCGTGCACCCTACTTGGCAGATCATTCTAATTTGATGAAGAACCATTGATAAACTGTCTTTGAATATGAGGTCAAACCATCCACTTACTGTCATGCCATCTAGCTCAAATTTAATTGGATTGCTCAGAATCAGAATATCATGGAGTACTTTGTCAAATTATTGCGAAAATCAAGATACATTAGGCTGTTATACTGCATGTACTGTATATATGCTTATGAAAAAATTACCTGATCAAAACCTGAAATTAGGATATTTAATATTGTAGATTTTGTGAAAGATTGTTTCTTGGAGTTTCATTTTCTGTAGTATTTGTATCATGTTTATCTTTGAAGTCATGAACAATAGTTTATATTTTGCATTTCTTTTATCCTCATATCAGCCAGAAAGATTAGGCTACATTAAAAAAATAGGTCCTAGTTCAAGCAGTAAGACTTCTGGGCAGTAAATAAAACCCAGATCTTCCTAGTCTTAGTCTAAAACTATCTATTGCATCACACACAGTCCAAGCTTATTATCTTATTTAAGCTTGAAATTAGCTAAAAAAGCCCAACTTTTTAAAAGAATTCTCAAATATCCTCCATGATAGTATTCCAAATGACATGCTGAAATTAACATTAAACATAGGGTAATAGCCTGCTGATCATCTTAATAGCATTTTGAAACAAGTAATAGTTGTTTTGCTATTGGTGATAAAATGGCATCAAATAGAAGGGTTTTTCTCCATTTGCATATTTTGTGATAAAGGAAGGTTTAGCTTATTTACTTGATTTTGGATAACCTATGTGACAACCTAGCTCTTTTAAGGTCTATACTGCTGGGAAAGGTAGAACAAAAGAGAAAAAGTAGAATCACTAGCAGCAAGATGGATATATCAGTTAGAGTGGCAATGGGTAAACCATTGGAAGTTCTGAAGAGCCAAGTGAATGAGAGATGGCCCTGGAGAAAGTCTCTGTGTTTGCTGAGAGTCAATATTGACTCGTTGGCACATATTTGAAGACAAGATGATCTATAGCTTGCAAATGTGTAATCATGTTTGAATTGTACGCTTAAAAATAACATCTAGATTAATCTAAGAAATGGCATGAGTAACATGCATTCAGCAAAAGATTAACATGGTTTCCTATTTTGTTTCATATATAAAAGTTTTATTAAGACATTATTCATTTCAGTATTATTTAATATTAATGTTAATCTAGTTACTGAAGCAGATAATGTCGCTTTAAGAGCTGTGGTGGCACAGTGGTTAGAATGCAGTATTGCAGGCTAATTCTGCTGACTGCTGGCTGCCAGCAGTTCAGCAGTTCAATTCTCACTGTTGTGATTTCCCCTTGATTTTTTTTTTTTTTTTAGAATCAAAAGTAGTTCGCTGGGGGAAGAGACTCTTAGTTTTTGGAGTCACTTTTTACTAGTGTAGGAAGTTAGCACCCCTCTCCTAGCAAAATGAAATATTCTAGGAAATATTAAAAAGGCAGAATATTATATTTTCCCTAAAGGAGAAACGTGTTTCTAAAGACATAAACTCAGAGCCTCAACCCTAATCCTAACCCTAGCATATATTTTGGTGCCAAGCTGTCTACAAGACAAAAGGCTGGGCCAGCTTATCTACAAAACAAAAGACCTTCACCCTCAGGACATGATCGGATTAGCCCTCACTCAAAATCCACACCTGGACAAAGCCATTAAGCCATAATAGGAATTGCCCAAAACCCTTTCAGAACACAACCCTCTTCATTATATCATCACCCAGCAAGATTCAACCAAGCCTGGGACTCAAGAAAACCATGTGTTCACCATTAAAACAATCTTTCCAAACAGCCTCCATGTTTCCAGTGTCTTTCTCCCCACTTGGAACTGAACCCAGATGGACATTTCTTCCAACACTAGTCTCTCTCAAACTACTTTTCCATTTGTAAGAAAAACAATGCAAGTCTCTCTATCCGTTCCCTGGAGTCTGGAAGCACAGCTCTGAAGGATCTTTTTTCTTTTTTTAGCTAAAGGAAGAAAAGGATAAAGTCAGTCTTCTGTATTATTTCACTAATGAAACTAGCAGTTTTCTACAGCTGATTTTTTTTAACCGTGGAAAAGTTTGTCGTTTATATATAGAAAAGCCCTATACAAGCCTAAAAATTGCTTTATTTATATAAGTGTTGTAGGTTTTCTGTGATATGTTATTAAATATATAGATCATCCTTTATAGTAAAATCTGTAGCCTTAAAACTACTTTCTGAAGTGGCTAACTTGAAAGTAGATTGCATGGATATTAATGGGTCATATTCCCATGTGTGTTGGTAGGCAATAGAAGTGACTTTGATGTCTTTGAAACAACACTCATAAAATCAAATGTAAAAACAGAATGATGTATCTCTGCTAGTTGTCATATCAGTTAACATTGTTTGACAAATAGATACTTTCATATTGTATTTTGCACCTATCAGAATTATCTTAATAGATATTCTATAAGTTTAGCATAATGGGCTTCTGATAGAACAGAAAAACAAAATGAGATACGACAAAGCAATTATTTTTTAGCATGGAATGATGAGAGCCATTTTTAAAAAATCGTTTCAGGATCTGATAGATCCTAAAGAGGTTTGGTTTTAGCTCTACTAAACATTTTAGGTCATGCAAACCAGTAGTGGATTCCACTTACCTTCACTACTGGTTCATAACTGTAAGCGCACGTGGCGCTTCTGCGCATGTGCAGAACTTTTGCACTTGTGCAGAGCATCTGTGATGACATCTGGGTGGGTGGGTGGAGCTTCCCGCCACCGCCACTACTGGTTTGCCCAAACTGGGACGAACCGGTAGTAACCCACCACTGATGCAAACATTGAACATTCTTTAAAGTCTGATACTATTGGTTGACCAATATAGCATACTGCCATGGGTGAAATGCTCCTGGTTCGGACCGAATCGCCCGGTCTGATAGCGATGGAGGCGGGTGGTTCAGAGAATCGGTAGCAAAAATCCCTGCCCCCCCATTGCCCAGCTGAGCTGCGCAATCATCAGAGGCTTTTTTTTAATTTTTAAAAGCATTTTTTCTACAACCTCTTTGGCCAAAAAAATGCTTTTAAAAGTAAAAAAAAAAAGCCTCTGATGATCGCACGGCTCAGCTGGGATCATTAGAGGCTTTTAAAAAAAAGCCTCTGCCGATCAGGCAAGTCAGCTGGGATCGTCAGAGGCTTTAAAAGCATTTAAAAAAAAAAAGTTGGCCATGCCCACTCAGTCATATTACCTCCCCACCACCACCACCAAGCCAGGCCCACAGAACCAGTAGTAACAAATTTTACATTTAACCACTGCATACTGCACTCCAATTCTGTATTAGAACCAGTTTGATGTAGTGGTTAAGGCAACAGTTAAAACTAGAAGATTGTAAGTGCTGGTCCTGCCTTAGGCACAAAGCCAGTTGCGTGACCTTGGGCCAGTCATTCTCTCTCAGTCGTAGGAAGGAGGGAATGACAAATCACTTCTGAAAAATCTTGCCAAGAAAACTGCAAAGATTTGCCCAGGCAGCCAGGAAGCCAATACTGATTCAAAGACACATATACACAAACAATTCTCTGTTACAGTTTTGTATACTGAATATGTGCTATTTTCGACTCCTAGTAGTCTCACAGCTAGAAAGATGAATAGAGAGATCTTGTGTATTACTCAACATCATTTTTGATTATTTCATTTTGGTAATAATAAATTGTCAATATAGTTTTTAGTAAAGCACTTCCTCGATATATTGAGTAGTTCTAGCATTTCAGAGGCTATAAGGCAGTGGTGAAATGTAAAATTTGTTACTACCAGTTTTGTGGGTGTGGCTTGATGGGGGGGTAATGTGACTGGGTGGGCATGGCCAACTTTTTTTTTTACTTTTAAAAGCATTTTTTTCTACAACCTTAAGAGGTTGCAGAAAAAAATGCTTTTAGAAGCCTCTGACGCTCAGGCAACTCAGCTGAGATCGCCAGACGCTTTTAAAGGCAATTTTTTTTTCTACAACCTTTTCGGCTGAAGAGGTTGTAGAAAAAAAATGCCTTTAAAAATGCTTTTAAAAGCCTCTGACGATCCCAGCTGAGCCGCACGATCATCAGAGGCTTTTTTTTTTTTTTTACTTTTAAAAGCATTTGAGATTGTAGAAAAAATGCTTTTAAAAGTAAAAAAAAAAGCCTCTGATGATGGGCGGGGGGGGGGTCAGGGATTTTTGCTACTGGTTCTCCGAACCACCCGCCACCATCGCTACCAGATTGGGCGATCTGGTCCGAACTGGGAGCATTTCACCCCTGCTATAAGGGGTTTGATTGATAGCAAACACTATGGATAACAAGTGTTTTAAATTCTGTATTGCCGTTCAAACTTTCTATGTGTACTTTTTTTGGTAAAATCTAAGAAGTTTTAAAATGGTTCCCTTAACAGTTGATTAATTATGATCCATAATAAATATTACCAACCATTTTAAAATAACTATTGCTCCAAAGAGTTATTTTGTGATGAGAAGAAAAATCACATGTAAATATTTTGTTTCCCAGTAAACAAATATCTGCTAAAAATTGCTTAAAAAAAAAAAAGGATTGCTCCAATTATTGCAAAATTGCTCTCATCCTGCACATCAACAAGGTTCTGCTTAAAATGATATAATTTCTAGCACCAACTATCAAAAGGGAATTACCAGATGTCTAAGCTGGCTTCCGAAGATATCATAGCACTCGCAACCATATTGCAAATCTGCCCTGGATCTTTGAAAAATATCATGAATATCAAAAGATCATTTATATTTGCTTCTTGCCTACAAGAAAGCCTTCTATTGCGATGAGCATGAGAAGCTATGGAGAGCCCTACAAGACCTGGGGGTACCAGCACATCTGGTCAAGTTGGTGCAAGAACTGTACACAAATCAGGAAACCACTGTGTGAACACCATAGGGAGACACTGGTTGGTTTAAGATAAAGAAAAGACGGGAACAAGGTTGCATTCTCTCCTCTTTCTTATTCGACCTGTATGCCAAAATGATCATGAGGAAGCTAGATCGTAAAGAATCAAAAATTGGGGTAAAGATTGGTGGAAGTAACATCAACAATTTTCAATATGCTGATGATATAACCCTACTCTCAGAAACCAAAGAAGGCCTGAACATCTGATCAAAAAAATTAAAGAAGAAAGTTAGAATTTTGGTCTCTATTTGAACATCAGAAAGATCAAGCTTGTGACCACTGCAAAGAAGGGAAACATCAAAATAGAAGCTGATGAAGAGATCGAATGTGTGGAAAAATTCACTTTCCTAGGATTGCAGATAGCGGTGAATGCAGAAATAAAACATCAGATTGCACTGTGTCACACAGGAATGATGCACATGAGCCAAATATGGAAAAGTAAGGACATCAGCCTGGCAACCAAATACAGGTTAGTTTACTCTATTGTGTTTCCTGTAACTGCCTATGGTTGTGAAAGTTGGACCTTAAAAAAAAGCAAAACAGGAAGAAGATGGATTTGCTTAAACCGGAGAAGGGTCCTGCATATTCCTTGGACAGCAAAGGTGACTAACAAGCAAATACTGGAGCACATAACACCAGACATGTCACCAGAAGGCAAAATCACAAAACTGTGTCTGACTTATTTTGGCCATGTCACGTGGCAGAATTCATTGGAGAAAGCAATTATGTTTGGAAGAGTTTGCCATCAAAGAACATAGTGGCTGGACACCCAAAGAAATAGTGCAAGATTGGAAGATGTGGAGAGAACTGGCCCATAGAATCACCAAGAGTCGGACACAACTGAATGGATAACATCATAATCATCAAACCAATACCAAACCACCATAGTGAGAAAAGCATAACTTTAACATCAAACAACCTGGGTATTTTCTCCTTCAAAAAAATTAACCATTAACTTATCAGTCTGTTTAAATTATTTAAGTGGAAGCAACATAGACATCCCTCTCAAAATATATGAGTCTTGATGCAAAGTTCATTCATATATTTAACACCCACCAATTTACTAATTTATCAGAATATTTACCATTCAACTCTACTGCTTAATCAAATTGAAATAAAGCTTATTGATAATCATTAAAAAAAACCTTGAAATACATAATGACATATATTCAAATTCCAATAAATCAATTCCTTTAATTTTATGATTTTGTTTTAGTAGACATGCTAGAACTTCCAATATTACATTAAAAATTACATGTGATAAAAAACATCCTTGATGAATTCTGTGTTTCATTTTAATTATTAATGAAATAATCCTATTAATAATTTCCTTACATGAGGAAAAGGATTAAGATACTAAATTATAATACATGAAATAAATTATATAAGAAATCTTAATTTATGCAACCGTTGTACCAAAGACATGATTTAAACCATATCAAAAGCTTTTTCTGCATCCATTGAAGCTAACATGACAGATTCATGTGTATCAGCATAAAAGGCTACTACATTAACCAGAAACCTTGAAACCCTTTTTTAAAAAACCTTTTAAAATCATAGCATCAAAATCTAAGAGGGATATTGGGCAGTAACTTATTAACTGAAGAGGATCTTTGCATCTTCAAAGTTACAATGATAAAAGCTGCAAAGTATGAAACTGGCAGGTTTTTATTTTACAAATGTCTTATGAATTATTTAAAGAAATATAACAACTATTTTCTCCTTTATTTTTTATACCATTGTATAATTAATTTATCTGGTTTAGAGACCTTTCCAGATTTTATCATATCAGTAATATAGATTTCTTGAGATATAAGAGATGCAACCATTACTCCTGACTATAAATCAGAAATTTCTTGAGAAATCCATTTATTTATTTGCAGTCAAACATAAATATTTTTTAAAAATGTATACATAGCAATAATATTGCTTAAATTTTAAAATTAATTTAAAAACACATGGAAACAAACAAGGCATAGCCACTGTATGCATCCAAATAATATAATAAAAGTAATAAGAAATTGTCATTTTAGCTCTGTAAAAGTAACTAGCCAATCCAGTCTTAGGACATGATTAAGCCCATTGACTTCTAATGACAATTACCACGGAGCTGAACCTGGCCACGTTTCTGTCAAATTTTTCTCTTTTAAGAACTGCACAATCTTAGCCTTGGTTCAAACCCGAACATCTAACAAGAATGGATGAAGTAATTTTGGTCATGTTCCTGACACAGTGGGAAATCCTGAAAGACTTACATATTACATTTTTAAAAAATCTCTCTGACACACGTGTAAAATATAATTTCTATAGAATTCACCAAACTGAATATAAATTTCTTTATAATTAGTGTGATTTGTCCCTAAGGAATTTATCAAAGATATTATTTATTTTGTTTCAAATAATTCGTCAGATAAGCTGACCAGAATCACCTTGTACGGGAGATGGGGGCATAAAATTTTTAATAAAAATAAAAATAATAAAATAAAAATAATTGTTCAGGAGGCAAGAAGCAACCCCACTGTTGTGTAGTGCTATTCTTTGTTTTCCATTCTTTTTTTATTGGGGAAAAAAGGTCTTTCCTTTTACTCAATATAAGAATTAATCTTAAAACTGTAATACTGGGTTTTGATAGCTGTGCTCTCTTTGAGCAAAGTACAAAATCAGTAATCTATGAAAATAATATCAGATCATAGTATAGATTCTAGTGGGGGGTATTTTTTGAGAAGAGATTTGAAATTTATACTTGGAGCTTTTAAAATGCCGCTTTTTCATGTTCTGGTTAAATAATTCAATTTGCGAAGTTCATTGAAAATTTTGTGTTGAACAACTTACAGTGCCACAGTAGAAAATTCTACTAGTTCTTTCTGTTTGATTTAATTTAATGCAGTGCTTCTCAAACTGGAAGTCTCCCCGATCCCTGGAAGTCCCAAGACCCTTTCAGGGGAGTCTGCAAAGTCAAATAAATATATTTTAAAATTTCTCAGTTTTAATTTCTAATTCAGTAAATATTGATAGATATAACCCACATAAACCAAGCTCTTTGGAGTCCTCAATCATTTTTAAGAATGTGAAGGGGTCACGAGATCAGAATGTTTCAGAACTGCTTGTTTAATTTATTCATGTTTAACTTAGGCCTTCTAAGAATCCAATAAATTGAAAAGTTGCTTTTATTTCCAACTTCTTAGAGAAATAGATTTTGCAGTATGTGCTTTTTTGCATGAAATATCCTGGTTTTGACTTTGAATACTACAAAATTATCCCAAGAGGAAAAGAAATGTAATAGCACTTGTGGTATTACAATTAAAAGTCTACTTTCCAATTGAAGTAACATTTATTTGCAACTTACTTTATCTTTACAGAATTTAACTGCTTGAAACTTTCTTTAAAATGTAGTTCCATGGACTAATTGTTTTTGCATGGAGTTATACTACTTATAGCAGTGATGGCTAACCTTTTTTTCCTCAGGTTCCAAAAGCGTCTGTATGCAATAGCGTACGTGAGCATGCCCACACCAATGATTCAATGCCCTCCATGCACGATCCGTCCCCCTGAGCATGCACGCGCAATCCCCACTGTGCTGCCCCGCCCCCTGTGGAGGTGCATGTGACCCCCACACTCCCCCACCCCCCACACATGTGCGCATGACCCCCGCGCCCTGCTTTGGGCCTAGCAGGCTTCCCTGAAGCCTCCAAAGCCTGGAAACGGCCCATTTCAGGACTTATGGTAGGCCCATTTTTTGCCCTCCACAGGCTCCGGAGGCGAAAATGGTCACCCCTGGCCCTCTGAAGGCCCTCCAGAGGCCCTCCGGAGGCCGGAAATGGCCTGTTTCTGGACTTCTGGTAGGCCTGTTTTCCGCCCTCCCAGAGCCTCCGCGCGAGCCCTGTACTTACCTGGCATCCAAAACGGGCCTCATGGAAACTCCTAGGAGGGGCAGGGGACCATGGGCATGTGCGCGTATCTCCCGCATGCATGACAGAGGCCCAAAAATCAACTG
Organism: Pantherophis guttatus; assembly: GCF_059756535.1. Lineage (NCBI taxonomy): Eukaryota > Metazoa > Chordata > Lepidosauria > Squamata > Colubridae > Pantherophis > Pantherophis guttatus. The sequence goes on from NC_142064.1 coordinate 228,411,052, forward strand.
GCCGGCAGGAGGTGCACACGGATGCGCAGTGGAGCTGACCTAGGGCAATGGCTTGCATGCCCGCTGAAATTGCTCCATGTGCCACCTGTGGCATGCGTGCCATAGGTTAACTATCACGGAATTATAGCATACTGAATACAGATATTCTGACTCTGACCACCATCCAGTCTTGAAGCTCACTGAAACTTAAATCAATCTATTCTATATATAAGTGTTATAGGTTCAGTTGAGTTGTCAGATAAGAGTTCTGACAAAACCAAATAATTAAATAATTAATTCTAGTATTCTTTAGATACTGAATTATGCATAAGGCATTTATTTTAGCAAAGTAGATAATTTACACATTGGTACTTGGCATTTAACAATAAAGGAATGATTGAACCTGACTAATAGTGCAATTTTAGGCATGTCACTTCAAAAATAAATCCCAATGACTCATGAACGAGAGTAATCCCAAATTAATAAAGACCAGAAGCCTGACTGACCTGTTAAAATAACTCATAATGTGGTTTTGTATACAGCAGGCATGAGCAATTTGCAGGCCCACAGCCCTGGACAGTAATGTTAGTTGGAAAACTTCAACATTATTATATGATTTATAAACATTAACTAAATTCTATATTTTATATGCTCTTCCTCTTCAATCAGTGTGACCCAGGCAAGTCAAAAGATTGAACAATCATAGTATACAGGCAGTCCTCAACTGTAATGGAGTTGCCCATTATGGTTGTATGCCAAGATGGTTGAGAATTGGGTCAATCACATGATTGACCTGATTTTATTATCTTTTTTGCTGTGGTGATTAAATGAACATGGCTATCATAATATAAACTCTGCAGTCATTAAACAACCACCAGCAAAACCATCATAAAATGTCACGTGACCATGGAATGCTGCAAATGGCTGTAAATGTCGCTATGTTGACAAATGCCTGAAGTGCAGTCACATAATTAAGAATCAAGGGGCCCAACCATCAGAACTTTGGAAGTTCGGTAATTGGCTAGACAATAGTGAGTTTTATAGTAATAAGTTTCCAAACAAAGTATATTGCTTCAATAAACATTTTCATTGTGAATAAACTTGGGTTGGGAGTTAAATCTAAACCAAGAAATTGTTAACAAAGTAAAAATTGAATCCACATGGGAATATGAGAAGAAATTTACTATGGAAATAAAATCAGTCCTTTCATTTGGATTGAGTTTTAAAGGAATACGTTATTTTGAATAATTTGTTTATATTAATTCAGAAAATCAAAACTTAAAGAGTTAATTTAAGTTCACGCTTGCTTTAATTTAAAGTTTAAACTAAAAATTATTATAATAAATCCAAACTATTTACTGGGAAGTAACACCCATCAAAATATGTGGCATTTCCTTCTGAGTAACCATGATTAATGTTTTCTGTTTAAGAAATATGAGTTTATAAAATAATGATTTAGAATGTGCTAGCTTCATTATTCCTACAGAGCACTTCCTTCCCTCTCATTTCTTTCCTTACTTCCTCACGAGCTGTAATTCTTGTGTATTTAGAGGTTATACCAAGGAATCTACATCAAAGACTCAGATCATAGATTCCATGGTTATATCTATGCTGGGCCCTGATTTGACACTTTAATTGGCTTCTTAGCCATCTGCAATTCCTCCTTTATTTTTTAAGAAGGAACCTTCTACATTAGATAGGAGACATCCATGTATCAAAGAAAGGTTTCTCAAAAATTCTAGAGTACCTAAAGATTAACACATTTATTGTAGCATAATATCATACCTTTCATTTACTAGAATCTATACCTTTTATTTATTAGAATCTGTCAGGTGCATTAAGTGTTATTTTACATTGACAAGTGTGAATGCAAAGATGCTCAATATTATTCTCACTTAGAAATTATTTATCCTTGCTCAACTGTGGCTAAAAAAAGAAAAAGGGTCACTTGATTTTTAAAATAAACAGCATAAATTGCCCCTGATGAAGCAATACTGAACAACATATGAACATATTTTTCTCTTATTTGTTCCTTTATGAGGAACAAAAGACACAGAAATCATGTCTGGAAAAAAGTGATAACGAGAATCCTAATCAGGAATCTTTAAATTATTTCTTATTTTTAAAAACTGTATTGGTCCTGACATAAAAATAATAATACTCTAGAATAGCAATAGCACTTAGACTTATATACCGCTTCACAGTGCTTTACAGCCCTCTCTAAGCGGTTTAAAGAGTCAGCCTAATGCCCCCAACAATCTGGGTCCTCATAATTAAGAAGGCCTTAATTTGGAATACTTAATATACATCTTAATGATAAGAACTGTATTCATTCAAATATTTTAATTTATATATAGTAGTTTGGTAAAAAAATGTTTCTGTAATTGCTTTTGACTGGTTTGAATGTTCTAAACTTTAGGGAAAAAATTATAAATGTAACATTTGTCACTTATGTATTTCTTTCAGGCTATAAAATTATGGTTCAAAACATACATTGGGTTTAATGTATTTGATTTTGTGAAGAATTTTGAGGAATGCCAATTGATTTATTTAAAAGTGACTAGATATAATTCCTCATTTTTGATCCCCCATTCAATTTTTGTTAGCTCTGTCAGCTTGAGACAAAACATGCACTCACTGTACTCATCACAAACTGTACAAAAGGGGGGGGGGGAAAGAGACAAGTCTAGTTCATCTAAATGTAAGATATGGTCCTATTCCCTAAACATTATTATTCTGGCAACTGTGCTCCTTATCTCCCTCCCGAAATAAAATATGACTCCTTACCTTCCCATTCATCTTCAAAAGTTTGTCTACTTTTATGTTAAAGCTTGGGAAGTGAGATTTATTAGAAAATAATTGTATAAATATGAATTTATATAAATTGCCACTCTGTTACCACTGTATAGATTACAAATTTATTTATTTATTTAAATTTATTATAGTCATCGAACTGAAATCTGACCGTGGGTGACATACAAAACATCAGCTCTTAATAGCACTTGGTCATGACAGTTTTGACTTTTGCAATGACACCCTTGGCAACTTTCCACTCACCTCATTTCCCTCCACTCCTCACTAAACTGAAGAGCTGCTTGAGATTGACAACTGAAAAGGTGCCTCTCAAAAACATTCTCATCTCATGTCCAAATATATTTGATCTTTATCATTTATCTTTCTACCATGAGTAGTCCATTTGTTCAAAATATTTAATTTGTTGGCAATGCTACTTGAATTACAAAAGAAAATAACATATGATAAAGGCAGCAGAAGGAACAAACCAACCAGTTATTGTCAGCCAACATCCATGTATCTTACCAGGTATTACTGAATTTGGGGATTATCCCACCTTTCTGACAGTTTGAACAAAAATGAAATCTTGATTTATATATTTCTGTTGGCTGTACAAGATTAGGAGGGAAGATACAGTATGTATCTAGGAATCTTCCTAGATTCACAATACCTGTTTGAGGAGCATGTGGCAGTTGTGGCTAGGAGGGCACAGCTTCATCTTCTGCTCCATTTGCACCCATTCCTGGATTGAAAGGCCCTACTCACAGTCACTGATGCCCTGGTCACCTCCAGATTTGATTACTGCAGTGCACTTTACATGGGGTTGCCCTTGAAGAGTATTGGCAGTTTCAGCTAGTACAGCATGCAGCAGTGCGGGCAATTATGTGCGCTCCTAGAGTAAGGCGTGTTATATCTCTGCTCTGCAAGCTGGATTGATTGCCAGTTTTCTTCTGGGTCCAATTTAAGATGCTTGTTAAGTCCTCGACTTACGACGGGCGTCCCTGATTGGTTAAGACGCATGGACTTGCCGGCGGGAGAATGTTGCCTTTCTATTGGTTGCTTGGTTTGACAGCTGTAGTATAAATAGCTGTCAAACCCCGTTGTGTGTGCTCTGTTTCTCTCTACCCGTTCTGTTAGCAATAAACGTTCCTGTTTGACTTCACCTGGTCTCGCCTCAGTTAATGACCCCAGGGTTGCCCTCAGAGCACTGGCGACGAAGGTGGGATTCTGAGGACAGAGACAGGTGGTCAACAGCTGAAGTCACTAGCGCTAAGCCAAGGCGCTCAGCTGAAGTCACTTCACGACGAGACGTCGTGTAGAGGAAATTCCTCTCAGAAACAGAGCCCATCTGTCTAAGAATGGCACCTCCGACATTCGCCCCCTTCAACCAGACTACAGAAACCTGGAAGTCGTATGAGGCAAGGTTCGAATGTTTTCTGGAGGCGAACGACTACACGGGGCTGACCAGCAGCCGGAAAAGAGCGCACTTCTTAAATGCCTGTGGTCCCGAAATGTTTTCAGTCGCTATGGCCCTGCTAGCTCCGGTTCCAGTACAGTCGGTGCCATGGGAGGTCCTGAGGGAAAAGCTCAAGCACCACTATGAGCCCACCCCTTCACGCATCGCTCGCCGGTATGCTTTTAGGCAAATCTTACAAGCTGAGGGAGAGTCCATTAACCATTACATCGCCTCCCTCAGAACTGCTGCCTTTAACTGTGAGTTTGCCGATCTAGAAGACTCCCTCCTGGAGCAGTTCGTGTGTGGTGTGAGGGACCCGAGGGTGCAACGACACCTACTCGAGAGAAAAGATATCACCCTCGCAACTGCCATTGAAGAGGCACAGGCTTGCGAGCTATCAAGCAAGTCCACTCTAGAGATTCGCAAAGCGCAACCCAGCGCCCCCGGTAACAAGCCCAGCACCGTGCACTCAGAAGAACTAGACCCTGAGGTAGCAGAAGAAGAGGACGATGAAGTTAGCCGCCTTAAAACTGTCAAAGGACAGGGAAACCCCTCAAACAAAACCTTCGTGGGGCCCCCCTGTCAAGGGTGCGGAGAATTGCACCCTAGAGCGGCTTGTCGCTTTAAGACCACCATCTGCCGCAGATGTGGAAAAAAAGGGCACTTGGCACGGGTCTGCCGGGCCAATATACCGGGCACACCATCCAAGCTCCCCAGCAGACCGTTCCAGAAAGGGCCAAAGCCAGGCGGTGATTGTTTCGCCATTTCCAGGGCCTACAACGTCCCTGCGAGGTCGGCCCGCCAAGAAAAAATTAGTCCCAACAAAAAAATTTACCTCACATTAACCATTGAAGGAACCCCTTGCCGGATGGAGCTAGACACAGGGTCATCCAAATCTCTGATCTCCTGGAACACCCTGAAGCGGCTGAACCCAAAAATGCAAAAAAACGCCCTCCTGCCAAGCCAAGTTCGCCTCAGAGACTACCAAGGCAATGACATTCCCATCCTTGGTGGCGCCTATCTCCTTGTAGAACACAGAACCTTCACAGGCAAGCTACCCCTGCTCATCGTGAGAGATCCTCTGCCCAGCCTGCTTGGACTTGATTGGTTTGGCGCTCTGGGGCTGGGCATCACGGGCATCCATTCCACCACCCCGCATGATTTTGAAGACATCATGGCAGAATTCGCAGACGTCTTTAATGAAGAGTTAGGTAAATATAAGGGGTCACCCATCACCCTCAATCTAGACCCTAGAATTGCCCCTATTAGGCTTAAGCCTCGACGAGTGCCTTTTGCTCTCAAGCCATTAGTCGATAAAGAGTTAGACAAACTCATAGCCCAGGGTATCCTAGAGCCCACGGACCACGCCCCCTGGGAAACCCCTATTGTCATACCCATCAAACCTGATGGGTCAATCCGCATTTGCGCGGATTACAAAAATTCCGTCAATAAGGCGCTCCAGGCCAATCCATATCCAGTGCCCGTGGTGCAACATTTATTGCACTCCCTGGGCAAGGGCTCCATTTTTGCCAAACTGGACATGGCACAGGCTTACCAACAGCTCCCCGTTGATTCGGCCACTGCCGCAGCCCAAACCATTGTCACACACAGGGGAGCATTCCTGTGCCATCGTCTCCAGTTTGGCATAAGCGTTGCCCCGGGCATTTTTCAGGGCCTTATGGAACGACTCCTGCAAGGGCTGCCTGGAGTAGTCCCATACTTCGATGATGTCATCATCGCAGCTTCTAGCACAGCAGACCTTAAGGGGAAGCTAAGGACCGTCCTGCGCCGTTTCCAAACGGCTGGCCTCAGGCTCAAAAAAGAAAAATGCAGGATTGGGGTATCCCAGGTAGAATTTCTAGGCTATCTAATTGATGCCTCCGGCATTCACCCCACACCATCTAAGATAGCTGCCATCAAAAGGGCCCCCACACCCACAAACAAAACTGACCTACAAGCCTTCCTTGGCCTCTTAAACTTCTACAGCTCTTTCCTCCCTCACAAGGCCACTGTTGCTGAGCCCCTTCACCGTCTTTTAGACAAAAAGACCCCCTGGCGTTGGGGCACCCGAGAAGCCTCCTCCTTCTCAGCAGTCAAATCTCTTTTGACATCTGAGGCAGTCCTCGTTCAGTACACGGACAGCCTCCCCTTGATCTTAGTGGCAGACGCTTCCCCCTTTGGCATTGGGGCTGTCCTCAGCCACATCCTTCCTGATGGCACAGAAGCCCCAATTGCCTTTTATTCCCGCACGCTCTCCTCCACAGAACGTAATTATGGACAAATAGACAAGGAAGCCCTGGCTGCCGTAGCGGCTGTCAAGCGCTTCCACGAATATTTATATGGCCGTCCGTTCACTCTTGTGACGGATCACAAGCCCCTCCTAGGCATATTAGCTGGCAACATTGCAACACCCCAGGTTCTCTCCCCCCGCATGTCACGCTGGGTCGAATTTCTGGCTGCCTATTCTTACAACCTCATTCACCGTCCTGGCAAACACCTGGCCCACGCTGATGCTCTCAGCCGCTGCCCCCTCCCCATCTCTGTCTACGACCCCTCTCCTATTTCTCCTGTCCTTCTTATTGACTCTTTACATCTGCCAATCACTGCTGCCGACATTGCTGCCCACTCTGCCAAGGACCCCATTGTCCGCAGAGTTTTAGACTGGGTGCGCAGGGGATGGCCACCAGGTAATGTGGGACCTGAGTTCAAACCCTACTATATGAGGCAGCACGAACTTTCTGTGCTGCGGGGGTGCCTGCTATGGGGCAATCGGGTTGTAGTGCCTGCCAAACTACAACAGCCAGTCCTAGAAGCTCTGCACGAAGGACACCCGGGCATAGGAAGGATGAAGTCCCTGGGACGCAGCTATGTCTGGTGGCCGAACTTCGACCACGCAGCCGCCCAGTGGGTTGCAGGGTGCCAGCCCTGCCAACTCTCTAGACCAATGGCCCCCGCGGCCCCAGTTAGGGAATGGGAAATGCCCAAGTCACCCTGGTCAAGAATCCATGTGGACTTTGCCGGGCCCTACCATGGGCAGACTTTCCTAGTGGTGGTGGATGCCTATTCTAAGTGGGTAGAGATAGTCACCATGGCATCCACCACATCTGCTGCACTCATAAGAGCCCTACAAGGACTATTTGCCACCCATGGGCTGCCAGACGTCATTGTCTCGGACAATGGCCCCCAGCTAGCCTCTGCAGCCTTCCAAGTGTACCTAGCCAACCACGGGATTCGCCATGCCAGGGTGGCACCATTTTGCCCTGCCAGTAACGGGCTGGCAGAGAGGGCCGTGAGGTCAGCCAAAGAAACCCTATCACGTTACGGCCATGGGGATTGGCAAGAGAAACTGACCCGCTACCTGTTGGCACAACACGTAACTCCATGCCCCTCGACCAACAGGAGCCCCGCAGAACTTTTGATGGGTCGACGCCTTCGCACTGACCTCGATCGTCTTCACCCTTCCTACGCTCCGGATGCGCCCCCAGACTCCACTGGCCGACACCGCAACTTCGTCGTGGGCAGCCCCGTCTATGCCCAGAACTTTGGGGGTGAACCAAGGTGGCTTCCCGGGACTATCGAACAAGTCACTGGCCCCTACTCGTACCAAGTCCGGTTGCCCGATGGCCGGTTTTGGCATCGCCACATTAATCAGCTAAGAGCTCGCTTAACGCCCAGGCCAGAGGACCCAGCCGACCTGGGAGACAACACAACAAGTCCAGTTCCTGACTACATACCCACATTCCCTAACTCAAACCCGCCTCCGGAACCAGTCTTACCATGCCAGCCGCCTACCGGAGAAGTTGACATCAGAGTGCCAGACGAGTCGCAGGGAGTTCCGCCGATCGCAGAGGCGCCTCCAGCTCCTGCCGCCGCCGAACCCGTACTGCGCAGATCGACCCGGCCGCGCAGGCGCCCTGCCTACTTGGCCGACTACGCCTGTCCCATCCAGGAGGGAAGGGGTGTTAAGTCCTCGACTTACGACGGGCGTCCCTGATTGGTTAAGACGCATGGACTTGCCGGCGGGAGAATGTTGCCTTTCTATTGGTTGCTTGGTTTGACAGCTGTAGTATAAATAGCTGTCAAACCCCGTTGTGTGTGCTCTGTTTCTCTCTACCCGTTCTGTTAGCAATAAACGTTCCTGTTTGACTTCACCTGGTCTCGCCTCAGTTAATGACCCCAGGGTTGCCCTCAGAGCAATGCTGGTTTTCAACTCCTTTGTGACATATGACTGAGTTATCTGAGGGTCTCTGGTTACATCATCTCATCCCATTAGATCTGGCAGAATAGCATGTTGCAGTTATCATCAGAATAACAGAATAACAAAGTTGGAAGAGACCTTGGAGGTCTTCTAGTCCAAACCCCTGCTCAAGCAGGAAACCCTATATCACTTCAGATAATGATTGTCCAATCTCTTTTTGAAAACGTCTGGTGTTGGAGCATCCACAACTTCTGGAGGCAAGTCGTTCTGCTGATTAATTGTTCTAACTGTCATGAAATTTCTCCTTAGTTCTAGGTTGCTTCTCTCCTTGATTAGTTTCCACCCATTGCTTCTTGTCTGCCTTCAGTTAGGAAACTTCATGTGGTGGGTTCTAGGAGACATCCCTTCTCTACTATGAAGCCTGCTTTATGGAGCTATATTGCCCTCAAAATTACATCAGATCTTTTACTATTCCAAAAAGCCCTTAAGACATCAATATGTTGTTAGGCCTGTGGCTCTCATGCAACCAGAGACTTACTCAGACTTACTCCACCTTGTTGAGGTGTATATTTTTATTCTCCCTTTCCTGGGGTTTATATTTCTATATGTTTGTTTTCATTAGCTTTTTAAAAATTGGATTGTTGTATGCCAGCCAGAATTATTTTATGTAATATGGGCAGCTATGTACGTTTGATTAATAAATAATACAAAAATAAGAGAAAATGACATTTTATTAAATAATGTAACACATGATTAAATATAAGCAAACCTGATCAACTGACTACAAAGATTTCATTTGTACATGGCTATTTTTTTTGGAAGGGAACTATGCAGGCTGCTTCCAATGTAGTTTATTAGAAGCAGTATTAAGAGTATAAGAAACAAAGTTTATTGTCAATCCAAAATTTTGTCCTCTGGGAAAGTTAGGCTCGAAGTCTATTACTAAAGCTGGAGCTGAACATAAATGAGAAACACAGCTTGAATGGTTAAAAAAAGGGGGGTTCTCTTGAGAAAAGAGCGGCTAAGAAAATATGATCAGGATAATAGGGTAGAGTCTGAATAAATCAGATTACTTATTCCAAACAATTTCAATAGTGACATTTTAGCTGAGCTTTCTCAATTGGTGGAATGCCCTTGGAAAGAGGAGATTTGACTTAAGACTTCTGTCCCTGAGGAGCATAAGCAGAAAAATCGCATTTTCTGAGTAGAGTGATTTTAGAGAAACACAAAGGATTTTGTTTCTTAAACATATAATACTTAGACTGTAATAGCTTTTTCAGGGGCTATTGTTCTTTAATCCATCACTCTCTTAGTTCAAGGTTTTCACTGTATAAGATTGAAGAATTATATTAGCACAAGATGAGGAAAAATCAACTTGACCAGTTTGATAGCAATATAAAAGATGTACATTTTTCAGAAAGGATAGATGTTTCCCAAATAGCTCTAATTGCTTGGGTACTTTGTGTTGTAGCTACACAAAGATGATACTGTATGTATTCCTAATGCTCTTTGAAAACAGCAAGTGTCTGCCCTGATAACATTCATTGATTTAACTGTGATGAAAATGTAGAAAATTCTCAAATGGTGCAAAATATGTCTGAATTTTAAAATAGATGCTATATTAAATATAGCAGGACATATGACTCCTGTTCAACAGATTCCATGGAGTTATCAAACTGACAATCCGGAGTGATTTCTAACAGTTCTTTATTTAATACTGACTGTGAGGCAAACACACTCCCTGGCTGACACAGCTCCTTTTATATGAAACTGATCAAACAACCAATTAGGAGAGAGTATTTTCCTGCTCCAATAGAGGACCAGAATGAGATCTTCAACTGACAACTATACACTATATACAATACATAACAATTTAACTGATAAAATAATTCTGGAAAACAATTTAACAGTCATACTAAACATCACAAAGTGTTGGTTAGAATAAATTAGATTAAGTTTTCTGTATTAATTTTTGCAGTGATAATGTTTGCAAGAAAAGTTATTATTATAAAACTAATATATTTATTCAATGACTATATTGATCAGTTTTCAATCAATTCAAATTTATAATTATTTTTACAGACACATATAGTTTTACACACACAGATACTATATACATATGTATAGTTTCATAATGCTTTAAGCTTCCAAAGCATTTAGATTTTAAAAATGTTCATTAAAATGTTAAATATATTATTGTATTATTTTCTTTCAAATTTCAGATATTTTTAAAAATAATTTACTTTTAAACATAATTCTACATTGTGAATAGAAGAATAGATCTTTTTTCCCCAACACATATATGTCAACGTCGTAATTTGGCAAAACTGCAAGAAGTAGAAACTTTAATTTTTTTAGGGCAACTGTAGATTAATTTTAACTGATTAATTTTAATTGTGGTTAACAAAATAAAGCAGATCAATAAATTATATTGTATATCTGAGACTTTCTCTCTTTTTCTTCATCTTGTTGGAAAACATTTACTTATTTTTTTATGTTTTGCTTGTAAACATTTATGAAAAGTTTCAAAATTAGAAGACAAAAAGATTTCAGAAGTTTTTTGTATACAAGAACTTTCTTGCCTTTTCCAAAGAGATCTTGACTGATATATGATTGAATGGAAATAGGCCTTAAAAACTTGAATCCAACATTATCATTACTAATTAAGTAAGATTCATTTCCTGGGATTTTAATGGATAGGTAATTGTTCTCTTTTCTGCAGCTGAGATATTAAAGCTTAATAATGCTGATTTTAATATATTTATTTTGATTTCTGAAATTGTCAGGTATACTTTAACTGTTAATACAGTATATTATTTCTAATGCACTTAAAAGTGTTAATGACTTTATATTTTATCTATCTTAAATTACTGTTTCTCAATCTCAAACTTCAATTCTTTTTTTGATTTAGTAAGAATAACAAAGTGCTAAATACCATTAGAGTTTCTACTGGTTCTTTTAAAACATTTCGTTTACTCCAGTAATTAATTTAGCATGAAATAATGCTTGGTAGCCTAAATGATATTAAGTGGCGTATTCTGCTGTAAAAAAATGACAAAAATACATCTTCCTAAAATGTTGTTCACATTCCAATATTTTTTCATTTACACATGTTCAAGATAATTATTTTTGATATGAATTTGTAAAAGACATGTCATTATTAATTCTGCATTTCTCCTGCTTATATCCAATAATTACAGTCATGATGGTGAACCTATGGCAATGGTGCCTGAATTGGCACGTGGAGCCATGTCGCCTGGCTTGCATGGCATTGCCCGTTACTCTTCCAGGTTTCGGGCACACATGCATACGCGATGATCAGCTGGCCTTCGTGCATGCGGCAGTGCCGGAAACTGGAAGAGCTGGTCTTCCGTTTTCCTGCATGAACATATGTGCTGGCTAACTGATTGTCATGCATGGATGCACACCAGAAACCCAGAAGACTAGCTGGCCAGAAACCAGAAGTTCATTTTTGGGCATGCGCATGTGCCCTGGGCAGCTCCTCTTCTGCATGCGCGCATGTACACACACTCCCACTGAGTGCCGAAAAGGCTCGCCATTACTGAATTGCAGTATCTGTTTTTACTCTAAAAATATACCATCTTTCAGCCTTTGCTAAAGCATTTGCCTGATAGCCACTGGAGAGCAGGAATGATATGAACGATGGAAATTGCATGAATAGTAGAGTAGGCTAAGAAGGATAGAGCTGTCTGTAAATTCTGTAAATACATCATATATTTGTATTAAGACTATTCATATGTCCATGTAATAACCAAGAGTTGTGCTAATATTGAAGGTTACCTTCCTTTTATTTTATATTATAGAAGCCAAGAAAACGACCACAAAGGAAAGTGTTCTCTTCTGTGACCTACATAAAAATGCAGTCTAGTCCTGTAACAAAAACAGGAGTCTCCTTTCTTGCCTTAACCCCCTGAAATATGTTTTATGTATTTTATTTTTATCCTGCCTTTATTATTTTTTATAATAAATAAACTCAAGGAGGCGAGCATAATACTCCTTCCTCCTCCTAGTTTCCTCACGACAGCTATCTGGTGGGGTGGGATAAGAAAGAGAGTTACTAGTTTGCAGTTTTGTAGGATAATAACTTTGTTTATGTATAAGTCTGGATTATTTGGTATGCTAATATCTAAAAATATTAATTTTATTCCTTTTGGAATCCTCTCAGGTGTTTAAGTCATAATTGCTCAAGGCTAGGCATAGGATAGAGCACTGTTCGTTCTTTTGAATTATCTGTGGTGGGATTTGGACAGGGTATGTGAGATATTTTATCTGCGGTATTCAGTAGTATAAACCATAGTATCGTTTTGAATTGTCTACAAGTATTGAAGATTGGAGGTACTACTCTTCAGTGAATCTATTTCCTAAAGTTCTATAGTTATTGTGTAGTTCCACCCACTCATGGTCACTGGAGAGATTCCTGGGACCTGGCGGCCTCCCCACTAAGTTTAATATGTGCATGAGAGTGCTGAGAAAGGCCATCTGATGGTATAAATAATAATATATCATCAAGAGCTGTTGATATCTAGTTGCATATTATCTCCCCAGCAGGCCACACTCAGAACACAACTTGACTCAATGTCTTTAAGCTATAGAGGGCTGGGTGGGAAGAAATGGGTTTAGGCTTAAGATAGAATAGCTGTTCATTGAGAATCGAATTCCAGGAAAAGTCTAAAAGCTTTGGTTACACTCTCCTTGAGGGACATTTTTTAAAAAAATTGGGGGCAAATGGAAGCTATGGACAGGAGGGATTTTAACCAGCTCCAACTGGTATATGTTACAACAATCCTGAAATGAGATGTTCTGGTTGCTGTCCCTTACACCCTTATTACTTCAAACCTGAACTATTGCAAGTTATTATACATGAAGCTGCCCCAAATATTACTCAGAAGATTCAACTAGTGAAAAATATAGAAGCCTTCATGTTTACATTTAGTCAGCCCAATCACATATCTCTATTGCAGGAGCTGTACCAATTACTGATTTCTTTCTCAATGCAATTTAAATTGCTGGTGATTACTTTTACTTTCTACTCCGATTAGAATTTATCCACCTGATATGGACAAGCAGAGGAGCAAGCACGCTGTAGGTTCTATGAAAAATAGATGGTGTGTGGCCCTAGAAACAGCCTTTTCAGCTCACAATCTTCGGATATGTTACAATAGTTAAAATAATTTGTTCAACTGAGCAGACTTCAAAGAGTTTTCTTTCATTCTATATGCAGTTTATTTTTCTCTCTATTTCCACTCAATTTGCAATAAATTGAAGTCAAAGTGCAGAGATTTCTCTAAATAGGCTCAGCAGAATTTCTTCAGAATGAAATAGTAGCCATCTAAAGAGAATACTATTTGTGGATCTATGACAAAAGGAGAAAACAAAGATGCAAAGTTAAATTGCAACATTAAAAATTCAACAAAAAAGAATACACTTTAGAATAAATGCAAAATGGCTCACACATCTTAAACAAAAAAATTAAACTTGTACAGATGAAATCGTAATATTCAGAGCATTTGTATATAGCTTTCGATAATATCACTTGAAAGAATATACTATCTTACATCGAGTATTTTGAATCAGGTATACTAGTTTCATGATAGAGTCATTTTTTTCCTTCGGCATTGATTATAAAAACAATGCATACAGAATGGAAGCAAGCTTTTAATTATTGATGATTGTATTAGATTTTCATCTAAATGCTATAACAATAGAAAGAGTTTACTTCTTTCAAACTGTTTTTAATTTATATAGGGAAATATAAAATCGATACTGAAGAACCTGCGTTATAATCAACATTACAAAAGAATCATTCAGAGCTTTCTCTTCTCAGAATACAATTATAAATATTATTTACTTATATTATATTTATTTATATTATTATACATTTATATTATTTATTTATTTTTACGCATAATATTACACTTACACATTTAGCTGTTAGATTTGCAATCTAATTTCAAATGTGTTGGTCATTTGCTTTTCATATAATGAGCCAAATTGGAGAGTCAATTTGGCCTAGTGGTTAAGGCACCAAGCTAGAAACCGAGAGTCCATAAATTCTAGTCCAACCTTAGCCATGAAAGCCAGCTTGGTGACTTTGGGCCAGTCCCTTTCTCTCAGCCCAACTTATCTCACAAAGTTGTTGTTGTGGGGAAAATACGAGGAGGGTATGTTGGCTATGTTCACCGGCCTTGAGTTAATTGTAAAAATAATAAAGGATATATACATAAATAAAATCAATATTTAACCCTGTATGCCATCTCAATTTGAGGCAGTTTACATTTCAATATGCTCCACAAAATGTTGTTATAAAAACAAAACGATTATGAAAGTATGACACCAATAATTTCCATAATTGCTGGCTAATTCAACCAGAGTGTAGCAGAACATTATTTTTGGAGGCTCTGAGAAGATCTGAATTTTAATTCTCTTCCAGAGCGACAAGAGTCACAGCAGAGAACTATTTATTTTTCGCAAGGAATGGAGGTTAATTTCACTAGCTTTTGTGTAGTGAATGCTCATTTATAACCACAGTGATGACTCATTATAGATTGATAGAGGCAATCAGTTACAGGTTGTCTTCAACTTATTTATTTATTTTATTTGATTTCTATACCGCCCTACTCCCGAAGGACTCAGAACTTATGTCCTATCACTTAGCAACCATCTGAAGTTATGATGTACACTCCCCCCAAAAAACTACTTACCACCTGATTTCAAAGTTTAAGTGGTTGCACACCTACACCCCATGCTCACATAACCGTATTTTGGGTACTTGGCAACTGGCTCGTAGCCATTTGCAGTGTCCCACGGCCACATGAATGCAATTTCCAACTTTTTTGCCAGTTTCTGATGTTTATTTCTGACTTCTGGCAAAAAGACTTGTTAGGTAAAATGGATTTACTTATCGACCATGGCATTTGCTTAATTAACAACCACCAAAAACTGTAAATTGTAAAATTGGGTCTGGTCACATGGTGACTCACTTAACAACTGCAACAACCTACAACCATAATTCCACACTCAATTATGGGTATAGGTTAAAGACTACCTGTAATAAGTTTATATTCACACATCTTGTTGTTAGATTTGAAATTCTGAAGCAAACAAACAAACAAAAATTAAATTTATCAATTTAAATTTTAAAAAATAATTTAAAAATTAAATCTATATATCAGTTGGGCTGCGAATGATTGGCCCATGGCTGATAAGGGATTCCTAGGTTCTAGGTCAGACTTTTAACCACTACATTACAATACACTCAGTTTCTATTAGCTCCCTATGTTCCATCCAAAATAAAATATTACTTCAGATTTGGAAGTTCTCTCCTGGCTCATCCCTATCCTAACAGTTGGGGGGGGGAACTGTTTCAAGCTCACAACCCACAAAACAAAACAAAAAACAAAACTCCTTTTTTTCATGAGTGTCATTTTAACAAGAAGAGTTAAAATGACACTCATGAAAAAAAGGAGTTTTTTCTAGAGAGATTGGCTTTCGGGAAATCTGTTTCTGAAGAGCTACAGAAAGGAAGTTCTGTAGCTCTTCAGAAACAGATTTCCCGAAAGCCAATCTCTCTAGTTGAATTATTCTTCCCTACAGTAAAAGCTATAGTTAATTATCTGAAGTCTCTGGTTCAAGATTTAAGGGAGAGGGGGATGAATATAAAGTAATTTAAATGGGATATATTTTTCTTTATCTCTAAGACCATTATTCTCTTGTTTTCTATTATAACTTTTTTTCCTTAATACTATAATAATTGTGTAATCCTCAACCTATTATCTGTCTGCAAGTTATACATGTTGAATATATTTAAGGTAAAGAAAACTCTGTTTTGAATCAAGCTCGGATGGTGGCTACATACCTAAATGTGTCTGTGTTGTTACCTTGGCAACAAAAGAAAACTATTTTCTGTTGGCTTGTTCTGGGCCTTTTTTTTTTTTTCAAATCTTGATCTAGATTACAGTACTGGGATTTTATAGCCGCCTCATCCAAGTTCTGATAAGGTCAGCCTTCTTTTTTTTGAGATCAACCAAGATCAAATTGGTGATGCAACTTGATGATATGTGCTTAGCTACAGTTGTATTAAATATGTGCACTTTTCATTTGGACATAATGAAGGCAGTTTTTCTGTTTATGCTCCGGTCTTTATAAGGTCAAATCAGAGTAGGGTTCCCCCCCCCCATCAGTTTTTAAATATCACATTCTGAAATATTCAGGTGCTTGAGAGATTTTTGCCTGCTGTCAGGGTTATAACCTGTAGGGAGCACTATCTTCCAATTCTTTTCCTATTCATATCCCATTAAGGAACTTAAACTAAAAGGCAGGTCAGTGAAGTAACTTCACTTAGGACAACCTTAATTCAGTTGTGCTATCCTTTTCTCACTCTTCTGTTGTCTTACCGTCATCATAGTTTAAGCCACAAACTTTGCACTTTGTTTTCTTTTTCTATTTGGAAAAGCAGTGGATAGTGAAAATGGAGGGGGGAGGGAAGGGATTGGTAAAAGGGTGTCATTTTAATGCAGAGGTCTTCAAATTTGGCAGCTTTAAGACTTGTGGACTTCAGCTCCCAGAATACTCCAGCCAGCTATGCTGAAGTCCTCAAGTCTTAAAGCTGCCAAGTTTGAAGACCTCTGTTTTAATGCATTACCTTTTATACCTAATATTTAAGGTAACAAAAGCCTCTTTGCTTTACTTCTAACCCCAATATTCATAGATATAAAGATTCAAGAGTTTTCTATCATTCAGCAGGAATAGAATTCTATGTATGCTGTCAGCAGGTGAAGAAGAATTGGACTTAAATTAACATATATTATAACCTTCTCAGATCTGAGCTTCAACTCTTAGAATTGTCAGCAATGATCATGCTGGGTAAGAATCTCTTGTTAGGAAAGGCTGATAACATACATTGGGAACAAACTACTAAGCCATGGTTTCAAGAAGATAATATCTAGGAAAAGTGAATTGCTATAATGATATACTGCACAAGGATTTATGAAGTGAAAATTCACTGTATCTCATGGAAGATACATAACACTTTAGAAAAATAAGTCATGATTAAAAAAATCTTAAAAGTTTTAAAAAGCCAAATGTTCTCAGTTTGAACTATTTACTAACTTATTAACTAAATATATTATCCATGCAAACTGTCTTTCATTTCTCTAATTTGCCATTCTGCTCCTCCATTTTGAATTTGGTCTTATGTATTCTAAAGTATTCATACTTTTTATTTCGAATAAATACATTTAGTATTTGAGCATACTCAAATGCAATTTTATATTTGGTGCAGTCTATTCCCAAAGGAGCAATATATTTTTTTCTTATTTAAAGTTTGTCCTTTTGTAAGCTATACTCTATGATTTGTTGCTCTGTTTGATATGATTTGATGATCTAGAGAAGTTCTGTTAGTTGCCATGTTCTTGATTCCAGGGTTGAAATCCAGCAGGTTCTGACAGGTTCTGGAGAACCAGTAGCGGAAATTTTGAGTAGTTCGGAGAACTGGCAAATACCACCTCTGGCTGGCCCCAGAGTGGGGTGGGAATGGAGATTTTGCAATACCTTTCCCCCAGGAGTGGGGAGGGAAGGGAGATTTTGCAGTATCCTTCCCTTAGAGTGGGGAGGGAAGGGAGATTTGGCAGTATCCTTCCCTTGCCATACCCACCAAGCCACGCCCACCAAGCCACACCATGCCCACTAAGCCACGCCCACAGAACCGATAGTAAAAAAAATTGAATTTCACCACTGTTTGATTCCCTGGTTAGGATGTTTGCTGGTATAAATCTTTGCAAAGATGGTGGAGTGACCTAAGACTAAGATGACTAGGTAAGGAAGACTCCCTGAAAACCATTCAGGATTTTTCTAGCTAGTTTGAAATTGACTTTGAGGTGAATCTATGGCATATGAAGTGGCCCAAGCAATAGATATTAATTCTAAGCACAGTTTCCCTTTCCCATTCATTGAGTTAAACCAGAACTGTTTTTAATAGGGGAACTGAGAGCAATGACATAGAAAGAATGGTAGCTTAGACATATACCAGGGAAATTTTATATTGAATTGGATTAAGCCTAAACTAAAGCCCATTTGGAGTACTTGTAATGAAGACAACAGACAAGGTTTCTGATTCCTTTGCATCTGCATAGAATAGGCTGATATTGCTTTTGTGCACGCGTTGCATCCTCCAAGGAGTGTATTTGCACAATTAGGTTTCATGTACCAGCTACAACCATTCCTGAGTCAGTCAACCTGGCAACAGTTAAATCTCAAGGGTCTCTAATTCTTTAACAGTGGTCTGGAAATTTTACTTGATGCAAAATGCAGTAGCCAATCTGCTAACAAAGGCTTAATAATGCCCAAGTTGAAAGAGTTGCTGATTGTTTTTCAGGCCCAATTTAAGATGAAGGATTTGACTTTTAAAGCCCTAAACAGTTTAGAGCTTGACAATTTGAGATATCTGCTTAGTCACTAAATTAGAAGGCAAGGCCTGCTTAAATAAACTCTTATTTTCTGAGATCTGTTTCCCAAACAGATATATAAGAGGGACTTCTTTTTCATTTTTTGCTTCTGAGTTATGCAATCTACTCTTTAAAAGATGTCCTTAGCCCCCCTTTTTCATTTTAGGAAAGAGATTAAGATCTTCCTCTTTTGTTGGATTTTTCCAGTTTGATTAATTAGTACTTTAATTGCTTTTCTCACATTTAAAAGAATATTTAGTAACCTTGATTTTCCTCAGGGCAGAAAGATTACTGGGAAATATATATATAATTTGTTAATTACATTATTTTATAGCTTTTCTGTTTGGAAAAGTACTTAAAGCCATTAAACTTACACAAACAATGTAAAGATAATAAGATGGCTGTGTCAAACAAAAGAGAAGATAGTAGCAAAAGAAATAGTCATCTTGGATGCAATTCCAAAACATCGGCATTGACAAAATCACCATCAGTTTATTACAAAAAGCAGCTTTGTTTGGAACAGCTTACATCCTGCAAAAATACCTTTAGCACCATCAAACAACAATGTCTATCTATCCCTGGTCTTTGGAAAGGACTTGATAGGTGGGTAAAAATGTCAAATCCAGTCCAAACATCTGGCTGACTGTGCTATGAGCTACAGTGTTAATAATTACAGGTAATCCTTGAGTTACAAATGAAATGGAGTCAGCCAATTACATTCGTAACCCAAGGATTTGTTAATTGGAACTCATGAAATGAATGAGCACTATTCCTTTTTAACTGTTGTGGCCGCAGGCACCTTCCTGCCCACTAGATCTCCCACCTGGATTTCAGCATGGAGCTGGAGAGCTGGGCATACCAGCCACCCTGTGTCCCTCGCTTTGCTTTGCGTCTGGCAAGCGAGGTCCACAGGAAGGTTGGCACTCTAAGCTCTCCAGCTCCGCAGCAGCACAATTGCTGAAATCCAGATGGGAGATCTGGCATGTAGGAAGGCGCCTGCAGGCCGCAACGGTTGCCCTGAGGCAGATACTCTTTGTCTACTGGAAGCAATGGAAAAGTGTTCTTGGCCTTGTACTTTCCACTTTCTGGCTTCAGAACAACAGATGAGACCTTGGAATAATACAAAGAGCTTTGTTGATTAGGATTTCATCCCCTTTGTGATTCAACAAAAACAGTTCTACTTCTGCAGAATAAAATTGCCTGATTGCCTTTCTTAAATATGTTTGTGTATTTCAAAATTCACATGTTAAATGTGTTCTTAGTCTAAAAGTTTAATAATATAATGCTTGTTAGCATCAGTGTTGTCTCCTTGGTTTGACTTGAATTTTCTGTAAATCACTATGTAAACAAGAATAGCAATAGCACTGTAAAGCACTCACAGTGCTTTACAGCTATCTGTAAGCAATTTACGGAGTCAGCATATTGCCCTCAACAAACTGGGTTTTGCCAACCTCGGTAGGATGGATGGCTGAGCCGGTGAGACCCGAACTGCCAAACTGCTGGCATCCGGTGATCAGCAGAAGTAGCCTGCAGTACTGCAGTCTAATCACTGTACCACCGCGGCTCAGCATAGTAGTCAGAGTGTATAAGTACAGTAGAAGCCTTTATGCATTATGTAGCCTTTGGTATACTTTTAGTATTTTCCTTGTTTTCTTTTCTATGAGAAAGCAGTCATATACAATACATGACAATAAATGACTTTCCAAAAATCAACAGCCCTGGAAGAGAGTATTGTACTTCATCTATAAATATATAGTACTTAATATGATCAGTCAAGTCAGAGTTCAGAAGGCCTAGAAATGATTTTATCATTCTGACTTGCTTGTGTACAGTAAACAGAAACCTCAATTTAGATGAAGATAGAAGTTTTATCTTTGCTTATTTGTTTCTCTGGTATGAAATATAAGGTGAATTTGGGGCTAAGGTGTTATGTCCATCAGTGGAATGTATTGTCTACACTGCATATACTTTAGAATACTTTATACTTTATTGGCCAAGTGTGATTGGACACACAAGGAATTTGTCTTTGGTGCATATGCTCTCAGTGTACATAAAAAGACAAGATACATTTGTCAAGAATCATAGGTACAACATTTAATGATAGTCAAAGGGTACAAATAAGCAATCAAATCATACTAGGAAGCAATCAATATAAATCGTAAGGATACAAGCAACAAAGTTACAGTCATACAGTCATAAGTGGAAGGAGATGGGTGATAGGAACGATGAGAAGATTAATAGTAATAGTAATGCAGACTTAGTGAATAGTTTGACAGTGTTGAAGGGATTATTTGTTTAGCAGAGTGATGGTGTTCGGGAAAAAACTGTTCTTGTGTCTAGTTGTTCTGCTGTGCAGTGCTCTATAGTGTCGTTTTGAGGATAGGAGTTGAAACAGTTTATGTCCAGGATGTGAGGGGTCTGTAAATATTTTCATAGCCCTCTTTTTGACTCGTGCAGTATACAGGTCCTCAATGGAAGGGAGGTTGGTAGCAATTGTTTTTTCTGCAGTTCTAATTATCCTTTGAAGTCTGTGTCTGTCTTGTTGGGTTGCAGAACCAGACAGTTATAGAGGTGCAGATGACAGACTCAATATGAATCAAATTCCATTGCAACTTACTATCAATGGATCAGCTTAAGATTTTATAGTTTTAAAAAAGTCACTGCAGATATCATTATGAAAGCGGCATGAGACTATGAGCCTTTGCCAAGTGTCAAGCAGTGGCCAGGTGCCAGACAATTGGTTCTTTGAAGATCCAAGGACAACGAACACACCAGTAGGAAAAGAAATTTTATTAAGAACTTAAGCAGCCCAGAAGTAAACAAAAACATGAAAGCATAACATACCATACCAAGCAAGATGCTCTCGCTTCAGCAGTTGGAAGCCCCCCAGTGTCAACAGCAGAGAGACCCCAATGGCCAGGGCTGCTTTTTCCCCCCCACAGCATTGAGTGTTCAAGCCTGTGACAAGGCTCAAAGCGCAATTTCGGGGTTTTTATTAAAACTTGGCACCATGATTTCATGGCACGGCTTTCATGGCCAGGAGATTGCAAGACTAGACCTTGACTGAATAGTGCATAACTCTGGATGGGAATGAAAGACTGAGAATTATCTTGATAAGCTCGTGCTTTGCAGCTTTGTGAAGATTTTCCCTACCTTGCCAGCAAGAATAAAAACAAAACAAAACAAGCGGATTAAACATAGGTCAGAATGAACCCTAAATTTATAGTGTTTTCTAAATATGAAGGAGAAATCAAAATACACCCTCAAAATACAATAGTCTTTCACAGCGCCACTACACATGATTACTCTATTTGTAAGTATTTGCTGTGTCACGGAACATCTGTTAAATAAAACAGTGAAAGGAATAGTGCTGTACAATAATAAAAAGAAATTTGCCTTCTTAAAGGAAGAAATGTAAATATTGCTTTAAAGATGAAAGCAGTTTTTAAAAGTGATATGATTAATGTAGAAATGAAAAAGATATTTTTGCAGACAATTACAGTATTCCGAGTCCTGCTATGTTTCCTCCTAATGGAGGAGGTATTCCCGGTGTGTGTGTGTGTCTATGACAACTCCTGCCGCCAACTCGCCACCACCAACTCCTGCCAATTTGCCATGGGACCCCTTACCCGGCCAACTCATGATGGGGACAACTCGCTGCAAGCCTGGGCCTTCCACTCTGCTTTCCAAAACCAGGCTGGCTTAAGGGAAGTAAAAATTCCTTCCAGCCTGCACGTCTTCTCCAATGGCTTCCTTGCATCACTTTCAAGGCCCTTATCACAAAAGTTGATCTAAGTTGGAGTCATTGTTCAAAACACACACACACACACACACACACACACACACACACACACACACACAAAGACACACACACCAGTGATGGGATTCAAAAAATTATACTACTGGTTCTGTGGGTGTGGCTTGGTGGGCATGGCATGGTGGTGGGCATGGCTTAGTAGGTGTGGCAGAGGAAGGATACTATGAAATCTCCATTTCCACCCCACTCCAGGGGAAGGTTACTGCAAAATCCCCATTTCCTCCCGATCAGCTGGGACTTGGGAGTCAGAGAATAGATAGGGGCAGAGCCAGTTAGAGATGGTATTTACCAGTTTTCCAAACTACTCAAAATTTCCGCTACCGGTTCTCCAGAACTGGTCAGAACCTGCTGAATACCACCTCTGACACACACACCATTCCAAGCTTGGGGACTTTTAATCTTCTAAAATGCCAATCGTTCCCAGCCTTGGGGAAAGAGGGATCTTTCATTTCAGCTTATTGTGCTGGATCCTGACAGCTTCCAGGTAGAAAGAGGGGCAAGCAGGGATGTGTTTTCCCCACAGTGAGTTGGTCGGGGCATGGTGTTGCAAGGCAATGTGGTGGTGATGAGTTGTTCCATTCAGATTCCTGGCAGGGAAGAATGAAGGACACCGGGACTGGTCACCAAGAGAATATATATAGGTAGTCCTTGACTTACAACCATAATTGAGCCTGGAATTACTGTTGTCAGTCATGCTGGACATTAAGTGGGTCACATCATGACCATGTCTTCTTTTGTGGTAGTCATTAAGCAAATCACTGCGGTCATCTGCAAACATGACAACCATTACATGAATCCATTGTCCGCAATAGGCATATTCTGTATATTTTAATATGATTATTGTCCTACTTTATGCTCTAATCATTGATCCAAAAAAAGAGAAATTCAATGAGTTCTGTGGTCAACCTCAAATGAACAAAACATGCAGGCAAAATGTACTGCTTGTGGCTAGAGACTGGAATAGCAAAATTAGAAATAGTAAGGAGAAAAGTGTAGTTGGATCAATATGGCCTTGGAAACAGAAATTAAGCAGGAAAACAATTGCTGTCAGTCCAATGATTTCTTCATTGTTAACACAATCTTCAAGTAACCGAAATGACAGCTATATATGCATATGGACATTACCAGATGGAGCACACAGAAATCAAATGGACTCTTACTAGTTGAAGGAGATGGAAGACTGCAGTTATAACAGCAAAGATGTAATTGACAATGGTTCAGCTCACAAATGGCTCACATGCAATTTCCAAGCTAATGTTGAAGAAAAGCCAACCGGTTTCCATCAGGATCACTTTGAAGTCTTGAACCTCATTTAGGAATGATGAAATGAAATCAAAGAAGTTGTTAAGGATGAATGAGGAAAGAGAATGCCAAATATAAAATAACAGAAGAAAGCAAATCAGATTTTAAAACAAAAGATATAAATTGCCAAGAAGAGAAGCCAAAGCCAAGGAAGGCAATGATCTCAAAGAATTTTGAAGAACAATTAGAAGAGGCAAAAAATGGTATTAGGTCATCAGTAAAGACACTGAAAATGGAAACAGATACAGAAAAACAAGGATAGAATCCTGAATTCAGAAGCAAGTTCCAATCTCAAATTGGTATGCTGAATGATACCAATGGATAAATAGTAACTTTCATGGCAAATCAAATAAAGATGGAAGGAGCACATTGAAATATTGCATTGTAGAAATGTCAACATTCAAGATATCTCAGAATATGTTCCCTATCTACAAGAATTTATAGTCCTAAAATATGAAGCTAGATAAGCATTCCTCATCATTCCCAAATTGGAAGGTTATAGAAATATCTACAGCAACACAAACACAAAACAGAAGAATCAGCACAGAAATATGCAAACCACAGAAGAAGGATCAATAAAGGTTCTAACCAAACTACGTCAGCAAATCTGGAGAAAAACGTAATGGCTGACAGAATAGAAGAAATTTATCTACATGCAAATTCCAAAGAAAGGAGAATTAATATAGTGTGCAAACTATCATAAAACATCCTTGATTTCACACACTGGCAAAATAATGCTTAGGATCATCCAACACAGTTTAGAGCCATACCTGGAAAGGGAGATGCCAGATCTTCCAGTTGGTTTTAGAAAAGACCAAAAACAATAGCTGTTAGTCTTGATGTGTAAAGGATAAGCAAGAAAGCCCAAGTACTAAAGCATGATCTTCACAAATTATAAAAAAGCCTTTGATTGTATCAACCATGTCAAGTTGTGGAATATTCTTAGGAAAATAGGGATCCTGGAACATTTCATTATCTTTGTGTGAAACCTATACACAGGACAATTATTTAGCAATCTGGAGAGAACAATGAGAAACAAACTGGCTCCAGGTCAGCAAAAAAAATGATACCAGGGGTGCATACTTGTAGAGCGGAAAGGGCAACATCGATAAATTAAAAATAATCTTGAGCCACAAAAGGATACTGGCATACCAATCAGCTGATTGGTGGCTAGCAAAAAGGAGGGAGCACTGAAGCTGGAGCATGGAGATATTGGAAGGGCTTGAAGGCATGTGTCTTTTTGGGCGGCAGCAGTGGATTCTTCTTGATGGCAGCATTGTTTGGTGGGCGTCAATTTATTGAGCTTTTTAAAAAATGCCAGCAGGCCTGCTATACACATTCTCCTTATTTATTCAAACTATATGCAGAAAATATATTGAGGGATGCTAAACTGGAAGAAGATTAGTGTGGTTTTAAGATTGGAAGAAGAAACATCAATAACCTTCAGTAGTCTGATATCTGGAAATTTCTGCCATTAAACTCAAAGAAGCACTCTGCAAAATTTAATCCTGATTGCATTTCAGGTGCTTGGCACCTGGCATGCACATACAAAGGTTACTGCATCCTGTGGTCCTGTGATTTCTATTAGCGGCCTTCACAGCCAACTTCCAACAAAGAAAGTCATTGAGGAAGCTGGCAGGAAGTCGCAAGTCACAGTCCCATGACATGCTTAACAACCTGCCATGATTTGCTGAACAACCCCACAGACAGAACTGACGTTGTAATTTAGTGTGCAGTCACGTGTCATGCTTAATAACCACTCTGCTTAGTGACAAAGTTGCCAGACGTTACTTCAGTCAATAAGTGAGGGCTACCTGTATTGGTTAGTTTATATGTAACAGTAAAATCAAATTCTCTGGATTATTGTAAAGAAACCAGGCTAGTAATAAAGGCTATTTAGTCATTCGTACTTTGCTCCTAACTCCTACCTTGGTTAAGGAAGTAACCCTAAGTAAGATCCTTCTCCATTGGGGAAAGTGCTGGTCAGCTGAAAGTGGAATCCTTGCAGTTCGCCCAAATGAGAACTTAATAGTGTTATGGGTTTAGTGGCCACTTTATGATCTCCCCTCCTCCTTTATGATCCCCCCCCCTTGCAAATAAGGTTGCAAGCCAGGCAACCTTATGGCTGCTTTCAAGGACACCTCTGATGCAGCTGCTCCTTCTTCCAGGCACCCCTTCTATTAGATATAATTCACATATCTGATACTTAATTGCTTGCCTTATATGCTTGGCCTGCATTGCATTACTTGTGATTTATTACCTAATTGATTCTGTACAAGATTTGTATGCTAATTTTCCCCAATGCAATCAATTGAACACGAGAGTTAAAATAAAGTCTTTCTGGGGAAATTAGAACTGTGTGTCAGTGGATACTTTTATGAAGTAAAATTATACAGCTGGATAGAGTAATACTGCTGCAGCATTAAAGAACATGGGCAGAGTTTAAACGTATCTAGTTAGCTTATAAATGTTACCAGAGACTTTAATAATATATACAGTAGTTACTTAATGTTGCAGAGTAATTCAACACGAATATACCCAATTTAAAATGTGATTTACTCTTCAGAAAATGCACATATTAAAATGTATATTTTAATTGTTTGTCTGCATCCATAGGGATTAAAGTAGCTTTAAGTTTTATTTTCCATCCATTTCCTAGTTATGTCTAGCATGGAATTTGCCCTTTCCACAATTGTTACCCACTGAGTCAACATCTTCATTGAGCAATCTAATATGATCCCTTTTCCCTTAATCACTGACATTTCAGACCCCATCAGAATATGTGTGAAATTAGCATTACTTGCCGCAGATGTTCATAGCTTTATTCTTATTTCAACTGAGCTACATTTGTCATTTGATCATTTTACCCAGTGCAAAGATATGCTTTTGAGACACATATTTTGTTGATTTGAATAGGTTGGTATCATCTGTAAACTCTGTTACTGTGTCATCTCTCAGGTCCTGGCATATATCTTGTTACTCAATTTGTTTTAGTAGTTTCAGTACTCTCCCAGAGATAGTCAGTGCAAGCTTAAGCATCTATCCTATACCTTCTGTAGAAATTGCAGGTGCAAATAATTAATTTAGTTTCTTTGCCATATCCATATCCTCCTTGAATGTCCTTAAAATGTGTACATTAAATAGAACAAGTGAACTTAAAAAAAAATATGTATCTCTGTTTTAGATCACTATGTATCATAAAACAAGAGTACTCCTAATTGTCTTTTCAATTAGGAATGGGTTATGAACCTTTGTATTTATATTTAGAATATAGGCCTCATGGAATTTATTTTAAAGCTATATTTTATTTTATACTAGCATTTCTATGCCATTATATTTCAAACCAGAACTAGTTTGATCCTGTGATTAAGGCACCAAGCTAGAAACCAGGATGACTGTGAGTTCTAGTCCTGAGTTAGGCTGGGTGACTTTAAGCAAAGCACTCTTCAGCCCAACTCATTTCACAGGCAGTGGTGGGATTCAGCCAGTTCGCACCTATTCGAGAGAACCGGTTGTTAACTTTCTAAGCAGTTCGGAGAAAAGATCTTATTTTGTTTTTTTCCACTTTATAGGGCTAATCCTGTAAGGAAGGCAGGAAGGAAACATTCTGGTGTTGTTTCTAGCCTAATCTTTATTGCCCTGCTTACAAAAATTGCCTCTCCGGTTAACCCTTATTACATTATTATTGTAAAGGTGAAGCGCCCATCGACATGAGTTGGCCACGCCCACACGTCACATGACCACCAAGCCATGCCTACCCAGCTGGTCATTAGGGCAGAGAACAGGTTATTAAATTATTTGAATCCCACCACTGCTCACAGGGTTGTTGTTGTGTGGAAAATAGGAGAGAAGGAAGTATTAGATATGATTGCTGCCTTGAGTTGTTTATAAAAATAATAAATGTGGGATAAAAATAAATAGCATAGCTGAAAGTGGCATACATAAAAACAAAAACAAAAGATTAAAAATAACAGTACTCAGTAATATGCATTTTAATAGCATTGATTAATATGGCTAGATGCAACACTTAACAATCCTGAATGCTCTCTTCCAGTGCCCTGTTTTTACTTCTTCATAGAAATTCATTAGGGAAAACATAGTCACTGTATATAAGGCCAAGCTGTTCCATAAAAATAGCAGCATTGGCAGGAAGGCCCTGTCATGGGATACTTGCACAAGGATTCCTTTGGAGATGAGACCTTCAGGGTTTTTCCCTCATATCTAACTAGATGAAAATAGCATTCCAAGCTTAGAACTTGCAGATCCTCCTGGACTAATAGCATCTGCTGGAAAAAATAAGTAGTGCTTATGGTGAGGAGAATCTTTGCTTAATTACATCTTATGTGCCAGTTTGCAACCATTTTTGGATCAGGAAGTGTTGCATATGTCATCTAAAGTCTGGTCATTTGAAGTCTGGACTATGACAATTTGTTCTAGGTAGGACTAAGTCATGAAGATTTAACTTTTCAGGAGAGTATTTGGGCCTGCAATCATTATGCGGCATATTTAGTGGAGGTCTATTTCATTAGTCCTGATAGTCTTGATGCATTAATTGTTGCAAGCTATTTAGAATCTTCATGAATTGAGTAGCACATAAGGCATAATGAATAATATAAATAAATAAAATTATATCCACTAATATATCCTTTTCTTTTCAGTTGCAACCAGAACAACTGGACTGTGGTGCAGCACATCTCCAACATCCATTATCAATTTTGCATCCAATCAAGGCTAAACCAGTGTTTATTTCACCAGGCCTTACATCGGTGGCTGTCTCCAGTATCAATAATTACACAGTTGTATTTTTAGGAACAGCAAATGGAAGACTGCTTAAGGTAAAATTAACCCTAACCCTAACCCTAACCTCCCGTTCCTAAATGCCATGTTGATCGGTTTAGCTCAGTGGTGGGCTGCAACTGGTTTAACAACCGGTTCTGTGAGCGTGTGCTTTGCGCGGGCACGCGGCTAACGTGTTTGCACGCAGCATTCAAAGTACAGAATTTGAAGCTCAGCTGCTTACCTTTTAAGGCAGCCCTGATAAGTAGAATAGCGGAAGTGTGGAAATCAGCTGTGCCGTCTGAATCAGCTGAGCCAGAAAGAAGGAAATATAGGGCAGGGTAGGACGGGACAGGTGGGTGGGGCCAGCTGATCATTGGAACTATCAGTTCGTCCGAACCAGCAGCAACCCATCACTTAACTCATTTAAGTGATGCTAAGCAGTTGTAGTTTGTAAACCAAACCATAGTATGAATGAACCAAGCCAACTGTGATTTATTCAGCAAATTATTATTTGATTTATGGTCAAAATGACTAACTTTCTTCATTAATCAGTTTTCTAATGAGGCATTTATTTTCCATACTAATTATTCTTTCTTATCTCCCATCTCTTAAGGATTTAATGAATTCTGTTCAGTGTTATTTGCATGTTCTTCATATTTATGTGGAAGAAACTGCAAGCCTTATGTAGTATTGATAAACAGCTTGTGTATACTTATGAAACCACAATTCTGAGAAATCCTCTAAACAGCATATTTTTCTTTAAATAAATTTTAAAAAATAGAATTTCTTTTAACAACGAAAGGAAATGAACCTTGCAGAAATTTTAGTTCCCATAATAGGTGTAGCTGTGTCTGCACAAACAAGAAAGTAGACTGCCTAAGGCATCTTTTTTACTTGGTAAATGAAGATTCTGTCTATATTGCAAGGAGCCTCGATTCTTTTTTTACCACTAGCAAAATCTTATTATCTATTTCTTAGCTTGACATTGTGTCCCAGGCAGTCAAGACTAGTGGTGAGCCTGCAGCTTACATTTCATAATCATACACATGATAGTTAATAGAAGAGAACGTATTTCCCACTGTAGTTGGGTTATGCTACATTTCCTGTCCTCTAGATCAGTGGTCCCCAACCTTTTTATCGCCGCGGCCCGCTGAGCGCGCGCAGGGGTGGGGCCACGGCCCAGGAGCCTTTGCGCAGGCCCATTGCGCACGGCCCAGGAGCCTTTGCGCAGGCCCATTGCGCACGGCCCAGGAGCCTTTGCGCAGGCCCATTGCGCACGGCCCAGGAGCCTTTGCGCAGGCCCATTGCGCACGGCCCAGGAGCCTTTGCGCAGGCCCATTGCGCACGGCCCAGGAGCTTTTGCGCAGGCCCATTGCGCACGGCCCAGGAGCCTTTGCGCTGAAGCGTTCCTGTCCCCCGGCCACTGCGCGGCCCGGTGCCAGGTACTCCACGGCCCGGCACCGGTCCGCGGACCGGGGGTTGGGGACCACTGCTCTAGATCAGGGATGTCAAAATGGTGGCCTGAGGGCCGGATGCGTCACGTGCAGACCACGCCCATCCCAGCTCCACAATGGGAAAAACATCATGAAATGTTATGTGACAGCAACGTGATGCCGCGAGTTTGACACCCATGCTCTAGATAATTCAATTGATTGTATTCATCTATCTTTCATTAATAGGAAATTTAGTCCATCATACATCCCTGGGATATAATAAATGTTATTGTAAATAATAGTTTGAGCAAGCCAAATAATAATTCTGTTCTCCAGTGTTCAAATATGTTTATGAGGTACAGAATATGGAATAACAGATTTGGAAGGGGCCTTGGAGGTCTTCTAATCTAACCCCCTGCTCAAACAGGAAACCATTCTGGACAAATGGCTGTCCAATCTCTTGTTAAAAACCTCCAGTGATGGAGCACCCACAACTTCTGGAGGCAAGCTGTTCCACTGATTAATTGTTCTCACTTTCAGGCAATTTCTCCTTAGTTCCAGATTGGATCTCTCCTTGATAAGCTTTCATCCATTACTTCTTGTCCTGCCCTTAAGTGCTTTGGAGAATAGGCCAACTCCCTCTTCTCTGTGACAGCCTCTCAAGATATTGAAAGTCTGCTATTATGTCACCCCTAGTCCTTCTATTCATTAGACTAGATATAGCCAGTTCCTGCAACTGATGGGCAAAGTTACGCTGATGCAGCTTATTTGATTACAATCCTGTTGATAAAATTAAAGAATTCGTGTTTGGGAAATGTAAGACTGGCCTGGCATATTAATCCAAGATTCTCTTAACTCAAAACAGAAAAATTAATCACTCATCAAAGCGATCATCACACAGGCTTTCATTCTTCAATAAAGAAGGAATTAGTTGTTCCTTTAAGTTGCATATGGATATACAATATCTTCTAATTCTTAACTTTTAATCATCAGTTGAGGCTAGAGTGTAATCAAGATGTTATTTAATATATTGTCGGAATAAGTGCTTGTACTTAAAATGTTATTGCACAGCTTTTAGTTATTAACAATGCCTATTTATACATTTTTCCTCTCTTGATTGGTACTTGTGAAAAAAACAGGCTCCCCCACACTTGCATTGGTCAATGCCTCATTGGTTATAGTAATTGCTGAACTGATGAGTATGTAATATGCCTGTTTTATCCATGTTGAAACAATACATTGGAGACCAAAATTTAAGGCACCATTATGGTCTCTACCCCAGCAACAGCCAGCAGCTGCCATAACTTCACTGCATGCTGTTTGCTGAGGAAAGAGCTCTGTGTCAGCCAAATGCTGCTTACACCTATGCCTGCTAAATAGACCCCACCCTCTCATGGAAAGACATAACTAGAAACTGGTTTATATCAATCTGAAGATAATAACACGTAATTTAGAATATTAGATCAGAGTAGGAAGAGAAAAGAAGGGAATCTGATTTCTTTCCTGCTTTGAAAATGTTCCAAGCAGGTGGGAAAGATAGCTGAGGTTCTCTCTCTGATTTGATATTTGCCCAGAGGCCCAGTTTACACAACTGAAGTGCTAGGTAACTGGCCTCAGAGTCAGTTGCACAGGCAATGAATGTGAACTACATTCCTCACCCAGCTTATATTCACACAGCTCTGTTTCCATTATCATATCAGAAATGGCAGCCTTATCTGCTGAACCTCCATTAGAAAAAGATTCCTAGCTCTTTTATTCCTAGGATAATTTGTTGAGATAGCTATAATCTAATTGTACTCCACAGCTGCACAACCAGAAGCCTTTTTACCTTGGGGGCTCCTTCTTATTTGGCACGTAATACGGAATATTTGAGTGATAATTCAGGTTTCCCATCCAAGACAAGACAGTAAAAGGAGGGTAGGCGATGTTCAGCCAGTACCTAGGCAGCAATTATAATTTCCTATCACATAGGCAATTAATATGGTCCAGTAAATGATAAAGTACACCAGACGAAGGCATATCACAAGGCCCATTATCAGTGGCACATTCAAGAGAGTCATTAACAGAACAAAAGTAAATGTAAAGGAGCAACACTTCCAGCGTTCCATAAAATATATTGCAAATTAAAACTGTAAGACAAACCAAGGTGTATTTCTGAAATATGGTTTTGTTAAACCTTGATTAGCTTAAATAATGCATGACTGACTAATTCCAGTCTAAAAACAACACTGGAAATTTGGGGGGGGGCATTTTTTTAAAAAAAATTGCTTTAATATACTGTATACAGCAGAAGATGAAAGAAAATTTAAAAAGGAAGAAGAAAGGAAATAAGAAAGAATATGTTTGTGTATGTGTATTTAATTAAAATATTCAGGTTTGATCATACCAAATGATACTGATCAGTCTTTCCATGATGTCCAGAGAGACCCACTTCATAAGCAGAGAAGGAACATGTGTGATCAGGTCACTATTACATTAGTGTCTTTCCATATGCCTCACACTTAATAAATCCATGAATATAGTTCTACATATATTCATAAGTTTCAGATGGTTGTTATATAATTCCCAATTAGATTTACAGTTTAAAATTGTATTTTCTTCTTAAAACCACATTAGCAAACTAATAGGCATTAAATCAAAAAGAAAAATTTTGAATCAAGGCCATATCATGTGGATAGTTCTTCCCTTAATCATTTTACAGCAGTATAATGTGTAACTGTTATTAAACATTCTGAAGTGTCCAGAAAACATGAACAAAATTAAGATGAACTTAAACTCATGAGAAAACAATATACTTCAAGATGCTTAGCCATTGATTTGCTAACATGGGTTATTTCAACTCTTTAATCCAGGGTTCTTGCAAGTAATTGCTCTACGACTTAGCAATGTTCTTTCATTGCATATTAAAAATACCTCCAGTTTTAGAATAACCCAGCACATATTTCAATCCTGTTAGCAATTCAAGAATTTTATATGCTTCTAATGGATGGTTTAGTTTACAATAGCCACCATTTTCTTACTTCATGCTCTTGTGTTATCAAGTTAAAGATGAAAGGAACTTTTGCACTTAATATTTTTCAAGATTCCATAGTTCTCGCTACTGTTTTCTTAACATCTTTTATAGGTTCATTTTCTTTCTCGTCTTTTTCCTCAAAATTTATGACATTGGAGGTTATATAAAATGTTCCCTTTTTTTACAGATTAATCTGAACAGTTCCATGGAGGTTATAAGCAGGGAATCAATTATGGTGGCTTACAGTGAACCTGTCCATCCTATTATGCAGTTTGATCCATCTGATTCCAGTTACCTGTATTTAATGACTTCTCATCAGGTAAGATTATTTCCCAAATCCACCTTTCTAAGAAGTTTGAATTTAATCAGTTAGGGAGTTTCTCCAAACTCTTTCTACATCAAACTGTTCACTGTTACACAGATGATATAGTGGCTCAGTATTTCTTATAACATAATATAAATACTTTCAAAATAATTGTTGGTTTTATTGGCTTGTCTTGAAATTTATATTTTTGCATATTTTTGTAATGTATTGTCATTGTTACCAAATTATTGCTCCATCATTCCTCATCACGGATCATGCTTTGTAGAGATGGTTAAGGGCTGTGGGATGCCACATTTTTCTTGCTTGGGTAGATCATGGAAATGCAGAGATAATTACTGGGCATATTTTGTAAGTTTGTCAGCATAGCTTTTGAGATCTTATTGGCATGGTGAGACAGGATTTTTCTCAAACAAGCCATAATTAGAGGATTCATGTTTCATAGCAAGTCTAAAAAGAAAGAAATCATTATTTAGGAGCCTGTGTGAATCAAACTATGTAATGTTTTTTATAAGCAGATTTAATACACTTTTAATTTGCCCTTTATGGTGCATTAGATGGAACAAGATGGAAAATAAAACATTACTATCAATACAGTTAAGATTGATTGTTCACTATGAGATAAAGACAATGTATTCAAAACACAGCAGAGACTAGATCTTAGAAAGGCATGTTTGTATTATGATTGTTGCAAGTGGGAAAAGTTGGCTGATATGTTTCTCTTGTATAATTGTGCTTTCCTACTGTTTGTGTTCAATTACGGTGGTGATAGGTGGGATATTGGGATTCTCGTTGGGCAGGTTGGGGACAGATTTACCAAGAGAAAGTCTATGTGGTCAGTAAGAGTCAGTGCAAATTTGATGGCACATTACATTGGGCAACAAAAATGTTTTTCTTTCTTGAAGGAAGGTTATGACAGACCCCTTCAAACTAAATACAAATATAATTTCAGAATGATTTATCATGTAGGATCCTTGAGAAATAGAACTTAACTCTTCGTTATTATAATGTATTTAATCACATAATGTTTCCAACATGATGCATGAGTTCAACAGGACTAAAAGTGTTTTGCTGTTGATTTTTGTTAGTACTCAGTACCAAATTCATCTTAGTGCATTGTCCAATAATAGTCAGGCAGCATGGATGTACAATTGCCCTGATACTGTTTTTCTATTATGGCAATATCCTGGTGAAAACTTTCACCATGTTTGTCACTTACTGCACTTAGATTTTTGGGAAAGAAGTCCAAGTGTGAATACAGGAAATGAATCTTCAGTGACATGTTACACTTCATGATATTGTATGGTCTCAGAAGTTTGTCAATCAGCTGAATGCAGTTTGGTGCTCTGTCTTCTTCTTCATCTTTATTTCGTCTTTTACCGTTTTGGCTGTCAAAGGAGATACAAAATCCTGGTTCTTGCTCTTTTGATGGTCTCAAACATTAATATTGGTGCTGTTGTAGTGTCTCTTTGATATTGTCTCTCCATCTTCTTCTGGATCTTCCTTGTGTTCTTTGACCTTCTCCTCAT
This sequence comes from Pantherophis guttatus, assembly GCF_059756535.1. NCBI lineage: Eukaryota > Metazoa > Chordata > Lepidosauria > Squamata > Colubridae > Pantherophis > Pantherophis guttatus. Next base: position 228,446,136 of record NC_142064.1, read on the forward strand.
CTTGTATATGCCTTGTATGGTATGGAATCCCAAAGCACCGTCTCAAGATGAGCAAACCACTTTATTTGCTGTTTTTGTATGTAGTTTTAAGATTAGTTCTATGCCAATTCTTTCTCTTACGATCTCATTTCTGATTTTATCTCTTCTGGTCACTTCAGCAACTTTCCTCAAATATCTCATTTTCGTGATGACTAATTTTCATTTATGTTTTATTGTAAGTGTCGGTGTTTGGCACCGGTAATATAAAGTGGGTAAGAATATGCTTTGTATGAGATGCTTCTTTGTGCTGATCAGTATTGCCTTCTGTTGTAGGAGTGGAGCTAGCTGTCCCAACACTTGGTTTGCCTTACTGCATCATAAGTCATAAGTTTATTTTGTCAAGCATATATAAGATAACAGGTAAAAGTATAAACATAATTTGAATACATGAAAAGAGTAAGTAAAAAGGAATATTAGGACAGGGACGGTAGGCACGCTGGTGCACTTATGCACGCCCCTTACAGACCTCTTAGGAATGGGATGAGGTCAACAGTAGACAGTTTAAGGTTAAAGTTTTGGGGGTTTGGGGAAGAAACTACAGAGTCAGGTAGTGCATTCCAGGCATTGACCTGAAGTAGTTGACCTTGACCTGAAGTTGCTGAAGTAGTATTTTCTGCAATCGAGTTTGGAACGGTTTACCTTGAGTTTGTATCTATTATTTGCTTGTGTATTGTGGTGGTTGAAGCTGAAGTAGTCATTGACAGGAAGGACATTGTGGCAGATAATTTTATGTACTATGCTTAGGTCAGACTGAAGTCAGCGTAGTTCTAAGTTGTCTAAGCCCAAAATTTGGAGTCTGGTGGCATAAGGTATTTTATTGCGGTTAGAGGAATGGAGGACTCTTCTCGTAAAATATCTCTGGACTCTCTCGATTGTATTTATATCCGATATGCAGTGCAGGTTCCAGAGAGATGAGCTGTATTCAAGAATTGGTCTAGCAAATGTTTTGTAAGCTCTAGTTAGCAATACAACATTACCAGAGAAGAAGCTATGCAAGATTAGGTTAACAACTCTTAATGCCTTTTTGGCAATGTTGTTACAGTGGCTTCGGGCACTTAGATCATTAGAAATGAGTACTCTAAGGTTCTTGACAGAGTGAGGGTCATCTACAAGGTCATGTCCATCTACTTTGTATTTTTTGTTTTGATTTTTTTTTGCCAATGTGCAAGACAGAACATTTGTTGGTTGATATTTGAATCTCTTTGTCCATTTTACCCTCTTCGATGAATGTTGTTCCTAGATATTTGAACTTTGATAGTTGTTTTATGCTTGTTCCCCCATTACTATGTTTAAGTTGGTTTCAGTTATGTTTAAGTTTAAGTTGGTGCTCTGTAGTTGCCAAGAAAATTCTCAATACCGTCCTTGAATGCTTTCCAGGCAATTTTCTTGGGCCCCACTAACAGATCTTCGGACCGCTTGTCATTGATGATATATCTGACCTGTGGACCAACAAAAATGCCTTCCTTAATCTTGGCATCAGCTATTCTTGGAAACATCTGTCTCAAAGAACAAAAAACTCCATCTTCCTTATTCAGCACTTTCACAAAATGTTTCATCAGTCTGAGTTTTATATGAAGCAGAGGCAAAAATATCTGGTCAACAAGTGGTTCATGTGCCAATTATTATGCCATGTTTTTCTGTCCTAGACAGAAAACTTATTTTTGAATGGTGTTTCTTTTTAATGTAATGCAACTCTCTGGCACAGCTGTCCTATTTGCATATGTAACAACAATACTTGGCATATCCAAGCAGCAGAGCCACTACTTTTAGATATGCACAAATATTCCAGTTGTACTTGGTGCTTCAGCAACAGTTCCATGTTTTTGTAAGTATCTTTCATATATGCAGCATAGGCAACAGATACTGAAACATTAAACATTGCCATTGTTTAAATACAGATTTCTACAAAATGGTATGCAATAGTTTAAATTACAGATTACTCTCATGATTAGCTGCCCAAAATATATAGAATTCACCCAAAAGTGTACAGGAAGCAAAATCTTTATTTTCCAGTGTTATCTATCAATTAATGGATTATTATCTTAACTATCTAGATGAAGTGTTCTAATTGATAATTTTCTGTTTAGTATTTAATCTCTGTGCTGTAATTCCCTAATTAATGAATATTTCTAGTATACAAAACTGATAACTTGTTCCTAAATCATTTATCCCATAACCATTTTTGAACAAAACAGTTTATTGGTAGTCCTTGCTTACCAACTGTAATTGGGATCAGAAAATCCATTGTTAAGTGAGACATCACATGACAATTTCACTTCCATCATGATCATTAATTAATTAATTAAGAGCTATAATTGCATTCAACAGTGAACTAAAGGGCCACCATCAGTGAGCTGTTGGACAGTATTACTTGGTCTGTTGCGTGGATGTTTGGGTGGTTTACGGGTGGGGAATTGTGGTGGGTGGGAGTGTGTTTGGGGATTGTTATGTGTGTTGGACCTGGTCTTTGGGTGTTACGTGAATTTCGTTGTATGGGTATACTGTGTATACACGTACAATGACAATAAAATTATTATTATTCCCTTTTATTCATTAAAAATGAAACTCAGTCAACTGGACATTTAAAAATGTGTCACAAATACCATTGATACCGCTGGTTGCTGTCAGCGTCCTAGGTATCAACCAAGTATCTTAATAAATTTTTTTATATTCCAAGTAGCGCAGTTTTTTGCAGTTCCACTGGAGTTATTGCAGGAATCTGCAATTTGTTGATATATTTTATAAAATTCTTGGACATGGTACCAAGTGCCCCGATAACAATGGGTATCACCGTGACATGTTTCATCTATAGCCGTGTAGTTTCTATGGCCAGGTCGCGATATTTCATGATTTTTTCCAGTTCTTCTTCTTCGACCAGGCGTCTCCTGGTACCGTGATGTCAATAAATTGTACATTTCGGTGATATCTGGCGTGTTGTGTTCCAAGTGACGATCCGCCTGTATTCGAAAGTCCCACAAGATCTTCACCTTCTCATTTTCTATTTTATTCTTTTTATTTTATTTTATTTTATTTTATTTTATTTCATTTTATATTATTATTATTATTATTATTATTATTATTATTATTATTATTATTATTATTATTATTATTATTATTTGCCAGCTTCTCCATTGACTTTGCTTATCAGAAGCTGACTGTAAAGTATGCAATCCTATGACCAGTCTTCATCATGTGGCCATTGGGATCCGACAACAGTTATAAGTGCTACACCATTTTAAAACTTATTTTTTCCAGTGCTGCCATAACTTTAAACAGTCACTAATAGGCAGTCATTAAGTGAGGACTACCTGTGCTTAAAAAACAAAATAAAGATGATCTTGAATTGAGCTCCTGGTAATTACATGAATATACTATTTAGTTGTCTTGGGAATTTGGGAAATTGGTTTGCAGTTACCTTTTTCTGTTTGTTTTTTTTCCAACTAACTAATAGCCCTGAATTTAGTTTCTGATCCAAGTACTAATCAAATCCAACCTTGCTTAGTTTCCAAGCCTATAAAAGCTTGAGCAGGTGTTGCCATCTGCTGAGATATAGTGTAAGCCATATTAATCTATTATTAGCAATAATACTTAACATGGCAACTGTCAAGGGAAGAGGAATGGGTATTCTGCTTGCAATATAATCACAATATGTTCTATGTAAACTACATAAGGCAAGATTAAAATTTAAAATTACAAGATGGAATAATTTGGTGGAAGCCATGCAACATTTGTGTCTGCACCCTCACAGAATGCCTTTTGTTGTTAGGAATGACATCTTTAAAATGAAAAAAAAAATGAAAAAATAATAAATAAATAAAGTATAGGGAAAAACACACCAAGTCCTTTGTAAATATCAAACAAACATTTATTTGTGAGAGAAATCCTATTCCCTGAGTGAAGAATTTCAACTGCCCAGAGATATTGCCAACCTGTGTCAGAATGATTTGTCAATCTGGTTTTGTTTATTGGCAGAAATACCTTCTGAGTGCATTCATATAAATGTATGTGGAACTAAGGCCATCAGGGAGCAGTATAATTCTGAATGGGGTCAATATTATTGCAAATACAAAAGGCTTATCTTACATTTGAATATGGTTTAGACAAATAACTGAAGTGATTGATCCAAATGGCAGACTATGGCAGCATTGTATTAAATTCTTCTCATAGCTAACATTTATAAAATAAAGGCATCTTAAGAGGGTAAACAGTGTTTGAGGTCTGTAAAAATCCAAATTTATGCTTAGCAGGAAACATCCATGGATGTTTTCGAGCGAATTTCCACCTCCCACTTTCACTTACTGGTATATTTGCAGTGGATTTTTGTAAAACAAAAAATGCTGTTCTCGGGTATTGGAAGAAATATGTGCCAAACATATTACCCATAAACGAATGCACTAGCTTTTCACAAATACCTAGAAGCAAATTGCAGGTACTGGTATTAATCATCTTCTCTTCTTAAACATTTTATAGTAGTTTGTATTTTTAGGCAAATTATAGTTGTTTATATACCTTTATTAATCAAATCTTTCTTTTTTTAACCACTTACTGTGATTCATGCAGCAGAACCTAGTTCCACCTGAATAATGAAGCTATATTATTAAAGTGTGTATGCATGCATTTCAGTGTTTCTCTCTCCCTCTCCTCTGGGTGTGTGTATGTGTGTGTGCTGTGTAGGGTATGAAATTTCTAGGACAGTTTTTTTTAAAAAAACAAAACACCTATATTTAAAAAAACAAACTGTCGTGGAAAGAAAAAAAAAGCAAAAGGCAGCAATTTTAAAGAACTTATTAAAAGAAATACAGAATTTCTTTATCAAGTTCTGTGGTTTAATTTTTTTTCCAAATAGGATGTCAGCATCCTGGGATATTCAGAAAATGTGGATAATAAAATAATTTATTTTTGTTAGTTTAAAATAAAAACCATGTTAAATTGCCTCTTTCCATCTTAGACATGTATGCAAATGCTTCAGTCAATGAATTTGTGTTACAATTCTTTGCTAACCCATCCCCTCCTCCATATTTTTTAGGCAGCATGAACTATATAGCAGCAAATCTTAGTTTCCTCTGTGAATAAACTAGATATGAATATAAAAAGAGCATGTGTGCATGATTTTAAAACTAAGCAAAAAAAAAATTGTGTTGGTGGGGAGAAAGTGGACTGGTCCTAAACCTTTTAAGATTCCAAGAGCAAAAACACACTCTCTCTGACTATTTAACAAATAAAAATAAATAAATATATAAAACCCATTATCCATGGATCGATAACTAGCTAAATTATCTCTGCTGGGGCTCATTTATATGTATGTCTATTGTATATAATTCAAAGAATATTATGTAAACCAAAAAATGACAGTGTTCTATTATGAGCTCTATAAAGCTGCTCTTTTTAGAGGGAAGAAACTCTATTTTTAACAATTTAATGATCACTAAATCTGGCAGATGAGCCTCCTATTAGCCAACATTTCAATTGTCTAAATCTAAGGTTTGAGATCAACTAGCATCTCATCTGTATTGGATCAAAAAGGACAGGTAATGCTGGGTGCCATCCATATTCTGATGATAGTTGTTTGTAACCTTTTAGTCAGCCTGGTTAAGTATAAAGTGCTCTGTTGCTGAAGTTGATTAAACAAGAGTCTGCTGATAATAGTTTGATCATTTAAAATGGTTACCTTGATATTTTTTTTCTGTTACACAGATTGCTCGTGTGAAAGTAGCTGCTTGTGACCAATACACTAAATGTGCAGACTGCTTGGCTGCAGCTGATGCTTACTGTGGATGGTGTACTTTGGAGACCAGGTGGAATATTTTTGCATTTTATAACCCTCTGACAATTCTGTTCAATTCTGAACAGATAATGATTACAGATAATGTTATTATAAACTTTCACCAGATTCATTGACTTGTACAGTAATAAATAGCTGATGCAGACTTCACAGCTTATGTGAATATAAATACAATCAAGACATTGTTGGATAAATAGCATTTGAACAATTTTCAGTTTTTTATGAGACTTCACACATAAGCTCAATTATTTTGTGGGGGGAAATCAATAAGTAGACTTGTGTATTATATTGTGCATGAGATAATCTAAGGCAGCATTGATTTTGAAAATAGTAAAAACTCATGCAATCCGTAATTATATATTAGTATAAAATTATCTGTCATATGTATTATGTCATTTCTTTTTTCACTTCAAATGTGATAGAATAAGTCAAAATATTCTTTTAAAAATTCTTTATGACACTAAGCATAAGAAAAGTCACGGACAGCATGCATATTTTGGACTAGTCAAAAGTCTTTGTAGGAAATAGGACAGAGCCACAACAATCAATTTATGTTTTTGAAGAATATTTTAAGAGAGTCTAGGGTAAACAGAAATAAGACATATGAAATTGAGGGAAAACATTGAATAAACTACCTGACGTTCTATTAAGTCAGCAAAGTTCAAAAGCTGACCATCTTATTTCCATGGATTTAACAGCCTTTTTTTTCTGTATCTTTGTTGGGAAACAGCCAGGCAGGCAGGGTGGAAGGCTCACAGGTGGAGTTAGCCTGGAGTCACTGCGCAACCATGAAAGACTGACCCCTGTAAAATCCTTGGAGTTATATCTATTTGTTCCCAAGGGAAGGCTGCCAGTCTGGGGCGATTCTTGATAGGCAGAAAAGAATAAGGCAGTTAGCTTGAGCTCTGCAAGTGTGGGTCTGATTGTTCATGCCTGACAACCTTAGATATATATATTTTAAAAAATCAAGATAAACAGAAGGCAAACAATGGAAAAATATATGAATCATTCCTAATTATATCTCCTGTGTTTTGATTATGAGGTTAACATTTTAAGATAATGAGTATCATACTTAGTGAAACGACAAACATGAAGAAAGTTTTTCAGGAAAATTAATAATTGGTTTTCTTCTAAAGGTCTGGTGTCATAAATGTTCTACTTGTTTTAGATGTTCACTACAGCATGAATGCGCCCATTCGGAAGAGTCTTATTTCTGGATCAGTGCCAATGAGGGAGTACAACAATGCCCTTCAATGACCACAATGCCTTCAGAAATAAATATTGAGAACGAAAATGAGGTACGCGAAGTAGGAATTGCCATGTCTGTGAATAGATTCTCTTAAGCAAAGGGAACTGATTGTAAAGCATTATGAACAATATTTAAATAATTTATCTGTGTGTGTGTGTGTGTCCCCCAACATCTCATACTGTAACAGTAACTCTCGTCAGTATGCAAGGATTACAACAACAGCTATAAACAATGTTCCATGTCACCCAAGGTAAACAATAAATCCCAATCGTAAAAAGTCACATCAGCAGCATAGTGAAACAGCCTTGTGAAAGGTTGTCAGGATCAGAGCCATCTAGATCTCTGCAGAGGATACTGTTCCACTGGGCAAGTGTTGATACATAAATGGCATCTTATAATTTTACCAACACAATCTCTGAATATTCGGCTGCACTTGTTATTTTTACTCAACAGAGCAGCAGCTTTCCTCCAAACAAAGTTTAATCTAAAAATACAGTATTTTCAAAACCTGTTTGTCAATGTAATTGAATTTTTTGTTAATCTATTACAATGACAACCTTTTGTTGTTCACTTTTAGGGTATGATAATCCAAATAAATGGGAACATTCCAAATATGAATGGAATGGAAATAGCTTGCAATTATGGAAATAATATCCAAACCACTGCTAGAATTCATCCCCAATCTCACAACCAAGTAATTTACTGCAGTTTTCTTCCCAGAGAGAGCTATCCAGCCTTTCCATTAAATCAAGGTATGTATGAAAAATGGTGCTTTAAATAATGATGATGTAATAATGACATTAAAGATGAGTTTCTTAATTTTCTTAATTAAATTAAACTTCCTTAATTTTAATTTGTATTTAGTATTTGCATTTATTCAGGTAATGTTCCTATAGTTGAGACATGTTTCATTAGATCAGTGATGGACTTCTAAAAGCTTGCTTTGTTGAAATGTATTTACTGGTTTCTATACATACTCTGCATTATGAAGTAGCTTATTGGATTTTTAGGCCAATCCTGTGTTCTGCCCTAAAAAATTCTTTGGGGGAAAATATCCTAGGTATCTATACTGATTAAACTGCACAGGTACACAAAATTCCTTATAAATGCACAAGAAGTACTGTGAACTACCCTGTTTTCCCCAAAATAAGACATCCCCTGATAATAAGCCCAATCGGGCTTTTGAGTGCACGGCAATAAGGCCAAGCACTTATTTCAGGGTTCAAAAAAATATAAGACAGGGTCTTATTTTCGGGAAAACAAGGTAGAACCAGACAAATTTTTAAAAAACTTTAATTCTTTCCTTTCAATATTTGAAACACATGTATGCACAATTTTTTATGCCTTTGTCTTTACATTTGTCTCACCCAAAATAATATAAATTAACTGTAAGAGAAAGTCACATTAAAAATTGTTCCACCTTCCACCTCCTCTCAGGCAGACACCCCAGTAATTCACATAACCATGGAGAGAGGGGTATATTACAATTGAACTTGTAAAATTCTGGTTTTATAACCACATTCAACAAAAGTAGTATTAGCCATTCTGTGGAGTTGATTCCTGATCTGGTCTACCTGGTAGGGCTGAGAAGTTTATTTATTTATTATTTATTTATTAGTTCGATTTATATATGCCGCCCTTCTCCGGAGACTCAGGGCGTCTTACAATGCATTAAGCAATAGCCTTCGTACTTTTGTATATACCTGCTTAGTAGGGCTTTTTGGCCCCCCCTGAGCGGTGTTCTATTTTATACAAAGTCAGTTTATTGCCCCCACAAACCGGGTCCTCATTTTACCTACCTCGAAAGGATAGAAAGCTGAATCAACCTTGAGCCTGGTGAGATTTGAACTTGTAGTAATTGCAGGCAGCTGGCAGCTAAGTACTACTTTAACAGCAGCAGTTTAGTCCACTGCGCCACCAAGTTGCCAGAAAAGGAATGAGAGAATGAATATAGATCAGTGATGGCGAACCTTTTTGGCATTGCGTGCCAAAAGTCTGAGCGGGCGAGTGCTGTTGCGCTCCCGCATGCCGGAACCCATAATACAATGCACACTCCCATTTACACATGCGTGCACAACACACTCCATGCTCCCTCTACACATGCACCCATACTGAGCATGCGTGCCCCCCAATGCCCCCCCACTTTTTCCAAGTGGGCCGGCATACCTCTTACCAGAGGACAACTAGGTACCGGCCCGTTCCCTGGTGAGACAACTGTTCCCCACCTGGCGCATGGTGCTGCCAAGATGGCGGGGCCGAGACTGCCCCCGAGGAAGCTCCGAACACGAGGCTTGCCTGGGCTCCTTCCCACTGGGAGCTGCAGGTCGAGCAGGTGGTGAATGGGGACAGGCTGCACCTATTGCCACCTAAGTGGAAAGGCCAAAGAGGGGCATCCCAGATGCATATGCTGCCCTCAGCACTTCCCCGACACCTGCCTGCTGCCGCCACCACCGCCACGCCTTGCCTGTTTCCCCAGCTCCTCTTCTCTAAATGAGCACTCGGCAGCTGGGAAAAACAGGAGCCGCCACATTCGCTCGGCCCCACAATTCTGCTCAGCTCAAGTTCATGGAAATCATGTGGTGGCCCTTGAAACTTTAGGAGGGAACTGGCTCCGAGATCAGGAGGCAGCCTTTGGTGGAGCCAGCCCGATGGGAAACTGAAAAGAGAGGGCTTTTCCCTTCTTCTGCCTCGCTCATGGGCTGTGGGGTTTGGGGTGGTTCTAGAGCCAGAATTCTAATGAGCTTGGCTGATGATCGGGCAACTCCAGAGCTTCCTGCTACACGTGTTCGTTTTCTTGCCTATCTTCTTTCCCTGTTTAAAAGAGCTGTGCATGTAGGGGGGAGAGATCTGACTAAAGAGCTGTGCTTTAGCTGTACTAAAGAGCTGCCTCCTGCCTTCCATGATCTCCAAAGTTCCTCCCCCATCGAATCCTAGCTTTCTTCTGCCTTCCACAATCTCCAAAGTTCCTCCCCCATTGAATCCTAGCTTTCTCTTGCCTTCCATGATCTCCAAAGTCCTCCCCCATCGAATCCTAGCTTTCTCCTGCCTTCCACGATCTCCAAAGTTCCTCCCCATTGAATCATAGCTTTCTTCTGCCTTCCACGATCTCCAAAGTTCCTCCCACATTGAGTGCCTCCTGCCTTCCGGTACTCCTCAGATCTTTGCAGTTTCTCCCCCCGTCGTGTGTTAGCTTTCTCCTGCTTTCCTGCCACCGAGACGTATCTGCAGAGGGTAGAACCTGCAGAGATCGAGGAACGCTCTGCCTCCGTGTATGCACGGCAGAGACCAGAAGACCAGCTGGCTGATGGGAGGTGCGCGCATGTGTGGTGGACCTGGGCTGGGGCGACGGCTGGCGTGCTGGCAGAAAGGGCTCTGCGTGCCACCTGTGGCACGCGTGCCATAGGTTCGCCATCAAGGATATAGATAGTGAATTTATTCTTATATTGTTACAAAGAACCCAAGGCAGCAAACATATCCAACATATCTTCCTCCTATTTTCAGCACAACAGTAATCCTGTGAGGAAGTTCAGCTGAGAGAGAGTGACTGGCTCAAAGTCACCCAGTTGGCTTTCCTGGCTAAGAAAGAATTTGAACTCACAGTTTCCTGCTTTGAGTGAATTTGTTTTTTTAAAAAAGCTCAGGCTTCTTTGAGTGAGGGAATGATGATATCATTAGTCTTAAAAGAGATAGTAGTATCTTCTGAACAAGCTGTTATTATGGCAAGTCCAATTTTCCTTGCACAACATCTCTGATCAGAAATTACATAAGTCTCCCCCAGCCCAGGTGCTTTCCAGACGTGATATCATCAACTGCAAAATGCCTCAAACTTAAATGTCAGTTTATATAAGACATGACATACATCTGCAAGATATTTGGGATGGTATTATCCCTTCAAACTAGACCAGATCAGGAAACAGACTCCACAGAATTTACTGGAACTCTTTTTAATTGGTGCAGGATATGGTAACAGAATCTTGAAACTCTGACAGTATTTTGTTCCCTTCCTCTTATCCATATAGTCCTCAATTTATGACTGCAATTGAGCCCAAAATTTATGTTGCTAAACAAGCCAGTTGTTAAGTGAGTTTTTCCCCATGTTACAACCTTTTTTGTTACAGTTCTTGAGTGAATCACTGCAGTTGTTAACTTAGTAAAATGGTTGTTAAGTGAATCTGGCTTTCCTTTTGGCTTGGCTTGTCAGAAGGTTGCAAAAAATGATCATATGTCCCCAGGATACTGCAACTGTCATAAATACATGCAAGTTACAAGCATCTAAATGTTGATCCTGTGACCATGGGGATGCTGCAAGAGTCGTAAGTGTGAAAAACAGTCATAAGTTTCTTTTTTCAATGCTTTCGTAACTTCAAGCAGTCACTAAATCAATGATTGTAAATTGAGGACTATCTTCTACCAAAGAGAGTTAAGACATAGCTAGCTGAAGTTTCTTTCTAATGGTCTCTTCCTTAAATCATGTTTTACTAACTGTCCCCATAGACTTTCTCCAAGGCCACTTTCCTGATTTAGTATAGAGTGTCTCAAATCAATGTGAAACAGGTATTTTCTAGGTGGAACACGTTGAGTCATGTAAAAAAAAAAAAAGCCTTATCTACAGTATTGAACACTTGTCCTATGACTATCTCATTCATTAATGTTACTGGCATATACAGTTTTTCAGTCTGAAAGTTAAATTACCAGTTTCAAATCACCGTTTGATTATTTGTTTCACTTTGTTTAGTGAAAGTAATTTATTATGGTCATACAATACTGAATGAATCTATTTATAAAGTTTGAATCCATTTATCTTGGTTACAATTCAGGAGTTTTGCCAAAACAAATACTTTATAAGAAAAGCCTGACTCTTCAAACTACTGAATTTATGTTAAATAATGGTGCATGAAAAATTGCTTCAAAATAAAAGATGGATGATTATGTCAACTCCATTTGGTTCATTTTCAAAATTCTTTGAATCTCAATTTTATCCCAGCCAATTTTGTACAAAAAAGGGATGTTTCTAATGAATTTTAGGTACAAGCTCCATTCCAAAATTTAAAAATGTAAATATATTTTTTTGTATATTCTGATTCAGATATCAGTTTCTCAATATTTAAAACAAACAGATATTTTTTTCCTAACGAACATAAATCATGGAGATTATTTACATGCCTAACACATAATCATTCACAAAATATATATTGCCAGCTTTTCCTGTTTCATATATTAATTTGTATTTGTAATGTAACAAAATAATCTTGGGAGTATTTGGAGAAGTTGAACTCTTGAGAAACTTCATCTCTTGAGTAAACAACAGTTTTGAATTTTTTTTCTTTTTTCAGACATTCATGTTGTCTTGAAAGTAAACTATGAAAAGAGTTCCCTTGTGACTTGCTTTTTTGGGGTTGTTTGTTTCAGATCATGTAATTATTCAAACTGCAGTACAGGTCAACGGAAAAAACATTGTGTGGGCCAATTTCACCATCTATGATTGCAAGAGAACTGGAAATATTTATCCAAAGACAGCGTAAGTGAACTCATGGTCTGTAAATTATAGAGAAAGGTAGGTTGCTTAGCTTTGGTTTGCATCAGAATCCACTGGTCAGGAATCCCTTTATCTTTGTTGGTGGTTTCAATTTAAGCAGGAGGAAATATTCAACATTTTAATTTTTTTAGATAGAGTCTTTCAAACTGTGAGTTGCAATTCCTTGGGAATTGCAATATTGTTTGTTATAGCACTTTGACAAAATACTCAGTATATCCATAAAAATCTGCTACATCCAAAATTTCAGGAAATATTTGAACTTGTTTTGATTAATTGTCATGGATTGGAGTTTTTTATGCAGTTATTGCCGTATTGGATATTGGCGGTTCATTGACAAAAATAATTGTATTTTTCTTCTGTCATAAATATTCATATTTCTGCAGCATTTGTGCCAGCAAGGCATGTATTTGTAGTCTTTGAAGTGTCTGGAGGAGTGTATATATGCTTGTGTAGCTCAAGAGTTTTTTTCCTGTAATTTTAACAAATGTTAAAGCAATTACTAATATGCTTGCTACTAAAGAGGAGAAGCAATTCTTCTGACGGATCTCTGTTGAACCTCTTTGAATATAAAATTCCTGACAAAAATCTCTCCCTGAATTTTGGAGTAGGGTACAAAATTAATACAAAGATTTAAGAGAGCCAGTTTGGTCTAATGGTTAAGTCACCAGTCTAGAAAATAGGAGGCTGTGAGTTCTAATCCTGCCTCAGCCATGAAAACCAGCTAGGTGACTTTGGGCCAGTCACTTTCTCTCAGCCCAACCCACCTCACAGGGTCGTTATTGTAGAGACAATAGGAGGAAAGTGTATTGGATATGTTTGCTGCCTTGAGTTATATGAAAAAATTATAAAGACAGGATACAAATAAACGAATATGAGAAGCCTATAAATATATTGAAGTCTGTATGAGACAGGACTATAAATCCATAAAGAACAAATATTGATGAAATATAAATGTAGTATAAAAAATATGAGTAGCTGTCTCAGAAATGAAAACTAGGAATCATGCAAAAATAATCAAGTTCATCTTTCTAATTTTTTTAAAAATGATTTTGAATGTGATAATTTCTGTTTGTTGGAACAGTTTTTTTTTAAAGTTATAAAGTTTGTAAAGTTTTTGTAAAGCAGTTATCACTGTTTCATAAAATTATTACTAAGTTTAAATTTATTTATTTATTTATTTATTTTGCCCAGTGCTCATTCCAGTGAAATTTTTAGTTTTATTGTGAGGTAAGAGATGGCAGAAGCAGAAACATATTTATTTTTTAAGTGGTCACAGTACCAAACTGTTGGGAAACCTTGTTGTAGATTTACTAAGCTAGAATCACTTTGTTATCTACAAGGTATTTCGGATGCCGGGCAGGATTGGCAGGAAAGATGGTATAACCTGCCAAGAATTGCAGAGACTGGGTTTTAGAGCATTTCAGGCCATCTGGATGTGTTGATGGTTTGGGGCAATTTTTTCTTTCCCATTTTCCCATGATAATATTCTTGACTGAAAGCTTTAGACTTAACCCTCAGAAAGCTGATATAAGAAACAACAACTACATTTTTGAGATTGTTCAATTTATATGTAGATATAGTTGAGTATCATGTTTGGCTTAATTTTAATTCCATCAGTTATTAATAGTGTGGCAGAAGCTATTTTTCACATGATTTTTCTTGCTATCCTTTTAAAGCAATTTATTTTGGGTTGTTAGGAGTTATGGATAGTAGCAAATGCAATCTAAGGTGCATTGAAAAACAATCTTTTCAGTATAATTTTAAAAGTTCTGAGTTAAGAACAAGCAGATTTTTTCACAAAATGGCTTGCCAATCCCAAAGTATGATACTAATTATATTAATACATTACACTAAACCAAGTTTAACTATAATTTATTGAATTAACCAAAAAAAATCTCATCCCTAAGCCAAACTAGCTGTTTACAGTAGAAATGAGAAAGGGGATGTATTTATTCTACAAGAATAGTAGCGAAAATAATAAGCAAAAATGTGGAAAAAAGACATAATAAAAATAGAAATCAAATGACAGAGAAGAAATAGGGCTGCATAATAAATAAATTAGATCTATTCTAAAAGAATAATTTACTTGCATAGGCTAATACTGAAATTACTGAAATAATATTCTTCAGAATTAAAAAGTAGATGTAAATGGCTGGAAACATGCTACTTTTTATATGTGATCTTGTCTGCTGAATTTAAGTTGATCATAAATATCTGAAAGGTGCAATTCACAATTCAGGAATCCCTCTCTACAATAATTTGATATTGAATATATACTATTTTGGGATTACATAATTTATGATTTCTCCTCCTGCTTAAAATAAAACCTTCACCACAACCAAAAACAACAATATATATGTGATTACATTAGAAGGGCATGAGTTGAACTGCGGGGTCCTTGATGGCATCCATGAACACCAATGAGCAGTCCAAAGACATGATGAAAACTCTTTAATTAGCTAACACAAGGATAGACTTCACCAAAATTACGGCTGGGAGATGTGAATGTCCAAAAACACTAGAGAATTCCTGGAAGCTTGGAACTCAGACAAATCAGCCATCAACAGGCATAATGAGATAGACAACATCTACATACCATTCAAAAGAGATAATCAAAAAGCTAAAAAAAAACCATAACACCCCTTGATGAACAATAAACATCTAGATAAGTAAAGCTTAATATCAAGCAGTAAACAACAGCCTAATCAAGGAATCACCAAGAACACTCCCACCAACACTGAAGGACAAGCCACCTGAATATAAGCAAGCTACTACTACTTTCTAGTACTGTGGTGGCTCACTGGTTAGATGCAGTATTACAGGCTAACTCTGTCCATAGCCAGGAGTTCAATCCTAACCAGTTCAAAATTGATTCAGCTTTCCATTCTTCCAAGCTCAGTAAAATGAGGACCCAAATTATTGGGGGCAATATGCTGACATTTGTAAACCTGTCAGAGAGTGCTATAAAGCACTATGGAGCAATATACAAGTCTAAATGCTATTGCTATTTCTGTGTTACCTAGTTGGGTAATAAAATGTCTTTAAGAAAACAACCAAGCTCAGAGAGCACCAAGGATCTCATAGATGTAATAAAATTTGTTTGCTTATCGGACATAATAGTGAAGGATATGGTGGCTGCTCCACCCCATACATACAGATAGACAATTTAAAATATTTTAGATTTTTGATGGTTTTACCATAAGCCATAACAGAATTTGCAGTTTCATAAAGAAAACAAAGTTTCAAAGAAGAGACTGCTATACTTAATAAATGTAGTTTCTTTTCTATATTTCAGATGTATCAGTTGCCTCTCAGCTAAATGGAAATGTTATTGGTGTCCTAGAAGAAGCTCCTGTGTATCCAATGTGACTGAATGTGAGAATTCAGTACAGATTACTGTAAGGCACATAACAGTATAGTTTATTTTATTTTTTTTAATTCTTGTTTTGTTTCTCTTGTGTTGGGAGGAAATAATTGCTGCCAACAAAGGCTTTTTAAGAAATATTATAGAAACGCTTATGTTCAGAAAATGTTGCATATCAAGGGGGTGGGGTGTGGAGTGTTGGAGGACTGGATCTGGATGCCTTTCATAGCATGCTTTCAAATCACTGAGATTTCCAGTACTCTACATCTTACTCTATTTATAGATTGCCCAGTTCCATTACAACTGTGTGCGGCATAAAATATACAAAATTTAAAATAAAACAATCTACACAAAAAGAATATCTGGAGAAAAACAACTAATGTTTCATTAACAGCTAAAAGTCCTCAGATTCACAGATGAACCATTGAAGCTCCTCTGTCTTCTGATTTATTCCCGTGGTAAGCTGTAAAAAGTTGTTGGAACACTCCAGCAGTCATCACTACTTCTGTATATCTGATTAAAAAAAAATCCAGAAAGTTTGACTAGATTGGTCTCTTCCTTTCTCCTTTACTCTAATCAGAGAAATACAAAACCATCTGTTTATATCTTCTTTCATTTGCATGTAAATCTGGGTAAGGTCCAATTTACCAACTGAGAAGCTTTAGTAGGTTCTTTTGGTTAACCAAGTTAACCAAAAGAGTCAGAACAAATCCGATTGCTTATTACATTATTACTGGGGATCCAGTGGCATCAAGTCTGATGTGTTCCAAATTATAAAATAACCAGATAGAATGCCAAATTTACATATTATTGAAATAAGATTGGAAATTGTGTTCTGAATTATGAATTCTGGGAAACCAGTAATAATTTTTTCACTGCAGAAACTTCCAAGGAATTTTTTTTTGTCAAGAGATTTATGTTTAATGTGTATAACTTGTTCCTTCCTAGTCTTATGATGGAAAGTTGGTGACTTTACTGCAGCTCTCCTGTAGTCCTTTAAACTGCTGGCAGCTTGACATTTAGAGCTTCTATTGCTGAAAACTGAATGGCTTGAAACAGTGATTTTAGTATATCGAATAGATTAGTTCTGTATCATCTATACCTTCTTACCAGAGATAAGGTTCTCCTTCAACCAGACATCTTTTTTCCCAAAGGTTATATTTTTTAAAATAAAAATCCAGATATGGTTAACTGAATTCTACTGTGGATTCAAAATTGGTATTTATTTATGTTTTTGATAACAATCTGCAACCTCTGACCATACATTTGCTTATGCTGAATAAAGCAATTGTTGCTTTTAGGACTCTATTTTTCAAGAAGCTTCTTTGTGGATAAGCTGTCTTCTCCTTGCAAACATTGTTCACTAAGCATATGATGCTTTCTGCTTTAGAATCTCAGATTAACTTTTTATGGAAATTATATACTTTCCAATAGCTTCTTGACTCTGACTTCATCTTATGATGCTTACACTGTCAACAAAACAACCTGCTTAACATATATAGTCCTTAGGTTATGACAGCAATTGGGACTGAAACTTCTATCATTGAGCAACGTGATAGCAAAGTGTGAATTCATATGGCTGCATCACTTAGCAATGTGTAAATGGGTGTGTTAAGTAAGGATCTTTTCCACTGGCTTCCCACAAGCATAGTCAAGGAAAGCCAGCATGAAGTTGCAAGTCCCATGCAGCTTGCAAGCAGGCCAGTGGAAAGGTAAGATGCACAAGTGACAACCACAGGTGTGGAGATGTGTGCTGTGGGTGGTGAGGCCAGATTTATCCCAGGAAAAAGCTGTACATTCCAGAGTAACTTGCGACCTTCCCTGCTGACTTCTTCGTCTAATATCTATCAAGTTAAAATATCTATCAAAAGTATCATGTTATATTCTTGATAATTATGCAATGCCATTAATACAGCTTATTTAAGTTGTATAGAAATATGGTTTATATTCCAATGATATGGGGCATGGTAGCCTAACAATTAAGACACTGGGCTAATCAGTCAAAAGATTGACAGTTCAAGACCCAAGTACCATGTGACGGGATGAGCTCCTTTTCTTGCCTCAGTTCCTGACAACCTAGCAGCTTAAAAGCATGCAAATGCAAGTAGATAAATAGATACCAATTAGGTGGAAAGGTAAAAGTGCTCAGTGAACCATGGCATATAGTCATGTTGGCTATGTGACCACAGAAGCATCTTCAGACAGCTTTGACTCCCTTGGCTAGGAAATGGAGATGGGCACTGCTCCCTAGAATGGGACACAACTGGACAGGGGGAAACCTTTACCTTTACCTTTTTTTATTCCAAATATGTCATTAACAGGAGAAAATCTAGTGTGATGTCCCCTTGGAACCCCCTATATCTCTAGAGTACCACAAGTTCCTTTCTAAATTCTCTGCTTTTCTTGGCATTATTGACATTACTCTTGGCATTACTCTTCTCTTATTGACTGGTTCCACTGTCTCTTCTAACATCCAGTTTACTTTCTTTTGTTTCTTGATGTTTGGCAGTCTCTTTTCAATTGATCCTCAATAATGTGGTGTCTGAAAGTTCCAGCCTTTAAAGCAATTCCCAGTGTTTTTGAAATGGGTCGTCATATGCTCAAGATCACATCAGAGAAAAACTGGTTGGCTTTGTTCTTCCACTTTAGCTTGACTTGACTTGGAACTTACACATCAGCAGATTGTAATGTGTTCCACAGTAGGACACTCACTGAGCACAACTTTGACACTATAATTGATCTTTCCACCTCCTTGTACCAATAATATAATCAGCTTTGACTTCTGTGTAGTCCATTTGATAATGTTTTTTGCTGTTTGAAGAGTGTGTTAGCATTGAACAAATCACTGCTTGAAGAAGCTGAAAGTTTTTCTCCTGCATTCATTTCTGTTCCCGAGGCCAAACACTTCAACTACATTTTCTTCCTTATTGTTTCCAACTTTGGCATTCCAATCTTCAACCACAGAAATCATATCTTGCTTGCATGTTCTACCAATTTGAGATTGACCTTAATAATAAAGGGTATCAATCTCTTTTTCATGTCAGTTGTTTGAGCATAAACCTGAATAATTCTCATGATAAAGAACTGATATTATTTGGTCATTGACTGCATTGTATCTGGGTACTGTCTTTGCTATATCCTTCATGATTTTAAAAGTAATATCATTCCTTATTTGCATCATCGGTAATAAATAATATGACATTCTGATTGAAAGTGTCTAATTTCAGTTCATTTCAGTGCAATGATGCCTAAATTGTCATTTCATTTCATTTTGTTCATTTCATCTTTCACTGTTGAGCTTTCTCCTGTTCTTTTTTTTCTTTTTTTTTTACATTCTTTGTTCTCATTGTAATTCTCTCTTCACAATTTGGGGTCAAAATATCCTAGCATCCTCTATCTATGGCTGTTAACACCAGCTTGATAGCACATAATAAATCAATGGCAACATCAGCAATTAGATTTCCCAAAGGCTTTAATCTAGCTATGTCATAAACACCATTACTACTCTGATTAAGAATAGGCTACTTTACTGTAAAAATAAGCATTAAAAGCTAATTTTAGGGTGCTTTTAGGAAATGCACATCTCATCAAAGTAGAAACTACACCAAATTATACCAAAGGTATGTGTACTAACTAACTCATCTATTTTAAATATTTATGTCAATTAAAAGTCATGGTGAAATCCCAGGTTCACCTGAAAACTAAATATAATGTATACATTTCTAGTAGATCCAATAAGGTAGACATTCATCCTTCATTTCTTGGTATCCTGCAGTACTGGAGAGTCATACAGTAAATATGAAGCTCATTTTGATCAGTTGCTTGTCTATGGCACAAGCCTCTCCTGCTTATTGCATTGTATCCATCATGTTTCTCCTCATTTCAATGTCCCAAGTGCATTTTTTAAAACCTGTCTAGTTGCAATAATTAGAGCCTCTCTGAAAAGCAGCTTCACAGTCTCAGATCATAAGCACTGTTTAAATACAGAAATCTCAGTAATAGATTTCTAAAGGATTAAACACCAAAGGTGCAACGGCATTTTCCAATTCAGGTACACTCAGGTAGCCCTACCCGCTGTGGAGCTGAATATACCAGGTTCATCCATCTAGAATGTAGTTGTTAGAATGATTAAACATAAATATGCATGGTTTGCAGCATTCTGTTGATTTCCTTGGACTGAAAACAAAAGACTGAAGCATAGAAAGGGAGCAGCTGAATTAGGATTTAGTAGATTAACTCTTAATATTCATTGGAAGTGAACACTGGGCCTGTTAGTGATGATCTTCAATAACCATTTCTTCATGGTTTCTGCTTTGCAATTTTTAACAATAAAATGTTTTCATTTGTTATATACCCTTTAAATGTAAACTAGGTCATGGTAATCCTTCCTCACTTTAGCAAGTGCTTTACAAAAAGAAGAGGACTTTCACATATTAAAATGGCAAGTACCATTTTAAAACTAAGAGCCTATTTTTCATTGCTTGGTGTGGAAAAAGCACTTGATGTTATCTAGTTGGGTCATGAAACGTCTGCAAGAAAATGACCAAGCACCCCAAAAAGTTTTTAATTTACTTTTGGACAGACCTCAGTATTACAATTTTCAAAACTGAAATAGGACCTAATGAAAATTCAGTACAGCATTAATTCATAGTAACCTGTCCTCTTAAGAGATTTGAAAACATCAAACCTTGGAGCGTAAGCATATGTTTAAGTAGCAATAAGTTTGATTCAAATAGATAGAGGCTTTTTGATTGAGGGAAGGGTTAGTTTAGAAGAGAGAGCAATTAGCACTGTTCTTTAGCTTGTATGGTAGAAAAAAAACATTCTTGTCTTCAATTCCATTATTCTTCCTCATTCCCTTGTTATGAGCACAGCAAAACTGTTTTCATCCTACTGAAGAGAAGCCCTTACTTGCAACTAAAGCTTTATGTACATATTGGACATGTTGAATTTGGATTGCAGAAAATGGCTTTCCCAGTCTAAGTGAAGATTTTTAAAGTTATTATTTTATAATAACTGGAAGTGCAAGTATTTTTAAGTTAAGCACCCAGTGCCCTATATTATTTGTTCTGACAGCTCTAGAATCCTATCATTTTCAATGATATTTAATTTTGCTACTTCTTGATGTAGGACAGCAACCATTAATTTGCAGGAAAGACTAATAGCATTTTAAATGAATCGGGAACTAAGCAATTCAGAGAAGTTTTTAAAAGCAGGGCTTCATTTTTCCCCCTTTTCAGTGATATTTTTGGGTAATGGTTTTTTGTGGTTTGATGTCTTATCTATTTTTCAGCTAAAGCACTTGACATTTCCTCTTGTAAACAAAGATCTATAGTGTCACTGGGAAATGGAAGAATGATGATAATGGAATTAGCCAGACTGAACATTTACAAAAAAGGGAATTTTTTTTGAACATTCAATTTTTTTCCCTTTGTCACCCGCAAATGAAAGACACACTAAATTTTCACAAGGCAGGAGATGGAATAGTAGATAG
This sequence comes from Pantherophis guttatus, assembly GCF_059756535.1. Lineage (NCBI taxonomy): Eukaryota > Metazoa > Chordata > Lepidosauria > Squamata > Colubridae > Pantherophis > Pantherophis guttatus. Next base: position 228,467,600 of record NC_142064.1, read on the forward strand.
CTAAATGGTTCTGTAGTGTTTCTTTTTCTAGCAACTGAAGTGGCTGCTTTTACATCAAGTATGCAGACATTCCCTTCCCTTCTGGATTTGCTTTTGTTCAAATTGAGGAGGCTTATGGGTCAGAATGCTGCCATGTCTCTCAGTTAATTTACTTCTTTACTTGCAGTCCCCTGAAAGTACTAAAATAATCCAAGTAATGAAGTGCGTCTTTATCATAACACCTATGTCTGATCCATTTACTTATACTTATTTAAATTATATTGTATATTTGGAGGAAGAATGGTGAGAGAGATTTTTACATCATGGAATTACCTTTCATTTTCTGCCTGAAAGTCTGAATATTTAAATGATGTTACACAGAAATAAGAGAAATAACACAGTGTCCCTTTATATGGGGAGATGGGTGGCATATACATTTCATAAATAAATAAAATTGAAAATGCTATTTATACCACCACTCCACTGACTTAGGAATGATATACTTCTTAGGGAGCAGAGGGAGAAAATTGATTTGAAATCAAGAGTATTCAAATCTGTTCCATTCCCCCACCACCACAAGTAAAAAATTTATCAGAATATAGAGACCCATATCTGAGCAAGGAGTGGCTTTTTTCAGCTATACCTGGTTTATTAGCTATGCTGTTCCTAGATAGGATTAACTTGGCTATGTGTTCTTTATATTTGGAACATCTACATTAGATTATTGCAGTGTACTCAGTGGTGGGTTACTACAGGATGTTGCATTGTGTTACGTCATTGAAAAGGGCAATTGGAGCATATAATACCTGCTCTGAAGATACCTATAAAGGCATACAAAGCCCATATTAAGTTTTAGTAGTGGGATATCTGACAGAGAATGTGCTTTTCCTGTCTGTCACCTCAAGGATGCCACAATAATTTGCTATACAACCACATAAAAGAAATTATTCTTCATACAAGCACCCCCTCTCTTTTTAGGTTTTATCATTGGTTTAAGATAAATCGGTTTGCTCAAAATTTTAAAGAAATTGATGGTCTTGTGCCTTTTATCCCATTTTCTTACAATCTCCTGTATTATCTGCTTACTCATTTTCGCATCAAGTTTTTAAGAGGGATTTTACTGAATTATTTATTGTTAAATTTGAAATATGTTGGCCCATTATAAAATGTTTTTGGAATGCTTCTAAGTTTAGCATTGTTTTCTAACTGAAATTATATAGAAAATAATAAGTAATTATCTAATGGTTTTGAATTTAGTGGTCATTTGAACGGAGGCTGCAAGTGCTCTGGGTTCATATATGTCTGTGTGCATACACACATGCTGTACCGCCAAAACTCAGCAGGTCTGAATATGTCAGCAATTTCAGTGTTTTTAATTTGTATTTAATTTTTTGATCCCTGAAATATCATTTGGTATTCCATATTTTATTTATTTATTGAATGAAATTATTTGCCACCCATCTCATCTGGTGCTCATGTATGCCAAGTAGTCCATCCTACGGTGGATTCACCAAGACTTTTGATGGTAATGTAATTTCTGCATAAGGGAAATGATGTAATGCAAGGGTGTCAAACTTGACTTCATTGAGGGCCGCATCAGGGTTGTGTGACCTTGCGGGGGGGGTGGCAGAGTGGGTGTGGCCAGGGTGGACATGGTCAGCTTGATATCACTCGTGTCGGGGATGCCTGTGGCAGCCCGACTGCTCTGCCAGAGAAAACGGGCTCCTGAGATCCATTTTTGGCTGCAACTGCCTTCTGCAGACCTCTGCTAGTGAAAATGGAGCTTGGGAGGACCCTCATGTGGCCCTCCTGAGCTCCATTTTCATTGGAGAGGCATTGCAGGCCAGTCCTTCACTATTTCCAGGGCGGCCGCGCAGGCCAGATCAAAGACCCCACAGCCGGATCAGGCCCCCAGGCCTTGAGTTTGACACCCCTGATGTAATGGCTAGAATAAGCTCCTGATCAAATTGGTTTATATCTTCCTCTTTATTTGTCTCATTGGTGTATTTGCTTAATATATAAATCTTTAAGTTGAATTTCTTTTCTCAAGACATACTAAAAATACTAAAGCAATTAAATCCATATCAACTTCTATTTTTAAAAAATTAGCTACCAAACAAAACCACCGTAATAAGTTAAGAGTACAATAATCTTTGAGTCATCTTTTTATAATATGAAAAGTATAAAGAACTTCAGTGCAGAATAAAACATCTGAGACGTAACTCTTTTTATCATTGAAGACCAACCAAAAGGAAAAAAAAAATTCATGTGCTCTGTAAAATATTTCCCAAAACAGGAAATTCAATAATATTGGGGTCTCCTCTAATGTTTCTTCCTAATGGATATTTGAATATATCTGATACAGACTGATTCTGTTTTAGGGCTTTTCTATATGCATAATAACATATATCTCAAAATAGTAGGAAACTTTGCAATACGTTTGACAAACTGTGGCCAAAGACCATCTTAAACCTGATTTTAGAAAACAAAGCCAGTCATTTGAATCAGACATAGCAGCAAATGAGTAGCTAGTGCATTGGATGCAGACACTGGTATCTTGTCGCCTTAGCACCCTGATGGTGAACCTATGACACGGCTAGAGGTGGCACGCAGCACCCACTCTGTGGGCATGTGAGCTGTCACCCCAATTCAAGTTCACTGTGCATGTGCACGTGCCTCCCCCCGGCCAGCTGGTTTTCGGGTCTCTGCCGCACATATGTGGGAGCGAGGCATTTGTGGGATGGCTCGCATGTACATGTGGTGGGGTGGGGTGCATTCAGGAGGCCCCTCATGCACGCACAGGGCGCATGCACAGGGCACATGTGTGGGGCATGCACACATGCACAGGGTCCATGCATGGAACGCATGCAAGGGGGAACGTGCATGCATGGGGATGCATGTGTGGTGGTGCATGCATTGCATTTGGGGGGTTCAGGCACACATGCACACACATTTTGGGCACTCGGTCCGGAAAAGGTTAGCCATCACTGCCTTAGCGTATCACACCTTCCAATATCTAATCTGAGCTGTTCTTCTCCAATTCAAATGTCTGAAGCATTCCTGAAGAGGAAGACTAGTGTAGAGTTTCCTGCAGCAATCTACTCTGGATACAAGCAATCACACTGTATTCTGATAATGTTATAGTTGACATATAGGTCTTGCTTCTGTGGAGTATGGTGATGGACCTCCAAAAACACCTTCACCTGAGCTGCACGCCAATTCAAGGAGGATTTCAGTATGAACCTGGAAAAACCTGTGAAGACTCTAGCAGGAACTTTCTGATTCTATACAAAACACACCATATCTTTGTTAGCATCATTCGATTATTTTCTTCTGATGAAACACTGGGTATAGTAGCTACTTCATATTGACAGCTGAGGAGAGCATATGGTTTTCCATTTAATTTGTGAACAAATTAATTTCACTGTGAAAAATCCCAGATTGATAACAGAGTTGCCTGAAGTCAGGAAGCTGAGTGTTCATCTATGGCTATATAATGAAGAAAAAAAGAAATAGCACAAGCCAATCAAGTTTCACACCTTAGGGAGAATGTTGGTGAAGTTTCTTTTGCTTTCACACTAATATGTGCTGAGACTGTGCAAGCAAAGGTGTCATTTCTTATCAAACATTCACTTGGCATCTGTCCATTAAGTTCACAATTTACACTATTTCCCAGGGTACTTTTAAAGTTGAAAATTTGGGTAACATTAATATAATGCAGGCAATGATTTTGTATACTTTCTAGGAGTAAGATCATAGATTCTAGTGGAACTTATTTTATACTAAAATTAAACTATTTCTATTATGTAAAGAATTGTCAATGTGGGAGTGCTCTAAGTTATAAGAATAACTTTATGTGACAACACCCACTTCTGTACCTTGGTTCTGCTATCTCAATGTTAAGAAGGTTGAATTTTTTCCACACTGACCTTCAATTCTTTCACTTGTTTCCTGAAATACAGAACAGTACTGATTGTCCACAGATTGTGCCTGTTTCTCTTGCACCAGTATCCACAGGGACTTTTCAGGACATTACAATCACTTTGAGAAATGCTGCTTTTATAAAGGTAATAAAATAAATAGACTTTGTAAAAAGAAAGAGAAGGTAGATCCTATGTTTGCACCTGAAGTCAAATAATTGAGTTTATTAAGTTAATACATGACATGTTTTTCCCTTAGCGATAATGACATAGTTATTCTGAGGGTCTTAACAGAAGACCGACGAGTGACTGAGGGGGCTAAGTAGGAAAGAAAGAATATGCTCCATAAAAAGCATTTCCTTGGAATTTTTTATATGTAATTCAATGATAGTCATACTATACATGCATTCATAATATTGCAAAAGGTTCGTTTGAGGGGAAAATGTACTTCTAAATGTGAAGAATCTTTTTTCCTGATATATTATTCAGTGAATTTTGCAGGCATACAATTCTCACAAGAGAAGTTTGCCATACTGATTTTTGGATATCCTCATGACTGAAAAAAGGGAAATGCAGCTCGTTAAAAGCAGAAACTAGTAAAATCTATCCTAGAAATTAAACCAAGATCCAAAAATTTAAAGTTATCATCCTATGCAGTGGTGGGTTTCAATTTTTTTTACTACCGGTTCTATGGGTGTGGCTTGATGGGCGTGGCATAGCCTGGTGGGTGTGGCTTGTTGAGCATGGCAGGGGAAGGATACTGTAAAATCTTCATTCCCACCCCACTCCAGGGGAAGGATACTGTAAAATCTCCATTCCCTCACCACTCCAGGGGAAGGTTGTTTCCCCCGATCAGCTGGGACTTGGGAGGCAGAGAATAGATGAGGGTGGGGCCAATCAGAATTTTTACTACCGGTTGTCCAAACTACTCAAAATTTCCACTACCGGTTCTCCAGAATTGGTCAGAACCTGCTGAAACCCACCTCTGATCCTATGTCTTTCAATTAATTAAGGAGAAGATTCCCCCTTTTTGCCTATCTAAATGCTGTCTCATGTTACATTGGGGCAATTTTTAATTGAGATCACATCAAAGTGAAGTTTCTAATAATCTGACTGAATATTCTTCCTTCCCTCGTTATCTCTTCTAATACTCATGTATTGCTCTTATTCTTTGCAGTGATTGCTAAGTAGGAGTAAAAAATACAGTGCTATTTATGCACTTTTGAAAAGATCATTTGGTTATCAGTATGTAGGAAAAGAGGTGTGATATACTGTATATGTTAGATTCAGTACAAACAGAAGGAATTTACAAATATCTAACTACTGGATTTAAAGCTGAAAATTTAAGAGATGATAGCGAAACTTTCAATAATTGAAATACATGTTATGTCTTGCCTTCCTAGGAAACTATTTACAGATATACAGTAAATTGGATTGCTGGTTTGTGTGTCTATTTTTGTCTAATTTTACTGGCATCACCTTTTAACACCAGAGGCAGGAATATTTTGTAATTATGAGAACATTTAATAGATAGGATATTATCTTATTTATTCAAAGATGTATTTCTTCTGTTCTTATATTTGGATGTTCCATCTCTGAGCTATGGGAAATTTAATATATTTTAATTTAAAATATGTAAAATATTTAGTCATTTCAACAAGCTTGTTGGAATTAAGCTGCATAATCATTACTAGTATTACTGTTATAATAAATGATATTGAATAATTGAGTTCAGAACTTGGCTCATTGATTTATCAATGCATAAGAAAATAAATACCTAAAAATCATCCCTTTTCTGTTAGAAAGTATGTAAAATATTATTTACTCTACATTTCACTCCTTACATTTTTACTGTTTAGGAAATGCCTTTGGAGTGTCACTTTGAAACTGAAAGTGATAGGATATTTGAGGCTCAGTGGCTAAATGCATCTGCTGTTCGGTGTACTAATGTGTTGGTGAGTTCATGACTGATTATTTTAATATTTTTAGAGTTTTCTGCTTATAAATACCATAGTAGCATGTTACAGACCATGTGCTACCATTTTATCAAGTCACACTTTCCACCTAAAATTTCAGTCTAGTCTAGCTCAATGAACTGTATATGTTCTGTTCCAAGCTGTTCTTTCTAATAGGAACTTCAATTTATCTTGATGTATGTAAATACCTTATTTACATACTTACTTCAGTTTATACGCCATACATTTCCAAAGAGGCTTACAACATGCTGATTCAAGAATGATTAAAATTAACAGAAAAACCAGCTTATAACAAAAATTAGAGCAAATCTGATGCACCATCATTCAATTGGTGACATTTTATTTCTTCACCCCTGAGTGTTTTTACCACGGACCAGAAACACAATAGAAAAAGAGTGGTCCATAGGTAGTTTCTTCCAACTCAACTGTGGGATCCCTTCATTCCTTTGGTGGTAGAACCTACATCAAGACTTCTCTCTATGGTCTCACCAGACATACAGCTTCAGCTCAGAGAAAGTGGTCTCAGAGGTGTCCAGCTCCAGTGCAATACAAGCTTTCCAAAGTGATGTCCAGCATCTTAGGTTGCAGTCAGAAATTAATTGGCAATTAGAGTAATTCCCATTATAGTGGTGTTATATAAGTGAATTTCAGTATGCTACCTGGGCTGCAGCTGAAGGTTTTGAATGATCTTATGAATGAACATATCTTTTCTTTTATGTACACTGAGATCATATGCATCAAGACAAATTCCTTGTGTGTCCAATCACACTTGGCCAATAAAAAAATTCTATTCTATTCTATCTTCATAGGCACTCTGCATGTAGAATATATCGTAGTAGTCTACGAACTAAGAGAAAATGGTGAGGTAGCACCCTCTAGACATAGGGTTCTCTAAATACATCTCTACTGCATCTCCTGCCCAGCTCATAACCGGTATTACTTATAAATTGATTATATTCTCCCAATGATCCACATAGAAAAAGTAAAAGAAAAAGGACAAAGCTCAATGGCAGCAAGAAATAGAGTGCCTGAGAGTTTGATCTCTTCTCCACCCATCAAGTAGAACTGACCACTCAAAGAGAACAGTAGGGAGTAACTTGCTACCCAAAAATCTTAGTTTCTCCAGCCACTCTGTAAGAGTCCCCCACCCGCATGGAGGGAACGGGAAATTCTTTTGCTGCAGCAGCATTTTATAACTTTCCCTGTGGCTTCCACATTAACTTTCTGGGGAAGCTGGCAGAGAAGATTGCAAATGGCGATCACATGATGATGGGGCACTTGGCCACCAGTTATAAGTGCAAACAGGTTGCCAAGTGCCTGAAATGCAATCATGTGGCCATGGGGATAGTGCAGAGGTCATGATTTCAAGGACAGGTTGTAAATATTTTTTCTTGAGTCTCTCATAACTTCCAATAGTCATTAAGCAAAGGGCCGTAAATCGAGGATTCTCTGTATGGTATTTGTTTAGCCCATTCTCCTGGTTTCTTCCGTTGAATTTGTGTACCTTGTAATACAGAAATGCTTTCACAGTAAAAACGTAATTTACATGTTTTGGTCTGCTGGTTCAGTAAATGAGACAACCCTCTTCTCTGTTTTTATGCAGCTTCATACCTTCGAGAAAAGACACTTATTTCTGGTAAATCTTCAGTTGAAAGGAAGACCTGAAAAATTTATTGACAGTCCGCAGATGATGACAGGTTTGACATAAATTTGATTTGCCTTTCATCACTTTCTAATTTGAGTATTTCATCTATAAAAGGCTTACATGTTTTTCACTAATTGGTCTTTTCATTTTATAGTCTCCTGAAGTAGGTTAGAATTCGTAAAGCCAAAAAAATGCAGTATTTCAATATACAGAATTCATATCTGTATGCAGATTATCTTGGTTCTTTCTTGTTCACAAGTCTTAAGTGGGTTTCATATAGTTGCTAGCAAACTATGCATATTGGTAAAAATAACACTTGCCATTGTATTTAGAATGTATTTTCTCAGTCAGTTTCAGGATATCTGCATATTGTTAAGTTTATATCAATAAGACATATGGACAAATGTATTTTGGAATGGAATGGAATTTATTATTATAGTACAAGATATGTGGTATCCAATAGTTTAAGGCTGATTTACGTTTTACTTTGGGGATGTTTTTATTTTTTATTTCAAATTGATTGAAGCTTCGATACCACCTTGGTAATGTATGAAGGTATCGTTTATCTAGCTGAGCTTTGCAATATCCACAACAAATGTTCTCTCTGAATAGTGGCAGAATTCAGATAACAATTGTATTTGTGGATCATAGATCTTTAAATAACTATTAACTATAATACGTAAATAAAAAATGTATATGCGGGTTTTAATTACAAAATTCTGAAGATATTGGGAATGTCTACAAGCAGTCTACAGTTTACCTATTTGTTATTGAGTGGCCTTGATGAAATGTTGCTTTGTTTCAGAATTCTTTTTCTAGTCTATAGTTTAGTTGGAAGTCCAATTCTGTACCATATTTCACCAAGTATTAGTACAGACTGTTGGTTAATGAGAGTCTCTTATTTCAGGGATAAATTATTTTTGAATGATACATACAGATTTTTTTTTAAAAAAATGTATCCTTTAATGTGTTTACCCCATAGTTGAAAGTTATTGATTATTATTGGTTTAAGATGGTTTGTAAACCACTGAACTATTTTTTTATTTATACAATTTATTTATTTATTTAGAAAATGTATATGACTGCCCATCTTAAATATAACTCTGGGTAACTAACAACCAATTTAAAAAGTAAAAAGAATCCATAGCCAAACAAAATTACCCAATATGAAGAAAAACCAAGGCACTTCTTTAATAATAAAGAATTGTGAGGATCACATAACAATTTGAGGGCAGAACAAACAAAAAGAATCAAACTTGACAGCCTTGGAACATAAGAAATAACCTCGCCCACCTTCAATAAACTGTTTACCATTATACCTTGAGCAATTTTTTCCTCAACAATCACTGCTAGCTTTGATACCATTACTTTGTATGAGTAGCTAGGATTTTTACCACCAAGGTGCATCTCTTTACATTTGCTTACATTGAATGGTACCTACCATTTGGATGCCTACTGTACTTCCCTAATGAACAGAAATCCATTTGGAGAATAAGGAAACAGCCAGGTGTTCATTGCCTGTGAAAAGCTAACAGCTTTGGGGCCATCCAAAACACCAAGGAATGCTTTTCCACAGAGTAGATGCTGCTACTGAGACGACATGATTCCAGCAAAATTACATTTTTTTGAAGGAAGAGACCTGGAGCTTACCCTATTTATTAAGATCAAGTACAACAAAAAATAAATAATAGGAGAAAGGCTGTCCACAGCAAGTAGCCTGGCCCTATGCCATAGATGTCTTTATAGGTGATGAACAGGATCTTGAATTTTCACCAAGAAGACTTAATGAAAAATCTTTGATGCGGGACTTTATTAAAGGCTTCTTCAAAAATCTGTGTAATTGATATCTACTGACTCGCCTTATAGAGCGGAGGTGGCGCACTGGTTAGAGTGCAGCACCGCAGGCTACATCAGCTGACTGCTAGCTGCAGTTCGGCAGTTCAAATCTCACCAGATCAAGGTTGACTCAGCCTTCCATCCTTCCGATGGTCAGTAAAATGAGGGTCCATACTATTGGGGGCAATATGCTGACTCTGTAAACCGCTTAGAGAGGGCTGTAAAAGCACTATTAAGCGGTATATAAGTCTAAGTGCTATTGCTATTGCTATCCACATGCTTATTAACAGCTTTAATAAACTCTAGTAAGTTAGACAGGATCATGCTTAGTGAAACCATGTTGGGTATCCTTGAACATCGGTTGTGTCTCCAGATGTTTGGTAGTATAATTTTTAATAGCTGTTTCCACTTTCCTCCCCAGGACAGATGTCAAACTGACAGGCCTAGAAATTCCTGGATTTCCCCAGGAGCCATTCTTAAAAATTGGAGTTACATTGGCCAACTTCCAGTTCCCAACTACAGAGGCCAAAAGTAGAAACAGGTTACATATTTCAGTTAGGAGGTCCACAGTCCCAGTTTTAAGATCCTTAATAACCCTTGGATAGATACCATCTGGGCCTGGTGACTTGTCGATATTCAGTTTTGTAATAAGGACTAACACCTGTTCTTGTGTCACCATTATATGGCTCAGTTTTCCTTTTGATGGCAAGTTAGTGAAATGTTCACATCACACTGAGCATTTTAAATAATGTTTGCTATTGAAAAAATACTTTTTTTTTTCTAACTGGATGCTGTAGTGCAGAGTTGATTCTCATGCACTGGTCTAGAATTTAAAAAATGTAGCACAGTGTGACAAAGGGAATGCTTAAGTACTAAATTATGTCGTAGAAGGGAGAAGTGCCAAGAATTACTGGGAAAGCTTTAGGATTACAGCAGAAAACTCCTGTGCAAACTCATATTCTTCTGTTGGATTTTAAATGTTATGTTGCTGGAAAGGGGGAGAGATTGTGCATGTTTCAGTTTTAGCATACGCTGTCTGTTTTTTTCAGTGGAGATTTATAATTGTGCAATTGGAAGTGCCGATTGTTCTCAGTGTCTTGGGAGAGAAGATCTTGGTCATCAGTGCACTTGGAGCGAGATCACTTCTAACTGCAGACTAAATACTGAAGCCTCCCAGATCCCAGCCATGTGTCCTCCTCCTGAAATTAGGAAGGTAAAATTTGGATTCACTGCAGTATTCACTGTATTTCAGCTCTGAGGCTTTAAAGTAAAAGACAAAAAGTGCAGAGTCTATCTATGGGCAGAATTGAGAAGCCTAGTGTCCTGAATGTAAGATGAAGCAGGAATCTGAATTTTGATCTATCGGAGTGTTTACAACGTGACTACTATTTTGAGACAACCCAAGAGCAAAATACAGAACACAGAGGTTTTGTCATTACAAACAGTGGTTTATATACAAGACTTCTATATACAGACATACATGTGGTAGGCACATACCAGGCAAGCAATCAATCTTCAACTATACACGGAGAGCTACAATGCAGATAGAACACGACGAGGAGAGAGAGAGAGAGAGATGCCCTCTAATGGCCTCCCTTATATAGACAGTATCCTCAGTCTTAAAGGGACAATAATCCTGCTGACTCATTCTCATTTCATCCTTACAGCGGCAGGTCAGCTTTAAATTATCATTACCCTGACATGATCTTTGTAACAGATATGTTAAGTTAGCTATAAATGATTGAAACAATGAATGATCATGTAAACATAATATCTTTTATAAGAAAGGAAAATCATGGATCACAATTTTCAAATGAGATATCTCCTGAAGACTGAGATGGGAATGTAAGCATTTTTATAACCTGATTAAAAAGTGTGTTCCTATGGAAGTTTATGGGAATTATGCTCATTAATTTTAAGGGAAACTATATGTCATTCCTTCTATTTTAAATGATCCAGATTCATTAAAGTTGTATAGCATTATTATATCAGTTCAAAATCTTCCAAACACTAGCTTTCATCCAGAAAAAGATCAAGCAACCATAAATTTTTTTTTATGTGTAGAAGAATTAAAACTTTTTTTAAAAAAAATTAAAAAATAAAGAGCCAGGTTACTTGAAAAAAAAAAATTGTGTTCATACAAGATCGATTGTCAATGTGTAAATATTTTGTGTCCAGGAGATAATGTATAAACATATAGAACCATAATGTTGAAAGAGGCCACTGAGTCTAACCTTCTGCTTAATGCCAGAATCCAAATTAAAGGATTTTATTCAGGTGTGTACCTGTGTTCCACTTCAACACTTCCAAGAAAGAAGAGTCTTTTGCTTTCTGGGTAATTCGTTCCATCTCACACCGTTCTTACTTTTAGGACTTTTTTTAAAATACCCAGTCAGAATCTACTTTCCTGTATCTTAGGTCTATTATTGTAACCCTACACTCTGGAATGGGAAAGGACAGGACCTTCTTCTAAGTGATACCTTTTCAAGTATTTGAAGAATGCTATCATATCCAACCCAGTCATCTTAAGTCTAAACCAGGGGTGTCAAACTCGCGATTTCACATTGTCGTCATGTGACATATCACAACTTTTCCCCCCTTCGCTAAATCAGGGGTTGGTATGGCCGGTGCGTGACGCATCTGGCCTGTGGGCCACGAGTTTGACACCCCTGGTCTAAACAGTCAGCTTCTTCCATTTCTCTTAATAGATTTTGATTTCCTGATCATTCTTGTTGCACTTCTCTCAGGGCCGGATTTTCCTATAGGCTAACTAGGCTTCAGCCTAGGGCCTCAAGATCAAGAGGGGCCTACACAGTGGTGGGATTCTGGGGGCGGGGGAGCCAGCAATTTAACAAAGGGTTCGGTGTTTTTTTTTGTAATTTTATTGGCCCACGGAGCTTCAGCATAGGCTAATTGGCCTCCCGGCTCTCAGCTGATTTGTCTCCGCTGTTTTGCTCAGGGCTCTTCTGCTTCCTTGCAAAGAAACAAAACTGAAACTGCTTTGCTCTTGCTGCAAGGTTGGAAAATTAGGCAGGCAGAATTCTTTTCTTTTTCCTCACCAAAAAAGGTACGTGCAAACAATGGGAAATTTAGGGAAAAAGAGGAGAGTTCAGGATTTTAAAACACAAAAGAAAAAAAGCTCTATTTAACTAGGGAATTGTAATAATTGAGATACTATTAATTGTATATTGTGTTGAAAGCAGAAATGGTTAAGTTGTGGTTTGGAGGAATATATGGGGGAAATTATTTGGTTTATTATTATTGGTAAATATAATTAATTGATTTGTAAGAAATTGGATTGCATGGAAATAATTGGAATATTCATGTTCATATTGATTAATATACAAAAAAGGTAGTTATATAACTAATTGATTTATATTAAAATGTTGAATTTATATTAAACAACTAATATTACATAATTAACCAATGTGAGGATGGATATAAAAATAGATGACAATGGGAAGGGGTATAATATAGAATAGAAGGGAAAAATTGAATTTGATTAAGATTAGAGATGAGGATGAAGGGTAATATTGGTTTTTTACAAAAATAGATGAGGAATAAATATGGCAAAAAGGAAATATAGAAATTGTAAATTTAATTGAAATGACTAAACACTGTTTAAATTTGTGAACCGGCCAAATACTCTGTTCAAAGAAAATACATTGTATGTTTGTATGTGTGTTTCTAATTATCGTTATTTATTCATATTTGTTCTCTTTTATTCTTTAAAGTTTAACAATTCATTCTTTATCTTAATATCTTTATATTTGTTTGGGGTTGGCTTTCTTCCCTTTCATCTTTTTTATTGTACAGCAATCTTTCTCCTCAAACCTACCACCTCTCTCTTTTCTTTCCTTCTTACTTTCTCTTCCTTCCCCTCTTCTTCTCCTCCCTACTTCCTCTTCCTTTCTCCTTCTCCTCCTCTCTTCCTCCCTCTCTTACCCTCACTCCTACTCTAATTTCCCTTCCCTTCCTTCATCCCTCTCTATTGCTGTATCCTTTTATGCATATGGACTACTCAGAGGGCTAAAAAAGTTATTTTTGACTGGTCCTCGCACTTTTGACCAGTCCTCGAACTTACGACTGTCCTCACATTTTACGTTTTTGCCCTATCTTGTCACCATGGTGAAGAGAAGCAGTTGTGAAATGAGTGACATGGTTGTTAAGAAAGCTGCACGGGCATAAATGTGAGGATGGTCATAAGTGTGAGGACCGGTCAAAAGTGCGAGGCCCAGTCAGAAATGACTTTTTTCAGCCCTCTGAGTAGTCCCTATGCACATAGCCATGCCCACCCGGTCACATGACGAGCTACCCATGCCTACACAGTCATGTGACCAGCTAGCCACGCCCACTCAGTCACATGATTGCCAAGCCACACCCCCAACTAAGCCACGCCCACAGAACCTGTTGTTAAAAAAATTGAATCCCACCACTGGTGAAAGGGCCTCATAAGTGGAATAGCCTAGGGCCTCTTTTCATCTAAATCCGGCCCTGACTTCTCTGCAATACCCTGTTCCAATACCATTGAATCCTTTCAAAATTATGGTACTTTATGCCAGAGATCCCCAGTCCCTGGCTCATGATTCATTAGTGGGCCATCGCCCATTTGTAACTGGGCCATGTGAGAGGTGGACAATTGCACGCATACCTCTGCTTGCACAAGGAGCGGGTGCTTGCACTCATGTGTGAAACTCCATTTTTGTAAGCAGCAGGTGTGCGCGTGCACCAGGGGTGGGTTCTACTTATCTTTACTACCGGTTCGCAATGGGGCCACGTGCACAGAAGCTTCCTGATGACGTTGGGGTTGGTGGGCAGAGCCTCCCGCCGGTTTTACTACTGATTCTATAGAACCGGTCCAAACTGGGGGTAACCCACCACTGGCGTGCACAGTGGCATGTGCGCCTATCGCTGTCATAGAATCACACCCTCTCCCCCCTCTCAGGGCCGCCAAGGTTGGGGAAAGGTTGGGGGACCGCTGCTCTATGCAAAACTAGTTCCTCTATTCAAGATGGAGAGTGATCAAAGCAGATTAAAATGGGACAAAGACTCCAAAGATGATTTGGAAATAATGCTGAGATGTGGCCAAAAATTAACTAACTTTGTTTGTTTGTTTGTATTACATATAGATACCACCCATCTCACTCTCATTTTGTTTCTTCACAGCCATATCATGCTGTTGCCTCATGTTTTGTTTCCAATTTACCACTAAGATCTTTTTCCCCCAAGTATCTTTATCAGCCAGGTAATCACCATTCCCTTTCAACATCCTTTCAACATCTTTAGTACCTTGTTTATCAGCACTTTTGAGTTAATTTAGTTTTGCTTTGTGAGCGACAGTAGCTATTTCTTTTAACTCTACCATGCTCTTATCAGGAGATTCGGGCAACAAATGTATTGCTTCCATTGAAGTTTTTAATTGGTTTCAATCATGAAAAAGAGCATTTAAAATAAGCAATTCCAAATTAGTCACTTTCTCTGTCTCTGGTATCTTTAATGATTCAGGAATAAAAATAGCTTTGCAATTTTTTCAGTATTATCTTCTTTTAGCTTTTCTATCAGCCTGTTCTTCTCCACTTATTGAAAACAGTAGAGGTGGTTATCTTCTCTTGAGTCTCACCTGGAACCCCAATAACTGCTTTCACTTAAAAATGAAGCTTTCTGCTACCCAATTAGGTTATATTGCAGACCAAAATAAGGAGCTAGCCTCCAAGTCTGATTTGGAACCTGAAGTCATGATTCACAAACTAAATTAAATTTACTGTATAATGCATTACCTTTTTAGTACTCAATGGCACATAGAACAATTTTTTTTTCCATGGATAACGCTACATGCCCATGCTTATCAGAGCAATTCCTTATTTTACACTTGAAGTCCAAGAGAAGAAAAGGCAGAAAAGAGATAAAAACAACAACAACACGTACTTGTGCAGCAAGATGCACCATGAAGTATCCACAGGAACGTGAACAGCATGCGTAACCATCTTACCCAATCTCTTCTGTTGATCCTATAACAAAGTTATTGACTTGTAGTGTTCTTCTTTCCTTTAATTATATTTATCTATGAGCTGGAGGGATGGGTAAAAATGCTACTTGAGTGTCCAGATTATCTTGCTTTCTCTGAAAGTTTTCCAAAATCTCAGGTAATACAGGTAGTTCTTGACTTACGACCACAATTGAGCCCAAAATTTCTGTTGCTAACGTGAGACGTTTGTTAAGTGAGTTTTGCTCCATTTTAAGACCTCTCTTGCCATAGTTGTTAAGTGAATCACTGCAGTTGTTATGTTAGTAACACGGTTGTTAAGTGAATCTGGCTTCCCCATTGACTTTGCTTGTTAGAAGGTTACAAAAGGTCATTTACATGACCTTGGAACACTGCAATCATCATAAATATGAACCAGTTGCTAAGCAAATGAACGTTGATCACATGGCCATGGGGATGCTGCAATGGTTGTAAGTGTGAAAAATGGTCCCGTTGCAACTTCGAACAGTCACTAAATGAACTGTTGTAAGTCGAGGACTATTTGTATGGTAATAGATGCTTCTTTGAAGCGTCATTTATATGTAGTGAAAGGAAGGAATTCTTTCCTAAACTTGCATTTGCTGCAAATACATGCCTGGTTGTCTTCAAGAAAAACAGGCCTTTGCAGATCATGTTGCAGCATCCTAATCATTCATCTATGCTTTTGCTTCTCAACACGGCAATACTTGAAAAGATTTCATTTAATATCCATATTTTCACATTCCCAAGTATTTTTGTTAACTTTAAAGGAAAATCTGATTATAGTTTTCCATGCTTGAGCTCTAATCACTTGTCCCTGTCAGTTCTTTCTTTGGGCTAATTCCCTGGAATCTGGCTGCCTTATATTCCTCTTAATACAGTCTCTGATTATTCCTCCAGAAGCACTCACTTCTCATTCTATTTTTTTAACATTGGAAAGAGAAACATGTGGCTCCAACTATTTTGTGCTTTGCAGAATTTGTCAGTATAGATTAGCCATCATGACTGCAATAAATTATAGCTTCCATTCATCAAAATGGTTACTGTACAACTTTATGCATGTCTGTATGTGAATACATTCTCTATAGGCTGTTTCTGTTTTTTGGCTTTTCTTCTTTATAATTTTGGGTAGTTTTTAGGTTGTTTTTTTTTTAAAAAGAATCAGCCACCCACAATAAGTAATCAGGAAGTCGCAGAACACACACCTTGCAATCAGCAATTATTTAGGACATGAGCTCTCCATCCTTCATAGTTCACCATGCAGCCCTTCAGATCAAATAGCCTCTTTCTTTTCCTCTTGTTGAATTCGCACGTCATATTCCTTGGTAGCTATGGTATGATGAATGTGTGGTATGATCAATAACCTCATCTGTGTTAGTAGCTCAGCTTTTTGACGCATGTAGAACTGGTAACATATATCTGAATTCTCTTGTCTCTAATCAAAATCTGTGAAGGCAATACCAGGGGTGGGCTGCTGGGGGTTTGCAGTGGTTCAGGAGAACCTCTAGCTAAGATTCTGTGCAGTTCAGAGAACCCCCAAATCCCACTCCTGGCTGCCCCCGATCAACCCCCCCGCCCCTCCCAGGACTTCCCACACAGCCCATTTAGGATGCAGGTAAGTGCAGGGCACGTGCAAAGGCATGGGGAGAAAAACAGGCCTACTGGAAGTTCGGGGAGACCATTTCCAGCCTCTAGAGGGCCTCCGGAGCCTGGGGAGACCGTTTTCTCCCTCCCAGAGGCTCAAAGAAAGCCTCCGGAGCCTGGGGAGGGCAAAAATGCTCACCCGCCGTGGTGCAGGAGGCTGACTAGGCCACATCCACCATGGCCATGCCCACCCAGCAACCGAGCAGAGAACCCCTTGCTAAAATTTTTGAAGCCCACCCCTGGGCAATACGTCCCCGACTTATGATCACAATTGAGCTCAAAACATCTGTTGCTAAGTGAGACATTTGTTAAGTGAGTTTTGCCCCATTTTATGATTTTTCTTGCCACATTTGTTAAGTGACTCACTGCACCTGTAAAATTAATTACATGGTTGTTAAGCGAATATGGCTTCCCTGTTAACTTTGCTTGTCAGAAAGTTGCAAAAGATTAGTGACCCTGAGACGTTGCAACTGTCATAAGTACAAGTCTGTTGCCAAGCATCTGGATTTTGATCATGTGAGCAGGGGAATGCTGCAGCGGTCATTAAGTGTGAAAAACGGTCAGAAGTCACTTTTTTCAGTGCTATTGCAATTTCGAATAGTCACTAAGTAAACTGTTGTACGTCAAGGACTAATTGTATACAGTTTATTTAGTAATCTTTATATAGGAAACTACCGTTTCCCCCAAAATAAGACATCCCCTGTTAATAAGCCCAATCGGGCTTTTAAGCACATGACAATAAGGCCAAGCGCTTATTTCAGGGTTCAAAAAAATATAAGACAGGTTCTTATTTTCGGGGAAACACGGTAGCTGCATATTAATGGACAAAGTAGTTAACTCAGAAAAACTTAGAGTTGGTAGGTTCCTCATCTGTTCAAAATCAAGTAGCTAATTTATTACTAATATGTAAAATATGTTTCCGTTTCTTTGGTCTAACAATGCAGAGGAAATGCTAATGAGGCCCACTCAATTCCACTGTACAGTGTAGGAAACTGAGCCCCTTGCTCTCTGCCAAAAGCAACTAGTGAAAACAAATCATCAGCATTAGCCTTATTAGACTAGGATGCTATTTCCTTAGCAGATGCTGTATATTCCATTTCAAAAATAAACAAGGGGTTTTTTTTAGTGACTCTAGAGTTGTCCTGAGAGGAAGAAGACGAGGACAACTGTAGTCCTATTGGAGCAGTGAAGTCAGGGACATTATCAAGTTTAAGCAGCTTGGAGGAAGAAAACACCTCCGCGGATGACCTTCTGCCCTGGCTGACGTCATGTTATGTTGGCAGCAGTTACAGGGAAAGGCAAGCTGTAGGCTTTGTAACTGAACTTCCAGGAAGGAAGGCTGCTGTTCCTTTATAGTTGATTTTATAGATTTGTCACAAAATGACAAATTGTCACAAAATGACAAATAACCTACAATTTTCTAATTGTAGGTTATTATGGTAACTCAGACATCCTATGAAATCAGTGACTTTGGTTCATGGAAAAAAAACAAGTGGTGACAAATGAAATTTCCCCTGAGATTTTGTATTGTTGTAAAATACCGTTGCAGCTTCTGACCATCACACTTAGAAAATGGGTAATTCCATTGCCAATAACATAGATGTTAGGAAATGACAGTACTGAATCAATTGTGAATAATAATCTCACAAATAATAATAACCTTCTCACTACCAGACTCTGTGGTCTCATCCCAAAACCCCCAAAACTTTAACCTAAAACTATCTACTGTTGACCTCACCCCATTCCTAAGAGGTCTGTAAGGCACATGCAAAAGAGCACCAGCATGCCTACAGCCCCTGTCCTAATGTTCCCTTTAATTGTACTCATTTTATGTATTCAATTCATGCTTATATTTATATACATTATCTAATATGTACTCGACAAAATAAATAAAATAAAATAAAATCAATAAATTATTTTATTGTTCATGGTAGAATTTTAGAAGCTCGGTTGTACAGGTTTTGTTTCCATCCAAAAATGTTACAGTTTGTTTATATTTTTCATTGGCTAATCACCAATGTCAGAAAAGATTGCTTTTCACATTCTTTTCATACTATTATGAAATGATGTTTTAGTGGGATGAAGTAAAGTAAAGGAGTCCCTGGGGGTTTTACTCTGCTAGTTGTATGCCAACTTTAGGGAGCAGTGCTTGTCTCTGTTTCATTAAGCCATCGAGCCAGCACTGTACAAAGATAGTCATGTGGCCCCATAACATCATGCCACAGCGCAAAGTGTATGGCAAAACACAGAACACTGTTACCTTCCCAACAAAGTGGTACCTATTTATCTACTCGCATTTACAGCTTTTGAACTTCTAGCTTGGCAGTAGCTGAGGCAGATGACGGGAGCTCACTCCCTCATGTGATGGTAGGACTCGAACCGGCAGTGTATAGACCAGTGATGGCTAACCTTTTTGCCATTGTGTGCCAAAAACAGGGGGAGTGCGGGGGGGTCATGTGCGCGTGTGCCCATACCCAATGCGCCCCACTTCCCCGCGCATGCACGTGCGACCTCCCCGCTTTTGGCATGCGATGGCACAGTGGGTCCAGTAGGCCCGTTTTTTGCCCTCTCCAGGCTCCAGAGGCTTTCTAGGAGCCTGGGGAGGGCGAAAATGGGCCTTCCCCACCCCCTGGAGGCCCTCCAGAGGCTGGAAATGGCCCATTTGCCGACTTCCGGTGAGCCCGGAAGGCCCGAAAATCAGATGCGGGCTCCAGAGCTGAGCTAGGGCAACGCTCATGTGCCCACCGATATGGCTCTGCATGCCACCTGTGGCACGCGTGCCATAGGTTCGCCATCACGGATATAGACCTTCTCTGACATCTTTTAAGCCACTGAATTCCCACACTTCTAGTAGGATGAGAGGTAATATAAAATTAAGCCATACAAAGTTTAAATCATATATGAATGTTAACAATATGGCTTATTTGTTAAAGCAAATGAAAAAAAGTTTCCCCTTTGTTTTCAGCTGTTTTCATTAAGTTTCCTTTGAACTTGCAGATTGAGCCTCTGGATGGACCCTTGGAAGGAGGAACTCAGGTCACGATTCGAGGGAGAAATCTTGGGCGTAGATTCAGTGATGTTGTTAATGCTGTCAAGATAGGAAATGTGAAATGTTCACCACTTCAGGACAGATATATAGTCTCCGAGGAGTGAGTAATTCAAGCTAAATTATTTTGAAATCAAGCACATGGGAAGGGTTGATTTTGTCCTTTTCAGGGGATTGATCCTTTCTTGCTTCAGGGTTCAGGTATGTGATGGCTTTGGTATATGACTGCATAGAGGATTGCATGAATCTGTTAATATGTAAATTGATAACAGAATATTCAATCCTTAACTTCTGTGACTGTTACTACTAACTGCTACTGTTTGCCTACTGACCCAGTGAATGAAACCGTCTGGTACAAACAACCAGACCCACACTCAAAGAATTCAGTTAGTTGTTTTATTGCCGAAACCATAATCTCAGACTGATGGTTTGCAACTGAGTGAGACTAGATAAGTCAGTGAGACTGTCACTGGGTGTTGTGCCTTGTGATTCTTGATGAATATATCTTGTCTTTTTAGGTACACTGAGAGCATATGCACCAAAGACAAATTCCTTGTGTGTCCAATCACACTTGGCCAATAAAGAATTCTATTCTATTCTGTTCTATTCTATAAGGTTCAACATCATTTAAGGGAGGTTGGATTTCGCCTCTTATACCCACATAGGAATTCTAGACTAAGTTCCCATTTGACTCCTCCCCTAGCTGTCTCCCCTGAATGACAGACTCCTCCCCTAGTCTGTCTCCTACAGAAACTATCTGGGCCACATCATTTCCAGAAGAAATGTCTGTCTGTCTGTCTGTCTCTCTCTCTCTCTCATGCACACACACACACACATATGCATATGTGAAAAGATATATAATCTTTTCATTTTTAATGAAGAAATTTCTTCCAAATTATAGGTAACAAAACTAAAACTTAAAATTGAAGCATTCACATCCTAGAATTCAAGCTCTTTATGATATGTATTATTGTTCTGATTGAAAAAAAAATACATAATTTCATGCAGGTTTTTTAAATGCAAAGATAACATAAATAAGGAAATTCCTTTTTATATAAGGTAATACCTCACTGACAAGCATAAGTTTTTCTTTAGTTAGCTGTCTTTGTGTAACAAAGGACTGTAATCCACAAAATTCAGAGTTTTCTCATCTCTTATAGACAGGGAGGAACTTAGGGTGACAAGAGTAATAAAACTTACACAGCTGCTCCCCATGCTGTCATAGTTTAGAAACAATTTCTGCAGTTCTATCAATTTTTTCCCTAGCTTCACATCCACATACTTTTTGCAGTTGTCTTCATTATTGAAACTAGACAGGTTTCACAGACCAGCTAAGGTGACTTTTCTACATCCTAATTTGGGATGAAATCATCCATACAGGAAAAATTCTATTTTATTCTGTAAATGGAATACTCACTCAAGAACAAAGGTTAAAAGGTTTAGCTAATAAGCAACCTAGAATTACTGACTCTGTTGTTCTGTTATTAAAAGCACTATAATGACATTTAACTTTGATAGATACACAGATTATACATTATGAAGAGTTGATGGATATAGGTAGGGATGCATGAATTAAGAAAAAGGAAAAATATACATAGCCATGCCAAAAATGCATCATAATTAAAATAAATTTATGTGATTGAATGCCTAAACATGCTTATTACATCTTAGTATTGTCCCCAGGGGTGAAATCCAGCAGGTTCTGGGGAACCGGTAACGGAAATTTTGAGTAGTTTGGAGAATCGGTAAATGCCACCTCTGGCTGGCCCCAGACTGGGGTGGGAATGGAGATTTTGCAATATCCTTCCCCCAGGAGTGGGGAGGGAATGGAGATCCTTCCCCTGCCACACCCACTAAGCCACGCCCACCAAGCTTCACCACGCCAACCAAGCCACACCCACAGAACCTATAGTTTAAAAAATTTGGATTTCACCACTGATTGTCCCTGATACATCTTCTACTTCTGCGTATTTATGAATTAAAGCAACATTACACTTATAACTTCCTACAATGGCCCTTTAATTTTCTGGCCAAGTATTATGTTTTAAAACTTTCCCCATTATAGCCACTGTTGCAGCTTTTTCTTCAGTATAAAATCTTTTAATAGCAATAATATTGACCAGAAATGACATTCGTTCTCTCTCGTGTGCAGGAGAAGGGGACATTTCCCAACATTTATATGCAGGATACTGTTTATCCTACAGAAATTATTCCTGTCGCTCTGTTTTGCAACTTGTGTGACAGAATAAAGTTGAATATAGGGCATCGATGATGAATGGGGATATGTTGACTGGCTACCATTTTCAATTTTAAACCACCCCTCACCCCCCTCAACACCCCTGGCTAGTATATATACATTCACCACAACAATATTATTATTTTACAATAGAGTAAAAAACACTTAGTACACACTTACATTTAGTAGAAAACAAAAATCCTTGCTGTATCTGGTAATAGCAATATTGAGGTTATTGAAATTATCCAAAAAACACAGTGTAGTTCCTGGAAAAATTTTTCATGTAGATGAAAAATGCATAAACAGCGCATTGGACAAAGGACTAATGAAAAAGTTACGGTTCAATTAATTAAAGCAGTGCGGTGGTTTTTGGTGCAGGCATTCTTTACATTTCAAATCCTATTCCAAGCAGAAGCTAGCAGCACGTTTAAATCATGAAATTGTTTTTAAAAGTATTTTTTAAAATTTGCAAAATAGAGAAAAAAATGAGAAAAACCCAAAAGACCAACAAAATAATCCCCCGCGGCCGCGCGGGGGATTATGGAAGCGACAGGGCGCTCCCATGTTACACCTCTCCTGCACGAGCTGCACTGGCTTCCTGTGGTCTTCCGGGTGCGCTTCAAGGTGTTGGTGACCACCTTTAAAGCGCTCCATGGCTTAGGGCCAGGATATCTATGAGACCACCTTCTGCCGCCAACAGCCTCCCACCGGCCAGTTCGCTCGCACAGAGAGGGCCTCCTCAGGGTGCCGTCGGCCAGACAATGTTGGCTGGCGACCCCCAGGGGGAGAGCCTTCTCTGTGGCAGCACCTGCCCTCTGGAACGACCTACCCCCAGAGATACGCACAATACCAGACCTCTGGACTTTTTGTCGGGCCCTGAAAACTCATCTATTTCATCTAGCCGGGCTGGCTTGATCCCATCCTTTCAGTTTTAATTTGAAATTGGTTTTAACTGGGTTGTTTTAAATTGAGGGCCGAAATTATTTAATGTCTTTTAAACTGTTTTTTAAATTTTATATGTTATGTTTTATCTCGGCTGTTCACCGCCCTGAGTCCTGTTGGAGAAGGGTGGTATAAAAATCAAATAAAATAAATAAAAATAAAAAATTTTTTTAAAAAAACACAAAAACCAGCAACTAAAATAAACAACAAGATTATATAATATATCAACTGAAAACCATTCAGGACATTATTGAAATATATCACCAAACTTTGACCAAACACAATAATATTGATGAAGCATTCTGTTACATCCATAGTTCATGAATTGAAAGCAAGTACATATCAGATGAATCAAGATGTTAAATATGGAGTTACCTGATCTTTCCAGACAATCTGGAAAAATCAGATGAATTCAGATTTGTTTGTATATAATTAAAAGTACATTCATGTGATCATGTTCACATCTACATGATCTATGCATATTAAGAAATATAGAGTTAGTAAATCATCACAGGGAAATAATGAGACTACCAGGACACATATTACTTTTTAAAAAATGGTTTGTTTTTTTAGTCAACTGCACATTTCCAGAATGAACTATAATGGCCAGATTTTCACAAGTCTGTAATCATAAGAATTGGTAACAGAATTTCAGAAATATCAATACATACGAGTAACAAACAGCTGAAATGGGCATATAGATTCTGACTTTAATCTAATTCGGGTGGAATTGTCCATTCCTAAATACTCTGTTTTGCATAGATTGGTATATATAATTTCAGGTTGTTGCATTGCTTCAGAATTATCAAGGATAATAAAGAATTTGTAGCAGAATAATATTATGTGACTTATTGTTTTTTCAATAAGAAATGCTCATGAAGTCAACATGGGGCATAGAGGCATTCTTGGAAATAAAAATAATACAATATGCCAGCTTATTAAAAATGAAAATGCTCTTTAAAAATAAAACAAAAACAATACTCAAAGAGCCATAAGTTCATATTTTGTCTATCCTTGATATATTTTGTAGTCTGGTCACACTTCTTATTTTTCAGTCAAAACCTCTTTTTTTACACAGAATTGTTTGCTGGACTGGAGAAGCAACAGAAGAATTTTCTGATGTGGTGATAGTGAATGTGAGCAAAGAAGGGAAATCCAAGGAGCGATTTTCTTATATAGTACGTAATTTCTGCTAACTGAATTTTTAATCATAAATTGTCATAAGGAAAAATTGTGATTTCCAGTGATATGCACAAACAAATGTCAAATATATCATTAATTAATAAAGACATATTAAAATTTAAATATGCCTTATCCACGGAGTACTTGAGAATTAAAGAGGCTTATCCAAATCTCCTGTGTCATCAAGATACCCAGTTCTACCTACTTTTACAGTGACACCCTAAACATGCACATTACACTAAAATGATTCTTATTTTATCCTATTCTGCGTAAAGTATGTCTTCTTGATAGATCTGTGAGTTTTGTTGTTGTTATTTTATCCATCAGGCCAGAGAGTAGCTTTTGGAAAAGCAATTTAAATCAGGTGGAAGGAATTGACAGATTCCTGGGGGGGGGGGGTGGGGTGGGGGGTGCTTAAAGATTTGGTGTTACTGAAATGATATTAGCATAGATATCATATGGAAGGGAAAACTCACAATTAGATTCCATTTTTTTGTAAACATATGGTCACCAATAGTACTTTTGGTTACCTTAACCAAGGTAACTCTCATCCAGTTCACTGTGTCTGATTCAGATGTGACAAAAATGAAAAGACAGGCTGTTAAGGACAACTGTTTCCAAATGTTTTACATTAATCTTGTAAGTAATGTAACAATAATATCATTTAATAGTAGTTTCTATACCATGCAGTACTAAATCAGTGTGATTGATTTCCAAGTAATTAACTTAGAATTATTTTTCCCTATGATATTTTTAACATCTTTGGTTTGTTGTTGGAGAATGATAATAGGACTTGTCACAAGCCATTTTTTTAATGTTTGCAGCATTTACATTTCTGAACTGAGATGTCACTACAAACTAGGAAACCAGTGTATGTTCTTGACATTCCTATTTTTTGTCTTTTTAGCTTCCAGTAGTGAAATCTATGTCTCCATCTGTTGGACCAAAAGCTGGCGGTACCAAAGTGACTATCACAGGAAATAATCTCAGTATAGGATCCAAGCTTCGAGTTTTGCTTAATACTACAAAAGAATGCAGAGACATCAGGTAAATACTGCTCAGAATGAAACATGATACAGCTGTGACGGTTAGAAATTATACTTTTCATAACAGAAAACTAATTGAATAAGAAAGTTTTCTAAGAAATATGTTTTCCAAAGTATAAATTAGATTTGCAGTTGAGCTGATAAATATGGGGCTTCTGTATAAATTTATCATTACTTATATTAATTTTCCAATGTTTAAAGGATATATTTTTGATGGATAGCCTAGACTTGTTATTAGTGCTATATGATTTTGTTATATAACTGTCTTGTAATAATAAACAAGTTCTGCTTAGATCAAATAATTTATGGAGGATGTCTATCTGATAGCAATTTCAATTTATTTCTCAATATTGTATTATATATATATGTGTGTATGTATGTATGTATGTATGTATGTATGTATGTATGTATGTATGTATATCAGAATTTCCAAATAATCTGCAAATGCTAAAACTTTCAAAAACAGAAATGGGAAAGCAATGTTTCTTGCTTTCTCAAGCAAGAGATTTCTAAATCTCTGAACTTGGATTTAGAATATAATAATAGAGTTGGAAGGGACCTTGGAGGTCTTCTGCTTAGACAGGAAACCCTTTCTTTTTGTATATGAATGAATGAATGAATGAATGAATGAATGAATGAATGAATGAATTTATTTATTATTTATTTGATTGATTGATTGATTGATTGATTGATTGATTGATTTGCCACCCATCTCACAATCAAGCAATTCTGGGCCGCCTTCAATGAATACCAAGCACCCAACCATCCAACCCTGAGTTAGATATATTCTTCAGTATTCTTCCTTTCTTTGTCACAGTTTCATAAGCCTTTGTTACTTGTAAAACTTCAAATGAATATCATGCATCATAGATTCTCACCGTAGAATTGGGCATGTCCATGAGTTATTCAGAAATGTTTATCTTTTCTTTATAGTCGCACTGATACCACCATCATTTGTACGATGCCAAGTATGGAAACTATTACCCATGTGGTTGTCTGTGTCCAATTTGAAGACAAGTCTTGCATTGGTTCTAATAACTTTCAGTATGAGAAAAATCCAAGTATAACAGATATCAACCCCAAAAAGAGTCCAATCAGGTAAGATATCTCTCTTGTTGCAGAAGTGGTCTGGATTAAGTCTCTAATGCATTCATGGAAGTTGTGTATATTATTCTGAAGTTCAGATTATAGGGAAGAGGCAACTTCCATGCCTGTTTTATCCAAGGGCATAATTTTATCTGGTATAGAGACAAGGACCTGGCATGCTAGTCAGAAGGCAACCACTGTTTGGAAATTGACATGGGGTGATTTCCAGTCTCTTGGAATGATACCCCAGGAAGTCCTCAGAATTTCTGATGATTCGTTCTGTTGTTGTTGTTAGTTGCGAAGTCATGTCCAACCCATCGCAACCCCGTGGACAATGTTCTCTGGAGTCCATTTAAGCTCACGCCTACTGCTTCAGTGACTCCATCCAGCCACCTCGTCCTCTGTCGTCCTCTTCTTCTTTTGCTGTCAATCTTTCCCAACATTAGACTGTTCTCCAGTGAGTCCTTCCTTCTCATTAGGTGGCCGAAGTATTTGAGTTTCATCTTCAGGATCTGGCCTTCTAAAGAGTAGTCAAGGTTGATCTCCTGATTCATTCTAAGTACATCAAAATAGAGACCGACCCCATTTCACCTTCTCTTTTGCTTCCTGGTAAAGGGTTATCCCCACATACCCATTCTTCACTGAAATTTGGGTAATGCAATAAACTTTGTACAATAAGATTGTTGGAATCCAGTCATTGATGCAGCTGAATGGGGCACAGGGCCAGATTCATGAAGTGGTGAGGCAAAAGATGACCTACAATCCTGTTATAGTGGCTCATTGAAGGGACCAAGTAAAACCTGGTGCAGATCAATGAGAACAGGCCCTGGTTTCTCAGAAACATCTTGCTCACATGACGGTCTTCAAGAATTTTTTTTCTCCACTCAGCTGGCTGGGAAATAGTTCAGTCACCCCAAACACTCTAAGTGCATGAAATTCAGATCTAGAACCTAACCTATACCTAAAATGTTATAGACAATATTGGTTCAACTTCTGAAAAAAGTTATGTTATGTTTTATTAACCATTTTTTTATGGAAGGAATTATTTTTATCCCCATACCCCTTTGCTCCATATGCTGTAGTCATTCAACATAGTTGGAAAGATTTCCTATGAAAAGTACAGTTGATGAGTCAAGCACTTGTTCACTCTTAACCCAGTTTCAACTAGGAGTACCAACTCCAAGCAATAAGAAAAAAAAATGTTAATTTTATATGCTTCAAATCATATAAAAACTTCAGGCAAATCCATATAAAATAGTATTATTTTATTGGTCCTCACGTCTTATATAGGTTGCATATTTTTATTAAGAAACTAGTATATTTGTTCTTAAAATACATTGCCTTTGATGTCATTTCTTCTTCAAGGCCTCGGGGCTCCTGTTCCTTTCTGAATGTCTATGAATTCACTCCCTTCTTAATACTTATTTAAGTATAAAAGTGTAAGGTGAATAAAGAAATGAGCAAGTGTACCTCAAGACCATGTCACTCAGAGTGTGCGTATAAGGCCAAGGCTCCTGATCTTTAGTAATTCTTTAAAGGGAATTTTGACTTTTAATTACAGAGACCAAATTTTAACATGCGTAAAAAATCTTTGAAAGTAAGCAGTGATGACACTTCCAGTTCTCACTGCTTGATGTAAAATTATCTTAATTGTTTTATTCTGAGGATCAAGAGAAGTAGCTCAAAAATGTATGTCAGCAGCTACAAAATGTAGCAGCTTATGCTTGGCAAAAATGTATGTTTAAGACTGAAATAAATATAATGCTAAATGATATTGTACCAACGGCACTGGTACTGAAGTCAAATCAAAAACTCAATCAAAGACAGTAATGAAATGCTTAGGAATGATCACCATATTACGGTTTCCATTCGTTTTGCTATTTTTCCTTGCTTCGGTGCTATAGTTTCATTTCACAATTATCAAACAAAGTAGAATTTTTCTTCAAATAAGACTTATCCCCCAAACGTTTATGCAGAAATGGTATGAGTGACAAAAGTTTCTGAAAATAGATAAAGTATAGTGTATTAGGGCTTAGAGAAGCTTAAATGACTGGTGAAGTCCAATATGGGATATTCTGGTTTGAGTACTTTTGAGGCTAGATAGATGTATATTCTGATTTCCTAATGAGCCAATATAGTTAAAGCAGACAGGACATGAAGTATGTGAAATAATAGAAAGTTGGATGCAAGAGAAAGCCTGGATAAAGGTTTTTGGCAACCAGTGGAGATAGGCCATTCCCCTTTTCTGCTCTCAACGCCAGTGGCATGTTCTAGGGTCATTTCATTATTTCCTTTAATAGATTCTGCAGAGGAGGTTCCACATTTAGCTATCTAAAGGCAGCGTTTAAGGGGGAAAGTATTCAAACTTATTGTTTGCTCGTAAGCAGCTGCTGCTGGAGGTTTTGGTTTGGCAGCAAGGCAAAAAGAAATTATTCAAACTCTGTTTCCATTCAAGTTCAGTGGTGAAATGTTTCTTGGTTAATTGATAATCTTCTGCTCCAGTAGCCTCTTGAATACTCCTGGATGCTATACGGTATCACTGGTTGTCTTGGCCTCAATCTGCTATTAGCAAATGTCTAGAAGCAAATCATTCTCCTCTTATGATTTGGCTGGGGAGGAGCAGAGAAACCTAATATGTATTTCTGAGACCTGGTTGGGTGAATACAAGAGTAGTAATTGTAAAGATTTGCCCAGGAGTTTTTTAGGACCTTCAATAGCCACTGCTCCAGAGAACGAGGAATATGTTAATAAGACTATAGGAAATCATAAGTATCTGATACAAACATGAAGAAATGATGAAGTGTGTGCTATAACATCATGACCCAATCCCTGGCCTTTTGTATTTGCATCCAAATACAAATATGTAAGCCATGTGGCTTGAACCCTGAGACACATTATTTTCATTTTATTTTCATATACATGTGGAAGGCATGTCTTGGCTATATGTAATTGCATACAGTCTATATATGCTTGCAAAGTATATAGATAAAATAATCCATGTGTCCTATATAAAGTTTCTGCACCAAGTCAATAAAATGTTATATAGTGATGTCCATCAAAAATCTTATTCTTCTATTTAAAACAGCAGAAGGTTGTCAAGTCTTCGTAAAAGGGGAAAAAACTATTTTTGTCAAGTGAACATAGTGACAAAGATTCAGGAGAAATGTAGATTTCTGTGTCCTTGAATCTAAGTCTTATTTTTCATATTATAGGTACTGGGGAAACGTACATATTTCATTTTTCATAAAAATAATATTTATTCTATAAAGAATTGCTATTAGGACTGTGCAAATTTATTTCATATACTTTACTTATTAGGCTTATACCTCCCATATATAGCACTCCCCCTTTAATTTTTCATCTAATCCCTTATCTTTCTGTTTCCCTTTATTCTGATTTAATAGCGGAGGCAGAACCATCACTGTGGAAGGAAATGGATTTTTGATGGCTCAGAGTGTGTCCATGGTTGTTCGTGCTGTTGGAAAAGAACAAGTGGTAAGTCTTCACCAGTGAAAAAGTAAGGAGCAAAATGTGTAGAAATGAAATTCAGGAAAAAACATAAACTTTGTCTAAGCACCTTTAAAATGTTTACTCAGTAAGTACAGAATCCTCAGTTTTACTTTCAGGTTTTATAGACAATTTTACTGTCATGTTATTAAGCAGTTTATGATTCCACATGTATCTTTTATCATGACATTTCAGTAAGTCTTCAGTAAGCAATCAAATGTGCCAGGGTGTATATTTGAGCTGGTACCTTCCTTTGCCATCAGCGTCACAGTTTCATTGTTATGAGATTCAAAATATACGTGTGAATTGTTCTTAAAGGCTAATGAGATATGTTTTTGGAGACACTGGTTTCACCACCCATTGACATTATTTTTTCTATTTATAAAATGTTTGGATTGTAAAGTTTTAAGTTCATGGGAATTTAATTCCATTGGGAATTGGGGAGGGAGATCTTGCTTAAAATTACTATTGCATAGTCCTTTTTTTCTGGGGATTATTTAGTGCTCATGTTCAGAGGTCTGATTTTTTTGCTGTCAGCTGTATGAAATAAATATAAAATCAAATGCCATGCATATTTCCTCTACTCTAGTTAACCTTGTGTATAATAAATTAGGCTAAAAGAGAATGAGCTACTTGGTGGGGGGTGAATGCTGGTTCCTCATTAGAGAAAATTCTAAAGAAAGCAAGTTTTAGCATTGGGTGCTTTCTTTTCAGTTATATCATATGGACTAGAATTTGTGGTTTGAGTTATATGGCTTCTGCCATTATAATATTTATGATACTGATCAGTGCTTCTTCCCTTTTTTATTTTCACATATTATGAACAAAGAAATGCAGTTAAAGTTTTTGCAGAATTGAATTCTCTCTGTTTTTTCCGTTCAATATTTTTTAAGTATTCAGGAATACTTAGTCTTAGCTTCTGTTTATCTAACATCTCTTACCTTCTGTCATCCGTAAACCCCAAAGGTGCTTTTTCAAAAGGCAACTGGACTTTGTTTTTCCTTAAAGACGCTTCGCTTCTCATCCAAGAAGCTTCTTCAGTTTTGACTGAACGGTGAATCCATTCAGACAGATTCCCCGAATTCACTGCCATCAGTAAAGTTAAATTACACTGTAGTTTTTCGGTCTATATCGGCAGTTGATGGAAGTATCTATTTTTATTTTGGCAAATGCAAATATTTAAAATTGTTGGCAACTTTGTAGAATCTCTTTTGTCTATGTTTGATTTGCTTGCTTTCTTCTGTTTTTAGAACTGTAAAGTTCACTCGGACACTGTGATTACCTGCCCTTCTCCAGCTGCCTCCAATCTTACTGGAAGCAAGCCAGCATTAGTGGACTTTTTCATCAATGGACTCCTGTATACCGACGAGAGCCTTTTCCCCTTTGAATACCCTGAGGAAGCTGTACATGTTAGCAAATTCCACATGGAATACTATACAGATCCCCAGTTCTTCACAGCCAATAAAGAGAAATTGATTAAACATCATCCTGGAGAGCCTTTCACCCTTGTTATACATGTAAGAATTTGGAATATATGGACCAGAGGTGGGTTTCAGCAGGTTTTTAACCAGTTCTGGAGAACTGGTAGCGGAAATTTTGAGTAGTTCAGAGAACCAGTAAATACCACCTCTGACTGGCCCCACCCCTATCTATTCTCTGCCTCCCGAGTCCCAGCTGATCGGGAGGAAATGGGGATTTTGCAGTATCCTTCCTCTGCCATGCCCAGCAAGCCACACCCACAGAACCGGTAGTAAAAAATTCTGAATCCCACCACTGATATGGACACTGAGAGAGAGGAGGATGCTTAATGTGAAAATATTTAAGCCTCCAGGGGGAAATAATCTTGAGAAGGCAACATTGTCTGGCATAGGCAGATTGTCACCTTTAATCATTACATTGATTACGAGTTGGAGAAGGAAAACTTGGCTCAATTAAACAGTAAAAATTTAGCCATGAGCATTCAAATAAAAGTTTGTTCTTTTTCTAACAACTTAAGAATGTGGGTAAATAAAAACAATCACAAGGGAACAAATGTATGACCGAATAGTAATTGAAAAAACATTTTTATTCCCAAAAAACACCAACCTGCTCATTCTAATAACTTCTCTTAAATAAAGAAGATAATTTTGATAAAGTAATAGGTTGATCAAGAAAAAATGCTACTTGAAGGCCATTATAGTTACTGAAAGTCTTCACCAAGCTTCGGAAGCACTGGACAATGTATTCATCAGCGGGCAATATAAGCACTACCTTTCCTCATTCTGTTTTTCCCCAGATTATTCATCATCTGTTTCCCATTAGGTTTTAATATTAACTATCAGGTAAAGATCAAAAGCACAATTTGCGTTCAAGGCTTTTTAGCTCAAGTTTTCTATTCTGGGAATTTGAAAGGGATTGGTAAACAACTCCTGTTTTTAATATGCATTAATATCTTAGCTAAAATAGAAAAATAAAGAGGATAGGAAGAGACTTCTGTATTTGTGCCTTGAAAAAAATGAAAGGTGCTGTCTGAGAGCTTTGAAGTCCATAAAGTTCAGAAATGTTGAGGGCTGAATTTAGTTCCTGGTAGAATCATGTTGCTTTTCTTTATTTCTCTTATTAGAAAGAGCCTGACAACCTTGGTCTGGAAAGCAATGAATATGAAGTTAAAATTGGCCTAATTTCCTGCGAGATCCAAATTGTTTCTGACAAAATCATTCACTGTTCAGTCAATGAATCTTTGAGCACTTCAGAAAGAAAACTCCCTGTTACGGTAAGTGATATGAGTCTGAAAGCATGTGCCAACATGTATATAATTTGCTTTGTAGCCCATCTAGTCTCTTATGCCCCATGGAATTTGGCTTCTATTATGAAGTCCAAGTAAAAATTTAAAAATAATATTTTGTCTTTGGCATCTATGTTGAAAGAGAATAATATCAAAACATTAATGAAAACATTCAAAGTTTGTAAGTATGGTGCCACAAAAAAGATAGCTTTGTGGCATCTTAAAAATGAATAGGTTTACTATAAAATAATAGTATTATGGTTAATAATTATCATAACAAATTAAATGTATTAGACCTTAAGACAATGATATGCAACTTTTCTTGATTTAAAGACTATACTAGGTTTTGCACAGTGACAAGGACTGCATGTCCAAAGTAGTGAGAACAAAGGACCACTTGGAGGGAAAGTTTCAGGGGTTTTGTCTTTTAAACCACCCACTTCATCTGTTCTTGAGTAGACTCTGAGAGACCCAAAAAGGATGCTGATTGGCTATAGGCAGTCCCTGGAACACACATTTTACAATTCCGTTTTACAGGTTACACAAGATCCTTCTTACATGAGATTGAAGAATGCATGAGATTCCTCTTACATCCCCAGGTCTGGGCATGGTTTTATCATGCTAAATTATCAGGAGCGGCTGATATTTCATTCAACACTATCTTTATATACACAGGTTGTCCATCCCTATGTTAAAATCTTTTAAAATATAATCTGAGAGGAAAAGGAAAACCTCAAGGATTGCATCCAATGATTTGGGAATTGTTAAATATTGTTGAGTATTGTCTTTGGAGCATCAAAATACACAAAGTCTATAAAGATTTGACATTCTTGCTTCAGACATAGATGGCACTTTTGATCAAGGAAGAGAAGGGATTCTCTGTGAATGTGGAGATTCATTGTACTTCGTGCTTTAAAGCTGTCCCTCTAATGAACAATATTCATCACAGCCTGTTTTTCAGTCATCCCACCTGAGGCTGGAAATAATGTTTTGGATTTATTCCCCGTAGAAGCCAGAAGATAGGTGAAAATCCAATTGAGTTGCTCACACTGTGTAAAATCCTGTGCTTTTGTTTCCTAGGCTTTCGAGGATAACATTTGTCCATTTAACAGGCTGCAATTTGCTTATTGTATTGGTCCTAACCTTTCTGATGCTTTTATTCTTTAATATTTTAATGTATTTTTTATTATTATGTTGCTGTGCCTTTTGATAAATGGAAATGGCTATTAGAGAGATTATGGACTCTGCTTCAGTGGATTATTCAGGCAGAGTTTCGACAGCCATCTATCAGGGTTGCTTTCATTTCGATTCCTGCAGTGAATATGGAGCAGACAATACCCATAACTTTTCCCCCATATTTGAACATCTTATTAAAAAGGGCCACATAAATTAAATTAAATTAAATTAAATTGATTTAAATGTATCTTAAATGTTGGTGTACTTTTGAAAAGCTGAAAGAAATACCTATTGTATGTACCCATAAATAAGCCCATTTGTGAATAAGCCAAACCCTATTTGGGGGATGTATTCTGGCACCTAAAATTCTTGATTTACTCCAGAGTTTCTATGGTAATAAGTAAATAATTAGAAGGAACACAGGTGGGCTGCAGTTGAGAATAGTGATGTAGATTTAACTTCTATACAATATTGCCCTCTATCCCCCATGTCCGTAAATAACAACAGTTCCCACA
The DNA here is from genome assembly GCF_059756535.1 of Pantherophis guttatus. NCBI lineage: Eukaryota > Metazoa > Chordata > Lepidosauria > Squamata > Colubridae > Pantherophis > Pantherophis guttatus. The sequence continues at coordinate 228,502,101 of NC_142064.1, forward strand.
TATGGAAGAAACCAAAGGAGACATACTCAGGGATATCACTGGGATGAAGATTAAATCTGCTCCCTATCCTTTCTGTTCATATTACCCGGAATGGAAAGCCATGTGATTCAGATTTAAACTCCCTAAGTTTCTCTTTGCCTCTTTAAAATATAATGCTTAAGTGTTACCAAACATTCACAAGGGGTGAGAAGAGAGGGAGACGTAAGTACAGTAATTCAAACAGAAAAGGAAGAGAGAGAAAAAGAAGTATCTTCGTGTGCCATTTTTAACGAAAAGATTCCAATGAAAGACCAGAAAGATTTTATCAAAGTGACTGGTTCTATCCAAAATAAATAATGGGGTGGAATAATTAAAAATCATAGAATGTGGTTTATTCCAAGTGGCAATAATTTAATGATGAATTGTAAGTCCTGGCTACCATTAATAATTGTATAATCTATGTGGTAACCCTCAGTAGTGTCACATTTTGTTCCTTCTCTGAACACATACACATACACACACACACTTAAGAATAACAGAGTTGTAAAGGATCTTGGAAGTCTTCTAGTCCATACACAGTTGCTCTTAGTAAGAAGTACTTTCAAGAATTTTCAGGACTGGCTGTGATATTAATTTTGGGATTAGGAACTTGGTCAGACCTTTAACTCAATAACAGATGGCAACAGTTGATGGCAACAGTTCCTGATCAGATTTACCCCTTCTATTTCCATTACAATTCTGAGAAGCCTCTACCAATAGGGTTACAAGGCTTTGAAAAAGTAATTAATATTTGTTTGGCTTAAGATGGGTGAGGGAAAGCTTGAATTGTACCCTAGTAAAAACAATGGAGCCAGAGCCTGTCAAGTGCATTTCAAAATTAAGGCTTCCAAGAATACATCTAACATAATGTACAATATATTTTCAATAGCCAATGCTTTACTTACCAGCAGTTATCATCTAAATAGCAATAGCACTTAGATTTATATACCGCTTCACAGTGTTTTACAGCCCTCTCTAAGCAGTTTACAGAGTCAGCATATTGTCCCCTGTACCCCTCTCAGAAAGTCTGGATTCTGGGCACTGCTCTCTCATGCTGTACATTTCTTTTTCTTCTACAAGCTTTCTTCAATATGTGATTGACTTTGTGATTTTATGAGTATTTCTGGGCTATGTCACTTAGTTGTTCTGTATATCTTACTTTTCATACTGTTCATACATTGGCTTCTTAGGGGTGACAGACAGAGATTTATCTCCAAGGCCTAATAGTATATGGTATAGCTTTTACTATTTGCTCACAGCAAATACCAGTTGTCCCCTTTTTCAGTAAATGTATTCATATTAAATTGGCAGAAAAAAATGTTTTCATTGAAAGAGATAAAAAGAGAGGGACGAGTAAGGATAAAATCATCCTGTGAAGTGCAACATTTTATAAACATAAGATGAAAACTAAGCCAATGCATTTGAGAAAAGTTTTTCATTTGTGGGGTCTTTATATACTGAATTCCATTGCCAAAGCAAAACCAACAAATATTAGCACTGTGAATTTCCTGATATTTTGCTAATAAAATCAGATGTTAATCATAACGAGGGAGATGAGATTTGTGACTGCATGAGCAGCATACTGTACATGTAATTCCATGTACAATTTGTTCAATAGTCTATGCCGTGTTAGCAATTTATCCAACGCCAGACTAGTCATATCACATCAGCTGTGTATGGGTGAAATATGGGTGATTTTTCAAACATTTGGCATCTATATTATAAGCCTTGTCTAACAACAAGGATGACAAGTTTTAGAAAATGTATTCTTCATCTCAAACTGATTGGGTAGGTGGTAGGTGGGTGGCTAGGTAGGGAGAGGGGAAGGGAGAGGGGGGAGAGAGAAATGCAGTTACAGTACAGTACAGATGATCCTTGACTTAAGACCAGAATTGAGCTCAAAATTTTTATTGTTAAGTGAGACATTTGTTAAGTGAGTTTTGCCCCATTTTACGACTTTGCTTGCTACAGTTGTTAAGTGAATCACTGCAGTTGATATGTTAGTAACCTGGTTGTTAGGTAAATCTGGCTTCCCCATTGACTTTGCTTGTCAGAAGGTTGCAAAAGGTGCACACATGACCTTGGGACACAGCAACAGTCATAAATATGAACCAGTTGCCAAGCATCTGAATTTTGATCAGATGATCATGGGGATCCTGCAAAGATTGTAACTGTGAAAAACTGCCATGTCACATTTTTCAGTGCCGTTGTAACTGTGAACAGACATTAAATGAACTGTTGTAAGTTGAGGTCTACCTGTATTAATTTTTGGAAGAGGAAATCTCAGAATCAATACTACTGAAGATCTGAAGCCACAGCTAAGTTGCATTGCTGAGCCCTGATTCTATAATATTTAGGTGACCTGATGTTCCTTCTCTTCTCCTTTACAGGCTTTCATTGACATCTAGTACAAAGTCTGTGTCATTCCTTCCAAGGTCATCATTGCCTCTTTTCTTCTTTCTCATTTATTTTTTTCAATGCTTGGAACGCTTTTCTTAGATGTCCATGTCAAGTTTCTGCTTAAAAGCTGTCCTTTCTACAAATCCATTTAGCTTCCTTCCATAAACAAGATGGAAGCTATTATTGCTGAATTAGAAAGGCCAGCCATCATAGTAATAATAAGGAACGGTGGGATTGTGACGCAACAATAACTGGAAGCCTTGGATTCTCCATTTCTGTTGGATATTAAGCCTACTTTTAAAAGTTACACCTAGTACTTGCAACTACAGATGAGAATAAGCAGTCATTTGAGTTTCAGTCCAAATCAGACTTATCCATTGCTTGGAAGTGTTACCCATTGCTTGGAAATGTTACCCATTCCTCTGCAATATATTATCTACTCAAAATCTTCCCCTTGTCCCAGCTGTTATTTACCTCTGATTTGTTTTTTGTTGTTGTTGTCAGTAATATCTTTGGGAACAAATCACAATTGCAAAGGATTTATGGTAGAATAGTAGCCAGAAGGAAAGGGTAATCCCTTCTGTGAGCCACAGTGGCACAGTGATTAGAATACTGTGGTTAGAATACAGTGCTAACTGCAGTACTGCAGTACTGCTGGCTAACTGCAATTTGATAGTTCTAATCTCACCCGTTCAAGGTTGACTCAGCTTTCCATCCTTCCGAGGTCAGTAAAATGAGGATCCAGATTGTTGGGGGCAATATGCTGATTGTTGGGGGCAATAGGCTGACACTGTAAAACCACTTAGAGCGGGCTGTAAAGCACTGTGAAGCGATATATAAGTCTAAGTGCTATTGCTATTGCTATAATAAAACATGGTCCAACCCTTAGGTTTTTTTTTTACTTTGAACTGATATAAAATACGGTATATTCTAGTGCTGTATCACTGTGCCAATGTTTTAGATCTTTTGTCTGTAGAACACCTCTCTGCTGTTCACTTAAATGACTGTATTTTTTTTCACCCTTCTCCATGAGTCTGAAAAAGTGTGCAACTGCTTTAAAGAGTCATCTTTTTGAAATTAACACAATCCAAATAGAGTCCTGGAAAGAGGGACTGCTTTAAAGAATAGCACTGAGGCACTATGCTTAGGGGCATGCAATGCAAGGTCCAAATAATTTTAGCGTTCACAGCTATAATATTGCTTATAAATGCTCTCCAATTACTATTTCAGTTTTTTCCCCTTCTTGCTTCTACTTCTTTTTTATACTCTCCATTCATCTTACAATCAAAACTCTACCAGTGGAGGAGTTTTTTTAAAAAAATAAAACGTGAAAACTGCCAAGATTCTGTTTTTGTTGGCTGCCGTATTCCCTGTATTGTAATAGGCTGGAATGTTCTGCCAGTTTTTAAAAGCTATGAATAAAGCTACATGTTTTCCTTATCTAATTAAAGGAGAATATGGAAAGTTCATTTTATTTAATCGCTATAATACATATTGATTTTTGTCTTCAAAATCTGAAGGCTAAAACCATGTTTGCCCAGCATTTAAGATATGTGAATAAATCAGTTTCTTCACCTGAATCTTTCTCTGGACATGAGTTAGACTTCTTGATATGCTGAAGTAGCCAACAGTGAGTTACTGTACTTCTCACTCTATGAGTGGGAAACCAGATAAAAGCATACCTGGACATTAGAAGCACAAAAGACATATGGAAACAAAGAGAGTATCAGTAGTCCATTAAGTAGTATGAGCTGAAAAAACTAAACATTTTTAGAATTTTGGCTTTATAACTAATTATTAACTGCGCTTGCTGAAATTCTGTTGGCACCGGCTTTCAGCTTTCTTCAACACATTCTATTTATTCTGAGTTCTTGGATTTTCTTATAAGCCTATTACATGGGTCCGTTCCTGCCTTGAGCTGAATCATGATGCTTGCTGGAAATGACTATACTGGAAATTATTACATGTAATTTCCTAGTCACCTATTTCTCATACCTCTACTGCTGTTTGACTACCAGATTCCCAGATCAGTAGGTGTAAATTATTTCATTTCTTTCTCTTTAATTTCATTTCCATTTTACCAACATAATATCATCGACCAAAAGATATCTTTGATCAAAACTGCCTGAAGAATGATAGAGATACAGTATTGTTCAATATAGCATGGACTTTCTGGCCCAATGGTGGGGGTTGGGAGGCATTGTGTTACAGTGCTTCATCTACTTTTTCATCAGGTGGTTCTAATTAGTGTTGAGGGGAGAGATAGCACCCACAGGCCCTCACTGGTGGGGTTACTCAAGGTTTAACACTCTCTCTTCTCCTGATTAACATTTACAACACTCCACTAGATGAAGTTCTCTGTCAGTTGGTATCATCAGCATATTGATGATATCCAGTTTAACAAGTGCAAGTGAAGCTATTTAGGAACTGAATCAGCATCTGGTGGCTGTTTGGGTCTGAATGGGAAAGAAGAGACTTTAACTCAATCCTGACCAAAGTAGTTATAGTTGTTTGGTCTCCCGGTGTTGTGGCCCACCAGCCACCAACAGAGCTAGCAGCAGACTCGGATGATGAGGAGGTTGGAGAAGAACTTGGGCCATTCTGGAGCCTAGGGAAGGCTCTGATGGATGCTCAGCATCGGACACAGAGATAGAGCCAGCCACTGGAGAGGCAGCTGCCTTTGGAGTCAGAGTTGAGTGAGGAGGAGGAACAGCTGGGGCCTGTTCCAGATGTGCATATGTGCAAGAGCCGATAGGAGAGGTGAACAATGGAGGACAAGGAGTCAACTCGAGAAGCAAAACAAACGACAATGCTGAATGGGCCCTCCCTGGCTCGGGAATAAATAGGAGGAAAGGGGAGTAGTGGTCGTAGCAGACAACCATTCACATTTCTGGAGATTTTTCTCATTGTGTTTCATGCGACAAAGACTGCCTTGGCAGAACTGAGGTTTGTTTATTTGAACTGACTTAACTTGCAGCCTTTTGGCTGGGAGCTCATGGCCTTGCAATTGTTGTAACAAGCTGATAAGGCCTACTGCTTCGGTTAACTCCTTGCAGGACTCTTGCCTGGACTTTGTGGGTGAATGCAGTTAATTCACAAGGTGTAAATAAAGAGGGATTTTTCTTTGCAAGGAGTTTGTTTCTTGGTTCTGCGAAGGCTGGGTCAGAACACTCCGTTCATGACATTCCCATCATTTGTCTTGAATAGGGTTACATTTCCCTCCTGCTCCTCCTGCTCCTCAAAGAACAGCTGTGACCAGGGCGATCTTTGTACAGGTACATCTTTTGTGCCAGTTGTGCCTCTTCCTTGATCAGGAGGCTCTTCAGATGGTCATCCACATCCTGGTCACCTCACATCTGAACTGTTTTAATGAACTCTACCTGGGGCTTGAAGACCATCCAGACACTAAAAATGGTTCCAAATGACTTGAGCAGTAATGAAGATAATCCTTGTCATGCCCATGTGTCAGCACTTCTATGGAGGCAGCATTGGCTACAGATGGTCTTCCGGTGCAGTTCCAAGGTGCTGCTTGTTATCATTTGTTATCTTTAAAACTCATCATGGCCTAGAGCCTGGCTATCTGAGGGACCACCACTCTCCCATTGTTTCAGTCTTCCCAGGACATTTGGGCAGAGTGAGTATGCTTGAGATCCCCTCAATTAAACCCTGTTTTCTGGGAAGGCAAGGAAGCATCTCTTCTCTGTCTCCACCCCTGCCCATCTCCCCAAATATATGGAGGGCACCCATTCTCATGGGGTTCTAAAAAGCCCTTAAAACATTTCTTTGATCCAAAGCCAGAGGTTAATAGGGATATGTGTGTTTTATACTAGCTGTTGTAATACAGGATGTCTTGTTTTGCTTACATTTTTAATTGTTGTAACTTTGTATTAGATTTTGTAAACCATCCAAGGTCTATTACAGGGGAGTGTTATAACGAACAAATTAAATAAGAAATTAAAAATCATTTGTAGTAATAATGGTTATTATTTTAATTTGGAAATGTAATAAGTCTGTAGAGATTCTCAGTCATCCAGGTCATGGTTGTCCCAAAGGTGCTTTTTTCAGGAGGCAACTGAACTTTCTTGTTTTTTTCTTTTGAAGACGTTTCGCTTCTCATCCAACAAGCTTCTTCAGCTCTGTCAGGATAGTGGGGATCCTTCCATTCCCCATTATCCTGTCAGAGCTGAAGAAGCTTCTTGGATGAGAAGCGAAACGTCTTCAGAAGGAAAAACAAGGAAGTCCAGTTGCCTCCTGAAAAAGCATCTTTGGAAATGCAGTGGATAAACTTCAAAGTAAACTAAAACTTGCTGAAAGCATGTAAGTTACTTTATAGATATATTCATATTTGGGATACAAACAGTTCCTGAAAAGGTACCTATACTTTTAAAAATAAACAGAACAGGAAAAAAAAAACCCTAAAGAAGTTGACATACTTTCTACAAGGATTCTTTGCTGATCAGGAATATTAACTTTACTCTTTTACTTTATATCCTAATAGTATTATCATGTAACCTCTGTGCAGCTGTTTCCATTTTTTTGCCAATCTGCCTGAGGATCCGTTATCCCCAAGCTCATTATTCTTTGTACATATACACAGGCCTGTGATAACAGTTGTCAGATCTGGAAATGCTAATCAAAATAAGCCTTGCTATTAAGTTACATTATTGTGATTATTGCAAAATTAGAAACTATGTACTTTGCTAAGTTCAGGCATTCGTGTCAAGCATCTTTCCCTTATAATGTGATTTCTTTATTTCTTCTTTCTTTTCATTAAATAACCGGGCGATAGCTTCTCTCTGTTCTTTCTTAGATCCAAGTTGGGAAATTCAATCAAACAATTGCTATGTTGCATCTTGGAGGAAGTGAAACAGCTATCACAGTTTCAATAGTCATCTGTAGCATCTTACTCCTGTTCTCTATTGTAGGTAAGAAACCATACTGACTCCAAGTGTGTTAAGCATGTATTTTCAACACACTGAAATTGTTAATATCAATAAAATAATGTACTTACCTTAATAGGAGATTGGGTGGGCAACATTTATGGGATGACCACTTTTTCAGTAATTATTTTGGGATTTAAGGATTTTTAAAAGATGTTGACCTTAGAAGGCAAAGCAGCGTGCACATGTGCTGGTGCACATGCGCATCGTACATGTGAGCAGAACTCAACTTTGTAGATTTCTTCTCCATTTCAGTATGGAAGTCTCTTGTTTTTCCCTTTTTCTCGACTGATACGTCCAGACTCTAAATACACCATAACTGTGTCATTTCATCATTTAAAGTGGCAGGAAATTAAATTATTAAGATTTGACAATTATTTGGTGCCTCTGGAACATGCAGAAAATAATCTTGTGAACAGCATGTAGAATATTAGCTGTCTACTCCTGTACAAATTTAAATTAAATACCGATATTTCAATATAATAATATTTATTGTGGAAATGGAACGTCATACCTTGCCAAGAAACATGAAAAATGAATTATATCACTCCATATATTTCTATCCTTGCAAACCATCTTTGGTTCTACCCTGTCCATATATCACTTCTTACAGGCCTTTTGGTTTTTTAAGCTTCTCTGTATTTTCTTTTTGAGTATATTGCCTAATCCACCTACCCTTTTTCTCAGTCTCCCACTTTATTTTTTATCCATTCATTCTTCTTTCATATACTTTATTTCCCAATACAGTCTTCTTTCTCTTCCTAGCAACATGCTATCTTAACATTCATCTCTCACTGTTTATTCATTCCACATTCATTCAACACCCATTCATTCTTGACTCTTCTCATTTTACCACACATGTTGCCTAAGTACCTTATTCTGGTTATAATTCAACTTTTATGTTCCTCCTGACATATCCAATTCTAATTTCCATATAACAAGGTGAATAGAGCCACAATCTGATACACAACCATTTTTACTTCTTTCAACAAATATTCATTTCTCAAAGATAATCACATATTACCTATCACTTTTGTAGTGTAATTTGTACATCTTAATATTTCTTCAACCATTTCCCCATCTTTAGGAAACATTTCTAGGTACACAAATTCATTTATTTTGATATATGCATTATTTCTATCACCTATCACTCTTATTGTATTCAACAACCAAGCTTTAACTCTATAATTGCAGAAAAAGTCATTATCAATTAAGTTTCTTTGCTTTATCAGATGCTTTCTCTAGGCCAACAAACATACAATAAACAGCCATTCATACATTTCTGCTAAATGCAAAAATCTAGTTTTCACACTTCCCAAATGTTGGCTATCTGCATGCTATCTTAATCGGGATTCTATTATATGGCTTGAATTTATACCCTCAGCATTACTTTTTTTAAACATTCTCATAGCATATATGATTTCATTTTCATCCATTTTTTATGGGATTTTAGTGTTTCATTAATTCCATTCATTAACATATCATTATCATTCGGATAAAATGTCTAAAATGTTCCTTGGCTCACTAATGTTTAATTCTCACTTTTAATTCTTAATATCATCCATTCTGCTGGGGGCTCCTTGTTTAGCCTTTTCACCATTTGCAAAACAATTTTTATTCATGTCAGAATCATTGCATTTTTTCTTTCTCTATAACCTTATCGTTCCTTACGCTTTTTAACATTCGTTGGCATTATACTTTTCTCAGCCTGGCCATTGTATAAAGTTTTTCTAACATGCTCATTTTTGCAGCATTGTTCCTGTATATATACATTCTTTATATGTATTTATTGTTCTCCACAGCTACTTAGTCTGTTATCATTTGACCAGACATCCTTTTCCAAATTTTCTATCAGTGCAGTTGCAGTTTTCAGTGCATTCTGTAACAGAGAACTTTTCACTCATCCAAGCAATATCCACACCATCTTTCCTTGGGTCCACTTTTTGTTCATTTTGTTAGGAGATTAATCTATTTTATAATTCTTTTTCAAACAGGATATGTATTTTCTCTCTATTATTTCATTCTTGTTTTTAACTTTCTTTTTCCTCAATATTTTTCTTCCTATGATCTACCTTAACACTTCCAAAATGGCCTTTCCTTCAATCAGAACATCTCATTATCTTTTTAGCACCAAATCAATCATGCTTTTAGATATATATCATTATTATTATTTTTTTGCCATTTATAAGTTATGGAAAAACAGAGATCTTTTATGCTCTTTTAAGCACATTCAAAACATAACTAAATTAATGTTAATATTTATTGCTTTAATTTTTCATTGTTTTTAATGATTGTAAACTGTCTAGAATTGCCTCCAGAATGCGATGGACAGATATAAATTGAATGAAAGAATGAATTAATGAACAAACAAACAAACAAACTCTGCTTTTCCCTAAATTATCTTTGGTTCTTCCAACACTGCCATTCTGTGAAGCATAACATATACCTATCATCAACCTAGAGATTCCTACTTTTAATGTGCAAGCACAACCTAAATCACATCAATTTATACTTTCTGACATAAATTTTATCCCTTTAATTCATATTTAAAATTACCTTCGTACAATATACTTTGTCATATCTATTCATTTAAGTCCACTTCTTGAGATCATATCTCCTTTATTCAGATCTGCTATATTTTCCCCCTTTCTTTTATTTTAAGAGTGGCATCTGCTTTTCTTCCATATCATTTGTTAATTTATGCTTTTTATCATTTTTTTAAAAAATTATTTATTTTGTGACTCTGAATCAGTGGTGACTGTACAGATACGTCCCTGCAGTTTTCTTGGCCATGGAAGTGGTTTGCGCTTGCCTCTTTCTGAGCTGAGAGTGTATGACTAGCACTCAAAGCTACCCAGACTTTTTAGGGAAACCAACAGAAAAGATTGTAAATATCAATCAGGTGATCCTGGGGCAGTTGGCAATCGATCATAAGTACAAACAGGTTGCCAAGCACTCAGATCACAATCACATGACAACAAGTGGGCTGGACAGCCAGAACTCCAAGGACTGATTATAACCACCGTTTATTCAGTGCTATCATAACTATTATATAACTTTTCATAACTATTGCTGACCAAATGGTCATAGATCGAGAACTGCCTGTATACTGTTTCCTACATCCAACTGACTTGAAAGTATATACTATATATTGCAAGGTTGCAAAAGAAAGTTTTTATTTCTTGGTACAAAGCTACCAAGATATACTACATTACAAAGATTTAAATCTATTAAGCGGATCAGATTGGTTTTCAATAAATCCTTATATAAAATCCATGCATATACTTAATAAGATAGTTATTTTACAATTATGATTTCTAGTTGTTTTAATTATATACAATTAATATTATCTTTGTTTATTCAGTTTATAACTTGCTTTTCTGCCCCACAAGCCAAAGCTATTCATAAAACTTATAGAAATTTGTTAAGCAAATATAAATACAATTTATTTTTATTGTATTTTTACTAAATAATAATCCGCTAATTAAAATTATATTTAACTTTCTCATTTCATTGTTTTTAGTCATCCATTCTGGGCATAAATTTGTCTTGCATATTGCAATGTGCTGTTAAATTCTGCCAAGTTTTGCTGCAGGATACATATTAATGAGCCTGATTATAATGTTAATATTTTTCTGTGCCAAAATAGTTAATATTGTGCCAGAATTAATACAAAGATAGGTTCTGAGAGGTTTTATCAGATGTTCACAGTCATTAGATCAATTTACATGTAACTTAAAGAGTATAAGCAATAGATTCATGTAAGCTGCTTTTCCCCGCTCTGTTCTGATTGCAAGGAGGTGACAGTAAACATTAGCTTCCACTGTCATACACTGATATTTTTTTTTAATGCTTGAATGAGAAATTGTCTTTAACATTCACTAGGAAATTTCAAGTGCACTAGCAAGATTGAAAAATATCTCAGAAGAAAACAGTGTATTCTAGAATGATGCATGTGAACAACACGTGTGTAAACCAGGAGTGAAATGCTACTGATTCGGGCCAGTTCTCCCAAAATACTACCAGTTTGCCCGAACCGGTAGTAAAAAAAAATGGTTTAAAAAAGTAAAAAAAAGTTCTGACGATCACGCAGCACAGCTGATTGTTGCACAGCTGATCGTTGAAACTCTTTTTAAAAAACTTTTTAAGCATTTTTTTACTACCAGATCACTGGAACCAGTAGTAAAAAAATGCTTTAAAAAGTAAAAAAAAAAAAAAAGTTTCGACCATCAGCTGTGCGACAATCAGCTGTGCCGCGCAATTTATATTCGCTAGAAAGCAGGAAATCCTGCTTTCTAGTGAATCTAAATTGCGCGGCACAGCTGTTTCCCCCCCCCCTCGCTGTTCTACTTACCTTTGCAGACTCAGAAAAGGCTTCTTAGCGCCTGCAGTGTGCATGTGCACAAAGCGTGCATGCGTACGTGAAGCAAACCAGTAGCAGACTTCAGAGCATTTCACCCTTGGTGTAAACATATAGTAACCAGGAGTCAAACTTGACTCAAGGAAGCATATATTTAATCTTATATTTTCTTCAATATACTTTATATTTTCTTATCCTTAATTCTTATTTGCAACTAGTGCTTGTTTCAGTATACCAGACCTAACTATTAGCCTTGGTTTGGAAAGACCAGTCATAAATAGTTGAAAATGGTAGCAGAAGCTTCCACTCTCATTCTAAGAGAAGAAAGGAAGAAGTAGCATTTAAATTTATGCTGGTAGTGCTAAACTAGGAAGCATGTATGGTTTCAGATGGCATTGAAATACAACTGATGGGATCCTTCACAAAGGTCCTTACTAGACCAGTTGGAGATATTGGTTCAGGATGATAAAGTAAATAAGTTGCATACTTTTGTGTTAAGGTATAGTTTGGCACGAAAGGGACGTGGTGGCTCAGTAGCTAAGATGCTGAGCTTGTCGATCAGAAGGTCGGCAGTTCAGCAGTTCAAATCCCTAGTGCCGCATAATGGGGTGAGCTCCTATTACTTGTGCCAGCTTCTGCCAACCTAGAAGTTCGAAAGCACGTAAAAAATGCAATTAGAAAAATAGGGACCATCTTTGGTGGGAAGGTAACAGCATTCTGTGTGCCTTTGGCATTTAGTCATGCCGGCCACATGATCACGGAGACGTCTTCGGACAGCGCAGGTTCTTTGACTTTGAAACGGATGTGCACCGCCCCCTAGAGTCGGGAACGACTAGCACATATGTGCGAGGGGAACCTTTACCTTTACCTTTATAGTTTGGCATTGTGACTGTGCAGAGATTTAATAAAATAAATGCGATTGCACGCAATAAGATACCTCTTAATTGATACAAGATTTTCTGTTGTTTTTAGATCCATTTCAAATCCATAGTACAATTTTTTTAAGTCCCTTCAAGCTTGGGGGAAAGTTCTTGGGAAAAACACCTATTTTCATCTATACTTCTTCATATTTTGAACTGCTTCCCAAAACTTCTCTTAGCTTCTTATTATCTGATTTGTTAGTGAATAACAGAGACAGAACTTTTCAGTCCTGGTGACTAGTTTGGAGTGCTCTTGCAAGAGATACTCATTCGGGATTCAATGAGAGGTCATCTGGTGTTAAGCAAACACCTACTTATCTTCCAAGTCTTTTTAGAGTTTGGGGGGGGGTTGCAAAAAAACCCCCTGACTTTCATTTATTTTATTAAAATTGTAGCTTTTGATTTTATTTTAATATTTTATTTTATGGCATTTGGAGATATAAATAATAACAAAATAATAAATAAATGATACATTTTAATATTTGCAGATGCATGGATTATCCATGTACTTCATAGTTCAGTTGTTTATTATGTAAATTAAGATACTCATTTGGGATTCAATGAGGGGTCATCTGGTGTTAAGCAAACATCTTCTCTTCCAAGTCTTTTAGGGTTTGGGGGGGTTTGCAAAAAAAAACCCTGACTTTCATTTATTTTATTAAAATTGTAGCTTTTGATTTTATTTTAATATTTTATTTTATGGCATTTGAAGATCTAAATAATAACAAAATAATATTAAATAAATGGCACATTTAATATTTGCAGATGCATGGATTATCCATGTACTTCATAGTTCAGTAGTTTATTATGTAAATTAAATGGGTTAAATTAAATGGGTGATACATTTGACAATGGGTGTTGTCATTCAGTCTTTTCTGAAACTTTTTGATCCATCAGACATAGTTTCTCCAGGATGGCCTATCAGTAATTGCTTGCTATAAGTTATTGCTTGTGTCATCAGCGACAGTTTCTAGCCACCTGCTCTTCTGACAGCCCTGTTTTCAGTTGTCTTTAATTTGTCCAATTAAAGAGAATTTATTATTTATTATTCCTGCTTTCACACTAAAGTATATGTCCAGAATGTTTAAAGTCTAGTTTCACTACTAGTACTTCCAGGGAACAGTTTAGCCTTATTTCAGCTAATACTTAACTAATATTCAGCTAATATTTAATACATATTGACATCTAAATACAGGTATATTCCTCTGGTGTTTGGTATTTTCTAAAATATCACAACTGGTGTCTTCTGTAGGAAGAACAATTGAACTTCCTAATCCTCTGGAAACATCTTTTGATACACAACTCAATGGACTAAATCTCCAACCCAGCTCTGATAATTGTTTGTCTTTCCAATTGATTGGAAAGCTATTATAGCAGCAGCTTCTGGAATAGTAGATTATATTATGTGTACTTTTTGTTAACAAATAATCATAAATCCAGTGCTAATTTAATACAAAACATTCAGTTGTTATTTTGGCTTTGGGGTCACTTTTTCCCATTCTGTTTTCCAGCGCTGTTTGTGTTTTGCACCAAAAGCCGACGAGCAGAGCGTTATTGGCAAAAAACTCTGCTGCAGATGGAAGAGATGGAGTCCCAGATTCGGGAAGAAATCCGTAAAGGTAAGAGTCTGTACTTGGGCAGAACAGAGGAGTCCATTGATAGCAAAGAACTTTGTCCTCTGGAATGCTCGAAATAAAATTTGTGCATATGATCATTTAGGTCTGGGTTATGACCTTTAAAGCCCTTAATGGTATAGGTCATCCTGCTAGGACAAGCCCATTTTACTTGGGCCAGCAGGGAAGGCCTACTTTGGATCTCATTGGTCAAAGAATTCCAACTATCAGGATCCAGAAGAAGGGCCTTCTCTGCTGCAGCACCCGGCCTTTAGAACGTCTTACCTTTAGGGTAAGATCTGCCCTCACCCTCCTATCCTTCCGTGAGAGCCTGAAGAATTGGGTCTGCCATTTGGCTGGGATTAAATGGGGGAGTTCCACACTGGAGGTGGCTGGTGGATTGATAGCAAACTACACCTCTCCTCCCCACTTGCTCTCTACCCTCCACCCATCTTTTTGGTTATCACTTTGATGTATTCTCGTTGTGTTCTGAAAAGCTGACAACCCAGGTTTTGACACCCAAGTGCTGTACAACAGGATGAGCTCCCATTACTTGCCCCACCTCCTGCCCAATTAGCAATTCAAAAGCATGCAAATGCGAGTAAATAAAGAGGTACCACTTAAGTGGGAAGGTAACAGTGTTGCGTGTACCTCAGCGTACAGTCATGATGGTCAAATAACCATGGAAATGTCTTCAGACAATGCTGGTTCCCTCGGCTAACAAATAGAGATGAGCACTGCCCCCCTAGAGTCAGACACAACTGAAAAAGGGAAACCTTTACTTTTAGAGTAACCCCATAGCGAGACAGAAAACAAATAAATTTAACAAATAAATAAATTACAGAAAGTTAGCTGACATAAAAAAACCAGACACCTATGACATTTAGTCTTGTGACTGAAATCAGATTTTTGGAGAACTGTAAAATGCAGTTGTTAGGGTGTGTGTAAAAAGTATTTGTTGCTTGTGCAACGAGCAGAGCAGAAACACACAGGGAAGGAGATAAACGTGCAGCTCGTGTGAGAAAAATACTTTATATACAAGATAATAAGCAGTCTCGGTGTAAGTAAAACAGTCCAAGGTCATAAACAGTAATATCAGTCCAGTAAGTATCTTCCCTTACCAAAGCAAACAGACTTTAGTAACTCTCGGTATACAGTACCATATAACAATTCAGTCTAACACCAATCAGCAGAAAGACGCAGGAAGCAACAGGAACAGGATCAATCAGGAACAAAGAACGCTTCTCTGCGCTGCTTATTTATGCACTGTAGCCTAATTACAGGGTTCAGCAAACCCTGATTACGTGGCTCAGTTGTTTCTTAAAGAAACAGATATATTGCCTGACCAACAAGTTAGGAGTAAGCTACAAGCTGAACCTAACAGCAGTTTTCCTTGGAAAGTGTGAAACTATATTATTTTGAGAGAAGAGAAACTGAAATTGTACATCCTCAAAATTTCTATTTAGCTGGCTATATTTGTGAACTTGAATTTGGCTATTTTGATAAGGCACAGCCTAAATTGAAAAATTTGTTCATTGGCATTATAAATTGATAAACAATCAAAAGAATATTTATCTTTATCTTTATTGGGTGTTTTTCAGAACAATGATACTAAAGCCAATGCTAGCTACCTTGTGTATGACTTAAACTTTTAGTTATTTTGGGACATTTATATTCTGTAGAATCCACTGATAAAAAGAGTTAAACTAGCATTGCATATTGTTGATGGCAGAAGACTATAAAAAAGTCTTAGCCCATTAAACTGCCTAGATATAAAGGGATTTTGTTTGGGAGATAATTAACATGAAAAATTTGCTACAGATTAGGTAGAATAATACACTGTTGGTATATTCAGAACAAGTTATACATTGAATGAAAGTGGCTTATTCTCTTCATTATGGTTTCCTTCAATCAGGTTTTGCTGAACTTCAGACAGATATGACAGATCTTACCAAGGAGTTAAATCGCAGCCAAGGAATTCCATTTCTTGAATATAAATACTTTGTGACTCGCACTTTCTTTCCCAAAGTAAGACAAAGTAGCATACTACTATTATTTATGTATAGGTTTTATATGCCACTTTATTTAGCTCACTCTGAGTAGCGTACAACTTGCAAATCTTTATTTTCAGATTATAAACAAGTTTTAAAAATCTAACCATACATTATAAATTGTCATTTTTGATGATTTTAAGCTCTATATATTTATGCATATATGTGTCAGTTTTTGTCAAGCCGTCTGTCAGGGGTGTGAATGCTATAAATATGTATCATTCTGATACACAGCACACAAAAAAAGTATATTAATTTTTCACAAAGCAGACTTTACCACTTTTAGCTTTAGAAAATTACTAAAATGTATGGCAAGTATCTGATGAACACTTCTTTAAAAATGGACATCTGTGAGAAACTGTAGGCTTATATCTTTTGGTGGGACTTCTCTATTCCCCCAGTTGTTTCCCCCACATTTTTGGAAACTTTAATTTTAGAAGCAGAATAAATGAAAGCAGATAAAATATAAGCAACTACATTCTATCCAAAGATATTCTGAATGCAAAACTCAAAAAGTTTTTTTTCCTCCAGATCACTCAAACTTTAGGCAATTCTACAAATGTAGAAGAATAAATCAGTTCTATTCTTTTAGTCTTTTTTAAGGTACAATAGTGCAGATATTCCAAAGCCACTGTTTGTGGATTTATTCTGAATAATTCTCTCTTTGCTGGGGAAGCCTGAATGTTGGACGATTGAGTTCATGATCTCAATATTGTGAGAGCTTTGCTTTTCCAAAGTGCGGCTTGTCAAAAGTTGTTCTATTTGTTCATTCAAAAATCTGCAGCCAGGAGTTTAAAGATTCCATAAGGCACTTAAATTTATTGATAAACTTATATAAAGAGCCATGGTGGCAGTTATAATGCAATTTTTCAGGCTAACGAGCCGAGGTGGTTACAGTGCAATACTGCAGGGTACTTCAACTGACTGCTAGCTGCAGTTCAGCAATTCAGATCTCACCAGGCTCAAGGTTGACTCAGCCTTCCAAGGTGGGTAAAATGAGGACCCAGATTGTTGGGGGCAATATACTGACTCTGTAAACCACTTAGAGAGGGCTGTAAAAGCACTATGAAGCGGTATATAAGTCTAAGTGATATTGCTATTGCTAACTCTGCATACAGCCAGGAATTCGATCCTGGCCGGCTCAAGGTTGACTCAGCCTTCCATCCTTCAGAGGTCAGTAAAATGAGATTGTTGGGGGCATTAGGCTGACCCTGTAAACCGCTTAGAGATTTAAATTAAAGATTAAAGCAGTATGAAGTATAACTCTAAGTGCTATTGCTATTGCTATTTTTTTTCTAATGAGAGATCTCATGTCATGATATCTTCTTATAGCTGTCAAATAGTAATGTTCTAGTAACGTACAATTTAGCAAAGACATGAAGAATTAAACTATGCCGCTTTTTTTGCTAAATTCAAAATTCTTGCTTCCTCTGTTTATTTTTCCTAGTGTTCTTCTCTCTATGAGGAGCGATACATACTGCCTTCCCAGCACCTCAATTCCCAGATGGGGTCTCAAATCCAAGAAACTCACCCATTATTGTTGGGAGAATGGAAAGTATGTAATTCTTTGGTAAATCCAGCTTAACTACCATGTTTCCCTGGAAATAAGACCCTGTCTTATATTTTTTTGAACCCCGAAATAAGTGCTTGGCCTTATTTTGGGGGATGTCTTATTATTTTGGGGTACGTGGAGCAAGACGGGTCTCCTCTTGCCATCATATCTGATTTCCATCTCTGTCTCACTAACCCTAACCAGAGGAAATGGCGGAGACCAGCTGCGCATGCTTTAAAATATTTTCAGGGAGGGCTTATTCTCGGGGAGGGCTTATTTGGGGGGGGGCTTGTTTTAGCCCATGCGATCAAAAGCCCAATTGGGCTTATTATCAGGGGATGTCTTATTTTAGGAGAAACAGGGTATTATACCCATCATAGTACTGATCAGCTCATTTTATTATGAGTGTTTAAGAATACAATATATTTGGGATAGTGGAAAAGAAAAAAAAACAGAGTAGCTAGTTTCTTCTCAAGGAAATAGAAGAAACTGGCGAAATCTCTTTATGACTTGTACAGAATTAGAACATATTAAATGTTTGTGAAAATACATGATATAGTGTGAATATAGCTACTGTATATTCAGTTTTTGACTTATTCCTGAAGAAATTAGTTAATATCACTGATTTATTTGCATTCTTTACATCTGTAGTACTTGTCCATAATGTCTAAAGTAATTTATTTTAGCCAAAGAATTCAGCCTGATATAAGCCCACATGGTTACTACTTCCATTACTCTAAAAATAGTGCTTAGTGATTCAAGTTTAATTTTTTAAAAAGTGTGTGAATGCAATGCAAGGAATTCTATTGCTGCTTTCTTTTCTTTAAGGTAAAGCCAGAGAATAGTCTACTTTTTGTACAAATCATAATGAAATCGCTATTAGATTTACCGTTAAAAGGGTTCTGACTAAATTGGAGGAGCTTTGACATAATAGAGTTCAAACATCTAGTTTAAAAATCAGATAATATATGTATCTGATTAATTAGGCTCATAATAGGAAATCTAATATTAATTTCCTTTGTTTGCATACTAGGGTGTCATGTCTTAATATTGGTTTCAGTGTGGTTATTGGCAGATTTATTTTGTACATTATGTGATAAAAGAAAAATATGAAGCATTCAGGTTTTATCCAGATTGCTGATTTTTCCTTAGATTCCTGAAAACTGTAGACCAAATATGGAAGAAGGAATTGCATTGTTCTCCACCTTACTTAACAACAAGCACTTTCTCATTGTGTTTGTCCATGCTCTTGAGCAGCAAAAGGATTTTGCTGTACGAGACAGGTATGACTCTTTGAAATCTTAAGCTAATGTAAGATAACACAAATTTAATTCAAGCTGGCTACAGCTGTTATTCTGAAAAATTAGATGAGTCTATACTGGGGTTTTTTTTTCATTGAAAAAGCTTTCTGAAAAATAGAATGTTTTTTTCTGTTTTCTGTACTGTTGCTCTGTTTTTTTAAACCTAGTATTTGTGCTTATAGAAAAATGTTTTATTTAATTATTTAATAAACTGGAGCATAGTGCTTGTTATGAATATTACATAACAAAAATATTTGTAACTATACAGGTAATCCTCAATATACAACCAGGTGTTTAGTGATTGTCCAGAGTTACAAGATTCTGTTCAGAAAGATACTTTACAACCTTCTGGCCATCATAAAATGACACACACAGACAGGGTGCATGACTGCATTTCAGGTGCTTGGCAAAAGATTTATATTTCAATTTGTTGCAGTGTCTTACAATCATGTGACCACAATTTGCAGCTTTTTTTTTTTTTTTTTTTTTTGCTGATTTATGGCAAAAAAGACCTGTTTGGGAGAATGGAATCTAACTTACAGCTGTGTGATTCAGTTAACAATCACCGTAAAAACATTTGTAAAATTGGGTTGTAGTTTTTAATTCCATCTTCAAGTCCATTTTGGTAATCTTCAGATGAATTTGTTCATCTTCAGTAAGAACTGAAGTAAAGTGTTAAAAAGCTCAAGCACTTCACAGACCAAATGTTTCATTTAAAGTAGCCATCTTGTTCCATAGTAATTGACCTTCAAAATCTTGTCTTGAGTTTGAAATGTAAACAAGACAGATTTTTTTTCCTACCCAAGAGCATCTTTCTAATTAACTTCAAATCTTTCCTTAATCACAAAGCCTTAGCATTTAAAAACTTTTCAAAGGCAATTCTAAAATCATCCTTTTGCTGTAGATTGCAAAAAAATGGCAAAGGAAAAAAAAAGAAAGGACTTACAAAGCTGAAAGCATGTAGTTTTCTTTCTTTTTAAATGAATTGAAGAGAACCTCAACCAGCAGATTTGTGGTTCCAAAGGATTTCAATCGTAAAGAAACAAAAAGTGATTTAAAATATTAAGTTTGGTTGAACCCTGAGGCCATGAAAGGCTGATTCACAGCTTGATGGAACCCACAACTCCCAGGTGATCACAAGAGACTGCAGAAATATCTATTTCTGCCAGTTACTCACAAAAATCAGCAGCCCGGAGTATTTGTGGGCAATCTCTGATTCTCTTGTTATTCCAGAGAGAACTTTGGCAGTCTATATCCCACATCAACCTTTTGGCCTTTTTACCTAATGCCCCTGCAATCTGTGAAATGGGGAAAAAAATGTGAGTGTTAGTTTGCCTTGCCTCACTAACTTTTAAACACACACTTGGGGAGCAGCCTTGATGGCAACAAGTTGAGCATATATGGCTTGCCAACTTTTGTGAGAAGAACCATTCAATACCCACAACATCACAGATGCTCATATTTTGAACCAAACGGAAAATTGATAGTACAGAAAATTTCTTGTGGATGCTCAAATTTAGAAATGGCTGAATGACAGATGGTGAGGTTATATTACCTTATACTAAAAAAAGTAGGGGGGGATTCAAAAGGAGCTAAGTAGAAGGACCATTCCCTGAACCATTTCCATTTTTATTATTAATGTAGATCTGAACAAGTAGCCAGGACTCTCAAGGGCTGTATCTGCAGTGAAATATATCTTTCCTTAGAAATCAAATGCTCCTGCTGTTCTTGTCTTGCTTTAAAAACATTGCCATGCTGTAGCTCAACTTGCAGGTGTTAACCTTCTCTATTATTATCTCCTTTTTTCTTGTAACGATTGGCATCCATTTCTGTCAAAGGGTGGCATAATACAATGTGATTATGCACAGCTGTGATACATATGGCTTGAAACATCAACACTTTTGAGGAGCTTTGTGAAAGCAATTTGGAAGGTTACCATGGTTTTAATTCCTGTTCATGTTGATTGATGAATCGCATGTGGTATTATCAGTCTCAGTTATTATTCATTAACTCTTTCTTCAGATGCAATCTGGCCTCCTTGCTTACTGTTGCATTGCATGGGAAACTGGAGTACTACACCAGCATCATGAAGGACCTCTTGGTAGATCTCATTGATGCTTCCGCTTCTAAAAACCCCAAGCTTATGCTGAGAAGGACAGAATCTGTGGTTGAGAAGATGCTGACCAATTGGATGTCCATCTGCATGTACAGCTTCCTCAGAGTAAGAAACTGGGAAGTGAAAGCTTCCCTAATTGTGGCAGGCATCCTTATGGTTGTGTATAAAGAAGACTGGCAATATATAGTTTTCTATTTTATTCACTTTAATACTGGTTGTCTATTAGATTGTTATCTAATACTCAATGTTGTCAAAGCATGAAAACTGACAGACAGCAATATCACTTTTTTAAAAAAAAAAACGTAGGTCTGGAGAAATTTTAACCCTAAAGTGATTAATTTAAATTTAGGACAAGTAGCATTCAATCATCTTATTATGATACTTCAAATCACAAGAACAGATAGTGTACTAAATTAGTCTGATATGTCAACTTGTATCTACTGGCACATTTATCAATATCATTTGCAAGTTTTGCATAGCATTTTAGTTGTTTTCCATTCAGGGGCTGTTGTATTCTTGCCGTTTTCTACTACTCCCCAAGAAAAAATAAGTTAGATATGTCATTATTACTCAACCTTCCCAGCAACATCTTTGGACATGTAAGACTTAGGGGTTGTGAGCTGCCTGGACCACCCAGAAAACTGAGGAACTATTAAGTTGCTAAAAGTCCAAAGAAAAATATAAGCAGCTGTGGCAATTTAAAAATACAATGTATTTGAGCATTTGAGTAAAGATTTCAACAAGCAATAACTTTCAACACTGCGGTGGAATTCATATGTTGCAATACATGGAACATCACTTTTATCATTATAATATAGTTAAAACAGTAATTTGCATACCAAGAAAAGGCCTTTCCGTAGGGCAACTTAATATTTACTAGATCTTTAAGATGCAAATATTAGCTTTTCTACACAAAAACAAGGTTTCTAATTGGTGAAGCTATGGAATTTCCATATTCAGTTCTTTATTATTCAAATTTTGTTTCAGAATCACTCCATTTTTTGTAAAAATAATTTAATTAAGACTATTCACTACTAACTGGTGTTTCCATAGCTAGGCTAACCTAATAAATCCAAGTGTAAGATGTAGCCATTTATGCAAATCTCAGTAATGGGCTCAATTTACAAATATTGTCTATATAATCTCAGCAGATACCAGCTTTCAAGAAATTCTCAAGTTTTAGTGTTCTTTGAAGGATTAAGGTTAGAATCTTTTTCAGAGGTAACTTAAGTTTTAAACATGCTCACCCGAATTGTCCACTATTTTCATACACTGAGGATTCCGCTATTTCTCTAATTCCTATAAAATTATTTCAGGAATCCTTCATTTGGTAAATACTCTACATATGTGTTTACAAGTTTTTCCCACTAAATTATGCCAAATATATTTTGACTTCCTGGGGAAAATTCGTTAATAAGAACCAGCCTGCATTTTTTTAAAAATCAGAATAATATGTATATTTGAACAGTTATCCTTTCAGGTTTGCATTCCTCTGAATTTTATTATGCAGTAATAACCAACTCAAAAATACATAACAGTGTGAGAATATTAAGAACTATTTACACAGGTTCAAGGATGGGTGAAAATTGTTGCCAGAAATGGGAAAGCATTTTTATTCGCATAAATGTATGTACAAAGATGTACAAATTTTTCACTTGTACATTTTTTGCCTGATTTCAGCTTTTTCTATCACTTTTTATCACTTTCTGCATTATTCTTACTTCCAAAGAGAATAGTGTGTGTCTGTGTGAATGTGTGTGTGTGTGTGCGCACAGAAACAAAATAGAACATATTGTACCTTTAAAAAACTTTTAAAAGTAAAGCATTCATCTATGCCAGTGCTTAATTCCCTCAAATAAGTGTTTCTGGGACTGTAATTTTAATGTACACAATGTTGACTCATTCCTTTCTTTTGTTTAAACATTTAATTTTACATTAACTTTAACACAGATTGTGGCATAAATGCTCTAATTACAAAACACCAACACTATAAAATACATTTATCTAGAATTCCCTCATTAAAGAAAACATGTATAGTATTTAATTATAGACATGGAGGGCCTAAACTTAAATTTTAAATCAAGTTATTCCTGTATTAATTTATTTAATTATTTATTATTAAATAAATTATTATTATTTACCCCCCCCCATCTTAATATATATGACTCACAATGAATACAACAAAAAACAAAAGCAACCAGAGTAAAAATAAATAAAAATAATACAAAGTAGCAGCCAGAGAGGACTTACAATCACTAAAAGAAGTCCTGACATGGGCTTCCCATGTTATCAGGGACTCAATGTTTTAGTGCAAAAGGCCATTGTATGCTTGATATTAGCCATTAAATAAACTGGGAATGGGGAAAAGTAAGAAACAAGTTGGGTTTAAAAAAAAACTGGTGCTAAAATCTACTGATCTTGCATAAAGTCATTGTAAGAAAGCAGAAACCTCTCTTGAGAGAAAAGAACTCAGTTGGAATCTGATACCACCAAAGCTGACTGCCTAATATCTCCTGAAGGGGGATATAAAGCAACAGTATATAATTTTCTGGAAGGAAATCAAGTTTTATCCTTTGGGATTTGAGTAGGATATCTTATAAAAGAAATTAATATCTGTAGCTTTCAAGCCTCTTTTTCTTTCAATTCCTTAATTCCAGTACAAGTGAAGAAAGAATTGTGCATTGACTAGCATTTTTAATACCATAGATCTTATTTTATGATCATATGAGGGCAGGAGACTTGTTTGAAGGAAGTATTTGAAGCACATAGAAATGATAGAAGATAAAAAAGGTTGTTGTAGGAAACTGAAATACAATTTAAAATCCTAACCATTAATCTAAATCATGGACTATTTTTGTGCATCCTGCCCCCTCCCCTTCTTTTAAATCTGAGATTATCCTAGCTATAAGAAAGAAAGAAAAAGATAGATGTTATACACAAATATTGATTCTTTATGTAAGGTGTGATAATAGAGTAATTTTTTGGTATTTTGCACAGCAGTATGATTGGCTCTATATGAAATAGCCTGCTAGTAAACTAGACAGTTTGAAAGAACATTGATTTTGATAAGGATGAGACAGTGCTATCTTTCTGTCTGATGTTCTTGTTGTGCTAAAACTCAGTGTACATACCGTATCTACCTCAACTAGCAATCATTTGCAGTTACAACAGTGGTGAAAAAAGTAATTTTACAGCATACTTCCCACCCCTCTTAGCATATAGGTTGAATAATTGAGGAGAGAGTATTATCCATGACCAGAATGCTGATCTAACTTCATCTTGTAATATTAGAGGTTTTTGTAAGTATGGAATATTTCCTAAAATATCTTGGATGTTGACATCTGTACTGTATTGAATTTCATATACTCTTCCATCTTTTTTAAATCAGATACTATCTGTCCACTAACATCACGTAGCACACTAAATTGAGATTGGAAACTCCATCTGAGTTCAGAAATCTTTTGGAAGACTTTCTTGATAGTTCTGTATCTGTTTTCATTCTCACCATCTTTATAGATGTCATAATGCTGATTCTTGTTTCTTCTAACAGCCTCTGGAATTCTTTATTACGTTCCTTCATGAGATTGTTGTCTTTCTTGGCTTTGGCTTATCTTCTTGGCAATTTCCACCATGCTTTCAGTCATCCAGTTATTTTATTCTGTTTTTATTTTTAATCTTTGACAGTGTCTTTTCACATTTATCCTTAACAACTGATTTGTTTTCATTCCACAATTCCTTTGGTTCCCTATCAGTGAAACACCAAACTGATTACTGATGTTTTCCTTGAAAATGGTGGGTATATGTTCAAAATCATATCATGGAAACATGGCTGGCTTTGTTCTTCCACTTTTGTTAAACTTGGAAACTATACATGAGCAATTTGTGCTCTGTTTGACAGTAAGACGCAGGCTACATCTTTGCTATTATCACTGAACTCTGTCTCTGCATTAATAGTATACTCTATTTGATTTCTCTGTTCTCTGTATCTGATGTTGTTAAAGTATATAAACATTGTTTTAGTTGTTTAATTTTGGGTTAGCAATGAAGAAATCACTGGATTGGCAGAAATTATTGCCCTACTTCATTTTGGTTTTCTTGGCCATACAGCCCAACTATATTTTCTTCCTTAATGTTTCTAATTTTGGCATGCCAAACATGAACCTCAAGCAAGTAATCTTGCTAGCACGTTCTGTTTATTTCAAATTGAATGTGGCTATAAAACTCATCACTTCCTCTTCTTCATCAGTGGTTAAAACATAAACTTGTCATCTTAAAGAGATGTCCACGAAGAATGATTTATATTATTTGGTCGCTGACTACGTTGTGGTCAAGCACTGTTCCTGTTGTATGAAAGCATTGCCATTCCTTTTTTTTCCCCATATCCTGAGTATGATCTTCTGAACCTAATGTGTACAATTCCAGTCCACTTCAATCTGCAGTCATGTAAAATATCAGCGCATAACTAATTCATTTCTTCTTTCACTATGTTGTGTTTTTCCATGTTCTTAAATTCCATGTTTCACGGTAATCTTACAGACTTGAATTTTCTTTTCCTGCATGGCAACAACAGTTTTAATCTGGTCACGTCATAAATATTATTAGTACTCCAAAGGATCCTCAGGTCTTCTTTAAAAAGTCACTTCCTTAGTGAATGCAGTCCAACCCGAGAGGCCTATCATGCAGCACTACACTGTCAGTCACGTTATGTTGTATGCTCATGTGGCTTTCTTAGTACAATACAGGAATGGTTTACCATTGCCTTCTCCCGTGCAATATGAAATTATTGCCTTTATCAATATCATTAAAGCAACAATCCATTTCCAGTGTCTTTCTATATCCCTGCTATCAAAATATAAATGCTTGCTTGCTTTAACCAGGGCAACTGACACAACCTTCACTCCTTGGGTGACCCTGCTTTTTCTGATCTAGCAAGTAAAAGTAGGAATGCTAGTGGGAAAGGAAATTCAGCAATGAATTGCTGTCCTTCACTTGTCTCTATTAAACCTGTAGGGATGGCACTGCTAAAGAGATTTATTTCTGAGGCAGCATCGAGATTGGCTGTTTGAATGGAACAAATTATGCCACCGTATTTTGGCTACCTTACAAACTGGAGCAGAGCATAATAATGTGGCTGTCTTGATAAGCCTCTGTTTTAATTGAATGCAATCTGTAGATTTTGAACCTACTTGTAAGAACTGAAATAAGTGTCTTTTTAATCCTCCTAGATGAGATACCAGGGATAGAAAGAATAATTTTAAAATGGTGTTTGAAGCATCACAAATCTGTTTCTTTTTCAGACTTGGGAATAGTTGTAAATCATCCGGCTATTTGCGGTGTAGGAAATATTATAAAGCAGTGACATTTCTTATTGCTTTGGAACTAGTAAGTGAAGTCAAGCGCAACTGAAAACAAAATTGCAAACCTCCGACAAAGAGTAATGCCTTGCATTTAGTTTAGGAGAGACTTCTGGATATATCCAAAAGTTGTTTTTCCTAAACTGGAGATGAATGTTGGAGGTGGTGACCACAAACTATTAGGATCATCAGAATATCTTAGATAAATACATTTATAAATATTTTTCCAATGTTCTTATTAAAGTTGTCTTTTACCAAACCTGCTTTTTCAAGAGGCAACTGGACTTTCTGGTTTTTCTTTGAAAACGTTTTGCTTCTCATCCAAGCAGCTTCTTCAGCTCTGACTTTTACCACTTTCTCATAATATTTTTAACTACCCAATTCCAATATTCTGTGAGCCAACATTTATTGATATAGCTCTCATTGATCTTTGTAAGTCCTTCCTTTTTAGTGCTCACTCTAATCTAATTGTAGCAGCAGAGTTTTCTTCAAAAATCATTATCTTTTGGGTTTTTTGGGTAATAGAACAGCAAGCGTGCAGGGATTCATTTTGCTACCAGTGTTGAATATCAATTGTGAGTGGTAGTATTTTCTTAAAAAATATTCTGCTGTAAGGAAAAATTACTTTTCAAATTTTATAGTGAGTCTATTTTTTTTTTTAAAAAAACCCTGCTTTTATTTTAGCAGGACCTTTTATCCAATATCTGAAAGAAGGGCTTTGTCCTCTGTTCTAGGGTTGATATTTAGTTGTAGCTATCCAAATTGTCTGTGTACCTATTCCGATCCCTGGATCCCTACAGTTTCTAGCTGAGCGAAGAATTCAGTGTAACAAGCAAAACCTATCTTCTGTTGAGCTGCTAAGGAAAGGTGGTAATGATCAGGCATAAACAATCACAGTAACCAACATTATATCTTGCTGTAAAACTCTAAAACTTGGTCTGTCTTCAAGTACTTTATCCATTTTCAGTCTTCACTCCTTAATATATGACATAGCGAACTAGAAAAGTTCCTTTCTTGATGAAATTAGACAATTCAGCATATTGATTGATGGTATATGCCTAAGAGATTCATCAGTTATTTGTTTTCCATCATCTGTTTCCAAAACTCTTTCATGAAGAGGGCAGTGTTAATGAATAAAAATTCAAAATAGACTTTCCAAAAATCAATTTTGTTTTATGGAACTATAACTCCACAATGTTTTCATTACGTTGTTTAGTGGCTCATTTATATGTGGTGACCATAATGAGATTTTTACTCAATCTGTTGATGATACCATAACTTCTAATTCTACCCACACTTTTAATTTCCAAAAGCCCATTCGGCAGATTTCTAGAATCACAGAAAATAAATCATAACTTTTTGTAATTGTTGAAGGCTTGTTCCTCTTTCCAGAAGAGAAATGATTTTTTAAAATTATGGGTATCATCTTAATTTGTTCAATATATATGTATATATAATATGCTAGTCAGATATCTTCAAAATGTACCTAATTTGTTTCTGTGAAACATATCCACTCATACAAGTTGTTTTTTTACAGATATTAACTAACTCTCTTGTAACATTAGGCCATGAGACATGTATGATGTTAGATCTGTTTTTAGTTTTTCAATTATCCCCATTAATCACAACATCTATTTGAAACAGCTGCTGCAAAAGGTCCTTAACAATTGTGTGGTGAAAAAAATTCCTGCTGCTTACATTTTTCCTCATAAGTTAGCATTACATGATGTACACATTTGTTTTACATTAATGCCCTCCCAAACAATCCATCCATTTGTGTTCCAGAACAGAAAATTGAAGCACGAGCTTTCTAATAATGCAAACTTTCAAAATAGTCGATCGTAGTTATCCATCGTGTAAAGCAAAAGGCAACTGCAATGACAAACCTATATTTCAATTAGTATCTTTATGTAAGATTCTGCCTGTCTTCTTTGTTACCCCAATCAAGCTGTTCAACATTTAGTAAGAAAATCTGTTTTGTTCTTAGTGCAGAGTAAATTAGACTAGGCTAGCCTCAGTCCTTCATTGTCTGCTGATTTGGTCCATCTGCAAGAGTTCATTTGATTCACCAGACCTAATCAAAGTTATGGGTACTAACAGTATGAATGTGTATATGTGTGAACAGTGTGAATACATAGCTAGATCAATCTCTTACATGGAATTCCCACCTTGATGTTTCTCATATTCTAGGAAGCTCATTATCAGTGGGAATGTGGATTGTTATGCCAAGTAAAGAAGTTGAGACAGTAATTTACTGTAACAGCAGCAATAGCACTTAGACTTACAGTATATACCACTTCACAATGCTTTAAAGCCCCCTCTAAGTGGTTTACAAAGACAGGATATTGCCCCCAATAATCTGGGTCCTCATTTTACCAACCTTGGAAGAATGGAAGGTTGAGTCAACCTTGAGCCAGTCTGGATTGAACTCCAGACTGTGGGCAGAGTTAGCCTGCAATACTGCCTTTTAACCACTGTACCACCACGATTCTTACCTAATAATACCTCGTAATATAAATAGTCACATCTAGTTTGGACATTTAAGGGTAAATTTATAATACCATTTCAGAATCTTTTTCTTCCTTTTCCTGTTCTTGTTTGATTCAGATTTTGACTGAAGACTGTAAAGAATGAAGATAGATAGATAGATAGATAGATAGATAGATAGATAGATAGGAATATAGGCTCAAAAATTGTTTTAAAACAAATTATCTGGCAAATTATCTGAAAGCATGCAATAGTAATGCAATGCTTCAGTTCTGACATCATATTAAATTGTGGCTAAGGAAGGTTATAGTTGTTAAATAGCAATTTGCAATAGATTATGTAACTTGAATTTAAATGTATATATAAACATGATCTGTGCTAATTATGGTTAGGTATAAATCAATGTCTTATAGCTGTATTTCAACACCTCAAAATTCCTTTAGCATTGAAAACAAGAAACATAACAGAAACAAAAAAGCAAATACCAACAAGAATCTTTAAATTATGATATACTGTTACATTTAACAAAGTTGGTTCTGAACAGAACCTACTTTTCATTTGCTGTAACATTTATAAAAAGATGAAGTTGTAGGGAACTTATTCTGTATTTAAGTATGAAAGAAATTGTGATGGTTCTCCAAAAGGCCTAGATTTACCATAGTCAGTGTACAGGTAGTCCTTGCATCAGTGGTGGGTTGCCCCCGGTTTGGACTGGTTCTGTAGAACTGGTAGTAAAACTGGCGGGAGGCTCCGCCCACTGACCCTGACGTCATGAGAAGCAATCTGTGCATGCGCAGAAGCAAGGCACGTGCGCAGAAACAAGGCGTGTGCACGAGTGAAGCAAGAGCGCGCATGCGATCCCGTTGCGAACCGGTAGTAAAGGTAAATACAACCCATCCCTGCCTTGCATATAGGCTGCCTTGCTTTGCAACTGCTTGAAGTTTTTACAATAAAACATAATAGATTTTGTTTGTTTGCATTCTAGGCATTTTATAGCTCATTTTAACATGGTTCCATAATCTTGAGTTTAGATGGCATACAAACTTTTCTAACATTATGATGATGATATACATATACTAAATCATGAAAACCTTGCTTTCTAGAATTAACACAATACATTGTGTTTGTACAACATGCTGTGCTTGAACCAGCTACTTTATAGCATAGCATAAAGTTGTCTTGGTATAAGAATAACATATAAATTTGCCTGATATTCTATTTTATGTTTTTCAATTGGCCATTTAGGTCGAGGCATATAGAGAAGCAGCTTGAAAACATCATATAAGGAACATTTGAAAGAAAGATGCCAATTTGCTATTTTTATTCATGCAAATTATTTTTATGTTCAGGATTACTTTGAAGGAACCATATTACAGTCACCAGTCAAAATGTCTAATTAAAAAAAACAAAAACAAATACAATGGGTTTTTTTTTCCTTTTAAGGAAACCTATTAATCATTTTCTCACACAATAAAAAGCCAAGTCATTTCCAAACCTATTTCCCACAATAATTTTGTAAAACATTCGAAGCATTGCTATTTCATCAGCAATTGTTTTCTGTGCATTTCCTTTTCCATTTTTAAATGTGTTTCTTAGCCCAAATAACAAAAAATAAATAAATCACGTAATGACTACATTTTGTAGTTCTTTCTTCAGCAGTAACCCATGCCATTAAACCTGTTGCAAAATACTGCAGCAGTAGCTGGCTTTTTTTTTTTTTTGCAAAAATATCTTTCAAAACAAAGTAGAAAAAACTCATGCACTCTGTTTAATCAGATGCAGTATACGTGATGCCATGGCAATAAATACCAGTTCTGTCAGTGTGGCCTTCTCATAAAGCACATTCACTAGCTTTGGAAGCAGCTGTATGATTGACACATATTTTGTCTCTGAGACTTTAATAGATTTTGTGCGGAGGTTTAGCCTTGTTTGTTGGAGGACAGGGTGTTGATGTATTGGAGAAAGAATTTAAATTTGAATCTATTGTAGATCCAGAATGCATAACTGACCTTGATTTTTCAGAGGTTGGGTCTAAATTTAGTGTATAACTACTCACTAGGCCACTGTAGCTTCATAGCAAAATCAGCTTTCTCAGCAGGCATTCTTGAAACTTTATTCTCTTCAACTTTGTAAGCGAAGCTAAAGGAATAGTACTAAATACACTAACCTTGGAGGGTGTTCCTGGACTGCTTGGAGAGTTCCTACTGCTATCCCTCAGAATAGATTATCCAACTATTCCATCTTTTCCTTCTGAAAGGAACAGAATAATGGATAAATGGAGGCAAAGATTGAAAAAAAAAATCTCCCCATAAAATGAGAATGATTGAATGTCATAATCTGACATGTACGGTAATACCACTTTATTCTCATTTTATCAGAAGAAATTATGCTGATGAAAAATTAAATCTTGGCACTACAAAACAGATGGAATACACTCATGAGCAGCCGTGTTTATATTGTCCGAGACCAACAGAGTGAAAGCTAGTAATAACCTTGTTCCAGTAGTGATGTGTAATATTAGTAACCATCAAGTGGAGGAATTTGAATGAACAGATGTTGATCATGTGGAGTTCTAAAACATTTTTATAATAGCTGTACTAGAGCAGTTAGATATTCAGAAGGGAGAGATGAAGTTGTATCACAAAATTAAATACACCCTTTAATGAATGAAACAAATATTACTGTTAACTAATGACATTAAGAGGGCTTTCTGATGCTGACATGAATTTAATCAGAAAAAATCCCTTTGGATTCTTTAAAAATCTAATACAGAAAATGTTAATAAAGTTACTGCTATCCAATTTGAATGTTGCCCTATAAAGTAAGCACTGAATTAAAAGTTTGTGGAAATTTCATTTTTAAAAGTTAGTTAGTTAATTGGTTGGTTGGTTGGTTGGTTGGTTGGTTGGTTGGTTGGTTGGTTAATATAGCCACCCCTCTCTGAGCAGCAAACAATCATAAAAACAGTTAAAACAATTAAAACACAATACATAAAAGAAATGAAATACCAATATCAGCCAAGAGATATTATACTCCATTGGTGTCAACATAACCAGAAAATAGGGCCCTTCACATACTCAGGGCCCTGGATCCTGGTACATAGCCATGTCTTCAAGGCCTTTCAAAAGGCCAACAGAGTAAGGTTCATTCTAATCTCTGGAGGGAGAATGTTCAATAGAGAGGCATTAGAAGGCACATCTCCTGGTCTCCACCATCAGACAATTCTTGGCTGATGGAATCCAGAACATATCAATCCTGGTGGGCCAGATTGGATGGGTAAAACAAATGGGAGAAGATGATTCCTCAGATAACCCAGTCCTAAGACATGAAAGGCTTTAAAGTTGACAAGCATCTGGAAACACATTGGCAAACAATGATGGCTCCAAAGGAATGGTGTTAATGTGTCATGTAGCCGACACCATTTAGAACCTGTGCGGCTACATTCTGTCCTTGCTGAAGCTTCTATATGCTTCTCAAAGGCAGCCCTATGTAGATTATGTTGCACTAGTCCAAATGGGAGGTTACAAGGGCATGAGAGACAATGAACAAAGCTTCCTGATACAGATATGGGTGCCACTGGTGCATCCAAGGGGTGCAAATGCCCTCATGCTCCAGCAGGAGCTGTGAGTCCAAGAAGACCTCCAAATTGCACACCCGATTCATTTGAGGCAGTGTCACCCTATCCAGGAAGCATCCAAAGCCACAGTCTTGCTTGGGTTGAGTCTAAACCCATAGTGTCCCATTCAGGCTCCTCAGCCTCTAGGCATTGAGACAAGATTCTCCATGGCATCACTCAGGTAGGAGATACAAAGCTGGGGATCATCAGCATATTGATGAAAGCTCACCTCAAACCATTGGATCACCTTACCCACATCTATCTTCTCAGTAGGGGCCCATATAAATATTGTAGTTGTACAGGATATTGAACAATGCTAAATTGTATAGTTGTTCCCATAATTTATTTTATTTATTTATTAATTTAATTTGTATACCGCCCTTCTCCCAGAAGGGACTCAGGGCGGTGAACAGCCAAAATTAAAAAACATACAAATACAAAAGTTAAGATAATTAAAAAAGAATTAAATCATTAGCTTCCCAATTTAAAACCCCCAAATCCATAAAATTTAAAATCCCAATTAAAAACCATTTAGGCTATGCCGGCTTGGTGGAATAAAAACGTCTTCAGGGCTTTACGGAAGGTACGGAAGGTACAGAGGTCCGGGATCAATCGTATTCCAGGAGGCAGCTCATTCCACAGGGCGGGTGCCCCCACAGAGAAGGCTCTTCCCCTGGGGGCCGCCAGCCGACATTGCCTGACCGATATAATTATAATTATAACTTTTATAACTATAATTATAACTTTTCAACCTGAATGCTTTCATGTTGGTTCTTAAACTTTCCCATAAGTGAATATTTTTTTTTGCTTTTGTAGGGTGATAAGTAGCTCTTTTGGGCTACTTTGTAATACACTAGTATTACAACTAGAGGTGTGAATTACCCTTTGTATATATGGACAATGTTATTAAAAAAAAAAGTCCATTGTTAGTTTATCCTCAGAAAATCATAGCTTGTTATTTCATCTAATAGGAAACCGTTGGGGAGCCCTTTTTCCTGCTGTTGTGTGCTATTAAACAACAGATCAATAAAGGATCTATTGATGCCATCACTGGAAAAGCAAGATACACACTTAATGAAGAATGGTTATTGAGAGAGAACATTGAAGCAAAGCCAAGGGTAAGAATCTCCTTTTTTTTTTAAAAAAAAAAAATTGTTTTGTTACTTTCACAGGTGCCTATGAGGCTTTTGTAACCCAGGACACCTTAAGGTTTGAAAGCATGTTTGATGCCACAGGGAGGCTGTTACCTCTTTCTGAGTATGTATCTCTGTTCTGAAATTCAAAAATGCATCCTGTTCCTAAGCAACCACCACTAAGGTTACTTATTCCCTTGATAGACAAAGTGGCTGAAACTGTGACCAGAGACAAAAGGGACAGCGGGGATCAAATCATGATTTTTCTGAGTGTTCATTCAGTTAGCAAGGTCCCCTGAGATTAGAAAACTTCTTCCCAAACTAAATTAGTTTTTTTTTCACTTACAACTCTGGGTTTTGTTTTGTTTTTTTCAAAAAGATAAGTCATTGTTTTTTTAGTTAACAGCAGCACCAATGACATGTCAATTTTTCTTCAATTGGGGGACAATACTGTATACAGAAGTATTTGGGAGGGGAGTGTCTTCCATCTTAAGTGTATGTCAGTTGTTCCACTCAGTCATCTAGCAAAGAAAGAGTCCTGGCCCATTGTTTTACCACGAGTATACTTTACTAAAGCTTAAGTGGTTGCCATAGTGAAGCTTGATCTGGCGTTTTCACGTGCAAAATTGGTACAATGAGCTTTCTCTTTTCCACAGCCATCCTCCTGTTATCAATTAATGTCCAATTGGGTGGTTGTATATTGTTTGGTAATGGACCCTCAGTTCTCGGTTTTCCAGCTCTGCATTCTGATGAGTGACCTTGGGCTGGCTGGTGTTTCTCACGCCTCCAGCGGGCATGACTTGGTTTCCATTCTCCCCCCCCCCCAATTCCTCTCTACATTCCAATCCTCTTCTCCCTCCTCCTCCCCCCCCCCCCGCATTGCTAATGTCAGGCTGTCAGCTTGTGATGATTGGCTAGCAGAATGGCAGCCATGATAGTGTATTAGAAAATATAGATCTTGAAAATTGATCATGTCTAGTGAGATAACTAGCCAAACTCAAAATCATTGAGGTTGGCAAGTTGGAAGGTACCTGAAGTACAGTTTTCTTAGGAATTATATAGATTAGATACTTCTTGTCCAAACTTTGCTACCTATTCTATATATCAAATGACAGCAATTGTGCAAACATATATGCGATATGCAATTCTTAAAATGTCAGTGTTGCTAAGACCTGAAAGACAGAGTATGTATCGAATCATCAATTCATAGCTGATGAAAATAGTTGTTTATTCAAGGTTATGATGTTTTTAATACAAACATTGCAAAAATTGTACTGAAAAATTATGCTGTTTTATAATTTTACTGAAAAATTATGCTGATTATAAGCTGCTTCATGTTAGGCGGAGGAATGTGTTAAATTCAGCCTGTTAGTAAATGCAGCAGTCAAATCTCTGCAAAATGAAAATTAAACTCTGCATTCAACTGCAGTTGTGTAAATCTAGAAGAGTTGTCCCAGAATCAGTGGGCTCACTCAGAAGCCACAATGGTGCAAATGAGAACAGCTTTGGGGCACTGAACCCTTTGCCTTATTGCCATATCCTTGTTCCTAACTGAATGATAATTTACAGTGCAGAATTGAAGGGCAGTTTTGTCTTTCATGAATAACTCCATAGGAATAAATTGGGGAAATGTAATTGAGTCTTTGTTTATTAGTGACTGAAATAAAAAAAATGAATGCACAATTCTATTCAGATATATCATTAATAGCACATAAACAGTCCACAATTGATTCTTTTTTGAAAATGCATATATTAAAAAAATATTCCCATGATACAAGCAGAACTGTCTACAGCTTGCAATACCTATGACAGTATATTGAGTAGTTGAGGTCAGGGAACAGTGGTACAAACCCAGCCTGCTATCATAACAATAATTATAATTCATTAAACTTTTATACTTCCATCTCTTAACAGCTCTGGGTTATAAGACTTTCAGATATGTAGGCCTGAATGTATGCAGTACAAAAGACATCATACAGGTAGTCTCTGCCTTACAACAATTCATTTAGTGACCATTCGAAGTTACAATAGTGACTTCTCTCTGTTTTTCACACTTATGACTGAGTGTTGCAGCATTCCTATGGTCATGTGATTAAATTAAATTAAATTAAAATTCAGTTGCTTGGCAACTGATCAATATTTATGAAGGTTGCAGTATCCCAGGGTCATGTAAACACCTTTAACAAAACACCTTCTGACAAGCAAGCTCAATCAGGAAGCCAGATTCATTTAACAACCATGTTACTAACTTAACAACTACAGTGATTCACTTAATAACTATCACAAGAAAAGTTGTAAAATAGGGCAAAATTTATTTTATTTATTTATTATTTATTAATCAAATTTCTATACCGCCCTACACCTGGAGGACTCAGGGCGGTGAACAGCCAGGATAAAATACAGATAATACAAACATTAAAAATCCCTTAAAATTATTAAATATTTTGGCTGAAACACAGATTAAAACACCCAATTTATAAAACAAATCAAACGAATTAAAAATTTTAAAAGGAGAGTTAGGCCAGGCCAGCCTGCTGAAATAAAAAAGTTTTGAGAGCACGACGAAACGTGCGCAGATCTGGGATCCTCCGTATCTCTGGGGGGGAGCTCATTTCAGATGGTAGGTGCCCTCACAGAGAAGGCTCTTCCCCTGGGGGCCGCCAGTCGACACTGTTTGGCCGACGCCACCCTGAGAAGCCCCTCTCTATGGGAGCGTACTGGTCGGTGAGAGGCTATTGGTAGCAGAAGGCGGTCTCGTAAATACCCCGGACCGATGCCATAGAGCGCTCTAAAGGTGGCAACCAAAACCTTGAAGCGCACCCGGAAGATCACCGGGAGCCAATGCAGCTTGCGCAGGAGGGGGGTCACATGGGAGCGCCACGTCACTCCCATAACCACCCGCGCGGCCGCATTCTGGACCAGCTGGAGCCTCCAGGTGCTCCTCAAGGGGAGCCCCATGTAGAGTAGTCCAGGCGGGAAGTAACAAGAGCATGAGTGACCGTATTTAACGAATTTAACAAATTCACTTAATGACAGAAATTTTGAACTCAAGTGTGGTCCTAAGTCAAGGACTAGGTGTATTTTGCTGTCTAAAAGAGAAAGCCAATTTGATGTGATGGCTGAGGTGTTGGATTAGAAACCAGAGACCATGCTTCCTGCATGGAAGCAGGAAAGAAGGAAATCCTGCTTTCTAGCAAATCTAAATTGTGAGGCCTGTGGTGCACATGTGTGCAAAGGGTGCATTTGGCATGCAACACACATGCATGCATGCAGCAAACCAGTAGCAGACTTCAGAGCATTTCACCACTGCTTCTAGCTGAATATTGTTTTAATGGAATGAAATCCTGAATAAAATATTCAGGAATAGAATCTCGACATGTTCCGTTATCAAGAATAATCTTCAGCTAATGTCTATTCCCAAATGGTAAAAAAAACATAGCTTTCTCTCTTGATGTCTTTTGCTCTTTTTGAGTCAACTAGCTAGTACATTATGGCTAGTTAATTCGAAAGGAGCACAAAAATGTAAGAGAGAATACTATGGTTTACAAATGCAAATTCTCGTAAATATCTTCTTATTGCTACAAATGCTGCATGGGCTTGATTATTCCAAAGAGCAAAATACATTGTAAAGCCTTCTTAAACTGTGTCATGTCCAACTGCATTTAAAGATGTATTTGATTGCTCTTCTGTATTTTTTTAAAAAATCCAACTATATTTAATAAGCTAAGATACAAGGCAGGGGGATTTTAGCAAAGCTTTCTCCCTAATGTGTTTTTTTTTTATGTGTGGGGGTGTTTTTTGTCTTGTAGAGAAGTATTTCATCATATCAGCCCTCATTTGCAGTCTGAGGTAGTTAAGTTAAGACACATGTCTAGGTTTTATCTGCTTATATTTATGAGAACTATGTCAATGCAGCAGTAGTAGCAACAAAGAGACACAGGAGCTCAGGTTGCTAAATGTAATTTCTACTTAGCCCAGAGAAGAGCCAAGGTCATTTATTATGTAGTACCTCTATGTATCTCTCTCCCTCCCTCCCTCCCTCTCCCTCTCCCTCTCTCTTTCTCTCTCTCTCTCTCTCTCTCTCACACACACACATGGAGAAAGACAGTGTTCATCATCATTCTAAGACAAAGTAAGTGATCAGTTGCCATTCATTGTACCCATATTCACTGGTGCTAAAAATGAATTTATGGAAGAAAACAGCAAGTGCATGATATGGTTCCTGTATTTCAGACCTTAAGTTCATAGACAGACAGTTCAAAGGGAGCTTACAATATTCTCATACTGCCTTGAATAAAATAGTTAATGTATTAATTTACTGAGCTATAAATCAGTGCTTTTCACTAGCTTTAAAATTCATCTCTACCCCCCCCTCTTTCTTTTAATATATGGTAGCTAGATTTGCCAATAATTCTTGGAGTGTATGGTTCACAGGCTTTTTATGTCTTATAACTTGTGCACATCACCTACAACCTTAGCGACCATCTTCTTCCACAGAATCTTAATGTGTCTTTCCAAGGCTGTGGAATGGACTCTCTGAGTGTTCGAGTAATGGATACAGATACTCTCAGTCAAGTTAAAGAGAAGATACTCGAAGCCTTTTGCAAGAACATTCCATACTCCCAATGGCCAAGAGTGGAAGATGTTGACCTAGGTAAGTTTGCTTGTTTGTTTTTGTTCAGAAACACCAGTTTTTATCTTTTGGGTATGAATGCTCATCATATACAAGATAACATTCAGACATGGAATATCTTCCCTTAGTGTATTTCTATAATCAGCCGCTTGGGAATTAAGCAGTCCTTTAAGAGATTTGGTATTTGTTTTGTTTGTTTTCAAAAATTCACCTTGCTATTAAAAGTGCTTATGTTACATAACAGCAAAGTAATCCCCAAAACTAGAAACCCCAGTAATGAAAAATGACAGAGATGGGTTGAATTGAGGCAGAGTGTTTGCGTGTGTGTGCATATGTTCTTGGATATGTCAATGATTTAATAAATAGAGATGGCACTAAGGAGAGACATCTGGCGGGACCCAGAAGAAGCCCGTGATGGCTCCCTCTCTGTGGAACATCATCCCCGCCAGAGATTAGACTCACCCTCACTCTGACACTCTTTCGAAAGGCCCTGAAGATGTGGTTCTACCAGCAAGCCTGGGGAACCCAGAGCAGGATGGAGCCCATTAAATGGCTAGTGTGAATGTGCGTTGTCATTGGGTTGGTGGTATTGTGTTATTATTTTATTATTTTTCTTTTTATTTCTTTTATATGGTGTTTTTATGTCCTTGTAAGCCACCTTGAGTCACCATGTGCGAGTAGGAGGCAATATAAATTGGGTAAACAAATAAATTATTATTGAATGACCAAGCCTTCAAATAAAACACTGAGGGCTAAATCTCAGCAATGCCCCCAGTTGTGCCTCTTGGTCACATTCAGCAAAATAGCAACTGGAACATAAAGTACTGTTGCTAATAAAAAGTAAAAAGGAGATCTTGTCAGAAGCAAAGGTAGCAAGCTTTATTTCCCAATATGAATGCTGGGGGAATGTAGAGAAAATGGTGATGTTCACAGGAAGCTCAGCAGTTTCCCTCCTCCAAATTTTTTTTAAAAAAAAGTTATGAGGAAAAAATGCCTTGGTTGAAATCAGGGGAAAAAAATGCTAGCTTTACAATTAATTAACAGATTTTTAACTTTATTTACATTCTCTTTTGTAAGTTGTACTTCAGAGTTCATGTTTGAAATTAACTGAATTTCTATATAAATGCATTCAGGGTTAGACAATACTTGAGCAAAAGCAATTGCTGTCCATTTATTTAAATCCAGGTAGTCGGAAATCAGAGTGCTGGAAAATCTTCCTGCAGACTTCTTTCCTTTGCATATTTTCTAAGTATGATAGTATTTTTATTGGTATAGATGGGACAAAGAGGGTCATAACATCCAAGTAGAGTACAGGGATTACAAATTATCTACTTGCAATGCTCTTAAAAGATTTCCTACCATGGTAACTCACATGTGAGTTTAATGGAATAAAAATGCTCTTTAAATCCCCAGAGCTCGCTACTGGAATATTCGTTTCCCAAATCACAAAATGTGGCATCAAAATAAGAAAAGCGATTTATATTCTTGCTAACTAACACTTGCTGTATTCCAGGCAACTTTCTTACCCGTTCCATTTTCTTTTTTTAGAATGGTTTGCCACAAGCACTGACAGTTACATCCTCCGGGACCTTGATGACACTTCCGTGATGGAAGATGGCAGGAAAAAACTGAACACCTTAGGACATTATAAGGTAAGAAGTGTCATTGCTCCAAGAATTTCTCTCCCTTTAAACCTAGCTTTCCGCAGAGACCCCACGATCTGCTTCCTAAACAGGATTAACAGAAGCAAAGCAGGAAGGTTGCCATAACTCCACAAGACCTTCTGGGGAATAGACATCTGCCCTGGCGAGAAATTCGTTAATATTGCAACACATCAAGACTAATTAAACACTTTTCATGCAAAACAAGATATTGCCGTGGAAGAAAAAGCTTCATTTTCCCAGTAGCTGCCATCCATCCATCCTAATTAAAATCATGCCTTTCCTCTTCTTAACAGTAGTGTCAGAGTTCGCATTGATCTCTTAGGGGAGCAGGGGGTTGCCCACAAAAGAAGCCCACTTTTTTTTTTAATTTCCTTTGTGAAAAATAATTTCTATTTCATTTGAAGTGACAGTCATATAATTTAGGCCTTTCTTCAAAGCATTTTCACACGCATATACTAATTTCATACAAATAGCCATGGGACTGAGAGTGTACTACTTCTGTTTTTTTTTTTTTTTATTCCCTTCCGTTCTGTTGTGCCCAATTCTCCGAGACTGCCTGGACAATTCCCTGCAGTTTATTTGGGAAGGTTTTTCAGAACTGGTTTGCCATTGCCTGCTTCCTAGAACTGAAATAAAGTGAGTGGCCCAAGGTCACCCAGCTGGCTTTATGCCTAAGGCTTCAAGTCTCCCATTTTCTAGCCTCATGCCTTAATCACTACACCAAACTGGCTCTCATTACGTTTACGGTACCACAGCCTATTTCTTGGTATGATAGAAAAATGTGGGATAGACATTACCACCACCAGATGGATTCGCCATTGGCTGACCAACTGCAGTCAGCATGTAGTCCTCAATGGAGCTACATCTATGTGGAGGGAGGTACCTCAGGGTTCTGTCTTGGGCCTGGCGTTCTTCGTCATCTTCACAAGTGATCTAGATTAGGGAATAGAAGAGGAACTCATCAAATTTGAAGATGACACTAGGCTGGAGGGAATTACCAACACAATGGAAGATAGATTCAAGGTTCAGAAAGGTCTTGATAAACTTGAGCATTGGAAGATGCAGTGGAGTGATGGGAAAAGTAAAGTCCTGCATGTAGGCAGGAAAAACCAAATGCATTGATATAGAATAGGAGGCGCCTGACTCAACGGTAGTAACTAGGTAGGACTAGTGGACCACCACTTAAGTATGAGTCAGCAGTTTGCTGCAGCTGCCAAAAAAAGCCAATACAGTCCTTAGGCTGCATCAAGAGAGGGATATCGTCAACATTACAGGAAGTGATGGTACTGCTCTATGTTCCACTAATCAGGCCACATTTAGAGTACTGCCTCCAGTTCTGATCACCACGGTATAAAAGAGAGACTGAGCCCAAGGAGTGCAGAGAAGAGCAACAAAAATGATAAGGGATCTGGAGGCTAAATCATACAATTACAGATTAGCAGAGTTGGAAGGGACCTTGTAGGTCATGTAGCCCAACCCCTACCCCACCCTCAATGAACTAGGTATGTTTAGCCTAATGAAGAGAAGACTCGGGGAGGCATGATAGCAGTCTTCCAAAAGGGCTGTTACATGGAAAAGGGTGTTGATTTATTCTCTGTAGTACCTGACAAGAAGCAATGGGTAGAAGCACTGTCAGAGGGAGATTCAGCCTGGAACTAAGGAGGAATTTCCTAACAATGAGAATGATTAATCACTGGAACAGTTTATCTCCCAGAGTTGTGGGTGCTCCATTGCTGGAGGTTTTCAAGAAAAGATTGGGCAACCAGTTGTCTGGCATGGTATAAGACAGTGATGGCTAACCTTTTCTGGACCAAGTGCCCAAAGTGCGCATGCACACACGCGAATGGACGTGTGTGCGCCTGAACCTCCAAAATGCAATGTGTGCATGGCCCCATGCATGTGCCCTGCCCACGTGCATGTGCATGCCGCCCCACACATCTCACCCCCTGCGTATGCGCGGCAGAAACCTGAAGACCAGCTGGCCAGTGGGAGGCGCACACATATGTGCAGCGGAATTGAACTGTGGCAACGGCTTGTATGCCATCAGAGAGGGTGCTGCGTGCCACCTCTGGCACACATGCCATAGGTTCGCCATCACGGGTATAAGATCTCCTGCCTTGAGCAGGGGATTGGACTAGAAGACCTCCAAGGTCCCTTCTAGCACTTTGATTCTATGATTCTATGTCTGTACTTGATCTCAATTAAACCTTCCTACTTTTATTTATTTATTTATTTATTTTTCATATTTGTATACCGCCCTACTCCCGAGGGACTCAGGGCGGTGAACAGCCATAAATAAATAAAAACATACAAAAGTTAAAAAATATTAAAAAATATTAAATAATTTAGGATTAGGTTCAAAGATTAAAACATCCAATTTAACTAAAAGAGATTTAAAAGCCAATTTAAAGCCAATTTAAAGGCC
Organism: Pantherophis guttatus; assembly: GCF_059756535.1. Lineage (NCBI taxonomy): Eukaryota > Metazoa > Chordata > Lepidosauria > Squamata > Colubridae > Pantherophis > Pantherophis guttatus. Next base: position 228,544,684 of record NC_142064.1, read on the forward strand.
AATTTAAAAGTTTATGTTTACCTATTTTTACCGTGGCTATGTATGCGAACTAGTCTGTAGTTTAATATGTATTTGAAAAAAACCTCCCCTCATAGAATGGACAAGGAAAATGGTATAACAAAGAATTCATACGTAATTTGCAGAGAACGCCTGCTATCAGAATATTACATTTCTGCCATCTCCTGTTCACAGATCTTTTGTGCAAAATCCAGTGTTTCTATTGTTCTGATGTAATGTTTTCCACAGGCATTTTGTCACATAAGAAAAATAGAGAAACACTTTATATAATATAATCCGCTGCCTGCTTATTTACAAAGTCTCTCTTTGCACAATGTACCTTTCTTCCTAAGTGAGGGCATGTTCAGTTTTGCATCCTTAAGGGTTGCATTTAATTCACATTGTTGTCTCTGCAGATACCTTAATATTTCCATCAAAATGTAAAATGGGAATTCTTTAATACTTACATGCATATTAAAGATATGATGCCGCGTAATGTAGTTAAATTAGCCAAGCCTTTAAAATAACTGTAGAACCAATAAAATGAATTTGCAGCCAAATTTTATTTTAAAGATCTGATAATGGGCAGTGGAGACAAAGGAGAGAGTCTGACAGATTAACAGAGTTGGAAGGGATCTTATAGGTCATCTAGTCTAACCCTCCACCTAAGCAGGAGACCTTACACCATTTCTGACAAATGGCAGTCCAATCTTTTCTTGAAAGCCTCCAGTGATGAAGCTCCCACAACTTCCAAAGACAAGCTGTTCCATTGATTGATTGTTCTCACTGTCAGAAAGTTCCTCCTTATTTCCAGGTTGAATCTCTTCTTGTTTGGTTTCCATACATTATTCCTCGTCTGGCCTTCAGGTGATTTGGAAAATAGCTTGACCCTTTCCTCTCTGTGGCAGCCTCTCAAAAACTGGAACACTGCTATCATGTCTCCTCTGATCCTTCTCTTCACTAGACTAGCCATGCTCAGTTCCTGTAACCGTTCTTCATATGTTTTAGTCTCCAGTCCCCTAATCATCCTGTAAGCATGTAAGTCTATAAGCATTTGTTAGCAGCAAGTTGCAGAAAAATGCATATAAACTAAAATGAAGATTCTAACTCTTTGCTAAATTTATTTGGTAAATGTCTCTCAGTCATTTTGCAGAAATGTCCCAATTTGCTCGTTCCTAATAAGATTTTGCTTCTCCCTCTGCCTCATAGATCCCTGATGGTGCCTCCCTAGCCATGAGTTTAACAGATAAAAAAGACAACACTTTAAGTCGAGGTAAGTCGACACACATTTTCTTTCATAAATATCCTTGGATTTTTCAGGGAGGATTTTAAATTATTATCATTATTAAACATTCTATTTCATTAACTAAAAATTAATTACTGTGACAGACATTTGTGGTTTAGCCCAATTTGGTTTTGTGTTACTTGAATGAAGAATGGAAGTTACCAAAAAAAAAAAAATCAGGGAAACAATTTTTTTTAAAACAAAAGTTGGCATGAGAAGAAAAGGGTATGAACCGTTTCTCTTTCCCTAGTTTCTCAGTCTTCTACTTAATTTGCAGTCTCAAACAAAAGATGTATAATTGAGTATCACGGATAGTCTAACTCAAAAAATTAGCATTGCCTACATGTTTTAAAAATAGTATTGCAACTTTTGAAAATACCACTGCTTTTTCTCGAATTTGCTGAACAAAGCATTCTGGAGGCAGAAATAAATGTGAGCTAACTTTATAATTGGAAGCAGAATTAGATGGGTGGGAGGTTAAGCAATAGTGGATCCAAGGGGTATAGAGAGCCCAAAGGAAAGGGAGATTCAACCCCTTCCTTCCAGCCATGATCCCAATTAAAGAATTTCCCCATGTTATGTTAGGAGGTGGAAAGTTAAATCTCAGATTCCGTTACACTTTGGATCCAGTAAAAATTGGACTCCAAAATCACTGATAACTCTTCTATGCTCATTTATGACCATAATATACATTTTTCCTCCTTTTTAAAAAAAGCTTTCTATTGATGACTAGGCTTACATGTAATTTATCACTGACTAACCAATGAAAAGGAAAACAAATTGAAAATACAAACTTGGAGGACAAACAGACCTCCATAAATCATCTTAGCTTTATTTTATTGATTATAGCTAAATAATCAATGTGACTATATTTAAGGGGCCAAGAGGGAGGGCAGTTTTCATTTGGTAGTTTCAGACATAGCTGGATATGAAACTTTCAGCGTGAGATTGGACCATAGGGATTAGTTGAGACTGCTCTTGTTTATCTTCCTCCCTGTAGTTTAGCAGTGTTCCTGTCCAAGCTCCTTGACATTGTAGCTGAGTTGGCAATGGCATTCCCCAGGTTTATAGTTCTGTGAACTTTAGCCAGCCTTCTCTAGGACCGGAGTCAGAAGTGGCTCAGATGTTCATAGCAACCATGGATCTGGTCCAACTTACTCAGGGTCTAACTCACAAAGGAGGTCCCCCCCCATTAGGTTTTTGTCTTGCAGATTCATACCATGGGGGATGTCATGTCAAACCCCTTGTCATGTCCTTCTGGCCATAGAGTTTTCTGAGGCTAAACCACTGCAGGGGAGTAGGATTTATTCAATTGCCTCACTCCAGGCAACCAATAGACCCAGTGCCATTTCAGAGGGAACTTGACATTTTTTCTGAAGCCCTGATGCATGGTATGGCCAAGGCCTTGGTTGCAACTTGGAATGAGCACATGGAAGGGGTCTTGGACTGGAACTGATACACACTTTGGGGCATCTCCTGAACTCACAAAAGAACTGTTAGCTACTTTAGCTTAAGGGTACTTTTGCACAGTTGCAGTTTGTGTGCCAGTTGTGCCCATTCCTGCATCGGGAGGCCTTGCTCATAATTACTCATATATTTGTCACTTCCCAGTTAGATCATTGCAATGTGCTGTACATGGGGCTGACTTTGAAGACCATCCAGAATTTACAATTAATCCAGAATGCAGCAGCGCACGCAGTTTCATGTGCCCTTTGATTTACTGGCATTGCACTTCTGCTATGTGAGCTACATTAGCTTCTAGTTTCTTTCCAGTTGAAATTCAAAGTGCTGATTGTTACCTTTAAAGCCCTGCATAGAATGGGTCCTGGTTATTTATGGAGCCACTTTTTCCTGAAGGTATCACCATCTTCCACTGAGCATTGAGAGCTCTATGATTGTTTATGTATTGGGAAGTGTTTTATGGTTTTGGCAGTGGTTTGCTCTCCAAGCTTGTTTCAATTTAGATTCTGAACTTTTCGTTACCAGACTAGGTAACATCATCAGTATTTCTTGTCCCGTCCTCTTTAGTTTATAAATGTGTTTTATGGTGCTAGGCTTCCTAATGCCTGCCTGCCTGCCTGCCTGCCTGCCTGCCTGCCTGCCTGCCTTCCTTCCCTCCTTCCTTCCTTTTTACTACTCCTATTGCACATTAATTATCCATACTCCTATTCAGCCACATTAGATATGGTGTGCTATAAGCCAAGATTTTATATCTCTTTGTATTTGGAAATCTCACAATATTTTAATCTGGTCTTTTTTATTACTTTTTCAGCTATATGTTCCCACCAATTTTTCATTGCTGGAACATAATCATTTTTACAGATGTTCCAGTGAACCATTTTGGTTATTGTATTATTTCATTGCTTATGTGATCTTCTTGCACAAGCTGAGCATATGATCTGCTGTTTTCTCTATTTCTATGTACAATCTGCATTTTGAATCATTTGATGATTTTTCAGTTCTGGCCTTGATTGCGTTAGTTTGAATAGCTTGCTCTTGAGCAGCCAATATCAAGCCTTCAGATTCCTTTTTTAAATGTAAGCCATTGTCAGCTTTTATCTTATTCATTTCCCCTCAATCTTTTGTAGAAATTTATCATGAAATTAGTATTATGATTGTTGACATTTGGCATTTTTATCCACCTATTGACTCCTTCTGAGGATGGAGGAGGAGGAGGTGGTTTAATCATGAAGTGCTGATCTGGCAGGATGGACATGCTCCAAGTCTTCTCAACCACGAGGGTTGCCTTCTCTGCCATAAATCCTGCCTCTGGAACATTCTCCCTCCAGAGATTAGGATGCCCCTCCCCACTCTGCTGACCTTTTAGCAGGCCTTGAAAATCTGACTATATGCCCAGGCCTGTGGTCCCAAGAGTTTGAAGGGCTCTGTTTCCTGGTTATGTTGACACCAATGAATTATAATATCTTTAGCTGCTATATGTATTCATTTATTTTTATTGTATTTTAACTGTTTTAATTGTTTTTATGATTGTTCGCCATCCAGAGTCACTGGTTTGTGATGGGAAGCTATATAAATTGAATAGATAAATAAATAAACTGATAAAGAATAATTGACCCTAGATCCATAGGTGTACCATAACTTTGGGCCTGAATCTCCTTTATCCCATTGGACATTGCCAAATTAAATATCTTATTCAGTTTTAGGCTGAATTTATTAATGTCACTGCAGAAAGTTATTTCTGTTTTCTGTTTGTTGCATAAAATATATGCATGGTGCACCAGTAATCAATATTTTTGTTACCTTTATTTCTCCCTGAATCTCCCAAGGGAGCATTGTTAAGCAATAACATATGTTTTGCACTATAAATAGAGCTTAGAAAAATGTATCTGAAAGGGGAACATAAACCCTAGTCTTCTTTCCAACTGCAATCTATTCCAATGTGAAAAGCTTTATTTATTTATCTGTTATCAATGTTTATATCCTTCTCCAGCCCTAACATCTCTGGGCAGGTAACAAGAGAAAACATGCAAAACAAGTAAGAAAAAGAGAGAAAAACATGTAACAAAGTGCTAAAAATTAAAAACCCAAAGCATATTTGAACAAAGGTTTCTTCTAATACTTCCGCATGTCCATAATTTACCATTTCCATCTGAAATCTAATATCCCCTGTATGGAGTTTGTGGAACCCATGTAGTATCAGAATTTCCTTTAGTATTCACACAACCTATCTGTCAGTAGTGGTATTCACTTACCTTCGCTACCGGTTCAGAACTGTGAGTGTACGCGCCATGTCTGCGCATGTGCAGAGCATCTGTGATGACATCCAGGCAGGTGGGCGGAGCCTCCCTCCACCTCTACCGGTTTGCCTGAACCGGGTAGAACTGGTAGAATCCCATCACTGCTATCTGTCCCTTCTAGTGTAAAGTGTCTATGGAAGTTCTCAGTCACCCGGGTCATGGTTATCTAGTGGAGAATGGCTTCTAATGGAGAATGGCTACATACTTTCAAAAGAGAAATGCAAGCCTCCAGCATTATTGTCATGCTCCTCTTCTCTTCCTTGTGCATCTAGAGCAGGATTGGTGTCAGCCCTACAAAATCAAGAAACATATGCTCTGTGTGCCCAAAACTACTTTTATTAAGATTAGCTATAGAAATAGACTCTTGCAGGCTTGAACGTGCTCTTCCTCTTGCTCTCTTTTTTTTATCTTAGTGTGAATTTTGGGTGTATTTGTCTTTTTTGCTCCTCTCCCCTCATCCGAGCTTCTGCAGGGTTCACCTCTTCATTGTCTTGGTAATGGATCTTCCCTCTTGTTACTCTCTACAGTTGGGCAATCTGAGGTTCCATGGTCAGATACAGGTGTCAGGGTTCCAAGTAACACCCCCAATGAAAGAAGATTCCGAGGCTTGAAATTCCTCAAAGTTCCATTTTATTAGAGATATCATATTGGCACATCTGGAAAAACCTGAATCTGAAAGCTTCCAGGTTTTTCCCACCCGAAAGAAAGTCCAAATCCCTTCCCCTGCACCCACATGTCTATCACATGGTCCTATCAAAGCACTATCCCAACTGGAGATGCCTTCCAATCAAACACCTCCAAGTGCAGGCAAAATGTCCTTGACTCTCTGAGAAAGGAATGTCATTATGAGTACATATCACCCCTGCTCCATACAATCCCCCCTCCCAGTTTCCCACAGCAATAAATGAGGCAGGTCTAAAGGCCCAAGGCAAAAGATGGCTTCCAGGCCTGACAAACAGGACCCCTTTTACTGTGGCCTCAGAGTTTCTGCTCTGCTGCCAAAACTCAATGGATTACTTTCTCATCATTTTGATAAAAACACACAAAAATAGCAGGGTAAGCTCTAAGGTAGGTTTCAGATAATCATTCCTGCAAAACAAGAACATCCTGGCCCTACTCATGCCACAACACAGGGACACTCTGCAGTGCTACTGCTCTTCTAGTGGCCTTTGAAATAAAAAAAATAGCAATGGAACACCCCAAAAAATATACAGCTGTTATAGAAAAGATATCTGAGTCCTGGTAAAGTACCATAAGAAAGAAACTCCAAACAACCCCACTTTGATTGGGTTAGATATACTGTGAAGTAGAGAGAGACTTTGACTGGATTTCAAAATTCCACTACAAGACTTTCATTCCATTAAAGTATATCCCAAGACACCTTGTGGTTCCTGTTTTCTGACTTTGCCTACCTCAAAGGAAAAACCTTTGCCCTCAGCATTCTTAGAAAGGAAAAGAAAAGGATGGGAAAATTGAAATATGTTTTAAGCCTTCAAGCAATGCAGGAAAGAAGGGAAGGGAGGGCGAGGGGAAAGGAAAGGAAAGGAAAGGAAAGGAAAGGAAAGGAAAGGAAAGGAAAGGAAAGAAGAAGGAAAGGAAAATTTGGGATTTTGAGTTGGATATAGCAGATGGTCTGAGAATATTATCAGTGATTATAATCAAGCAAACCATGTGTTTACAGCTCTTTGTGTTTGCACCTGTATTGCCAGAGAGGCTGCTTTTGGGCGGGGAGGGGGAGCATTTGGTCTGCCTTTTAAAGGTTGTTGTTTTAAGACTGAAGATGATAGCTCTGTTCCTCTTGGCTTTAATATTATATTTTAATTTTGTTGTTTTTCAGTTTGGATTCTGGTATTTTGTTTTGTGTACTGCCTAGGGGAGCTCTGTTAGAAAAGAAAGCTGGTAGAGAAACGAATTTATAAATAAATACTGTCAGGTATGTTTTCTCTGAGGAAATGGCAGTAATGGTAAAGGATGAATCTTTCTATTTGAACTCCAAGAAAGAGACATAGATACCTATTATGCTATAGAAGCATGGAAATGAAACCATATGGGCTTACCCTATGGAAGGTTTGGCAGCTCCAAATTTTACAGTGGAAGTGCCTTTTATTTTCTTGGAGATTTCCAGTATCCATTTGGCTGGTACAGATTCTTCCTAAAAAATCTCATGGCGTAATAAATCCAGCAGACTCTGAGAAATAATAACCCTCTTAAGGCATTATCACTTCAGGCTTGCAAGTTATTGTTACTTCAGGTAGGTATATAATCCACATTTAAATTTTACATTACAAGATAAAGCTCAAAGGCAATCTAATCTTCATTCCTAAAGATGTTCTTTTTCTGTTCAAAATGAACACCCTCATGAAACTAAGAAAAATTTCTGTAGCTTGGAAATAATTGACCTATCATGACATTGCTTTGTGGTGAGTGACTGGATTTTGCAAAGCTGGCGTGTCTGTGGCAGTTGGGGGAAAAAATAAGATACAGTAATTTATGTTGGTGAATCCTACCATTCATCTAAACGCCTTCAGTGACATCCACAAAACTGAGTAGGATTGATGGCTAGACAAAAGAAAGACAGAACAGAGACACTTAGCGCCCTGTTCACTGCAGTGCATGACTTTCTTTGAATAGCAGCCAGCAATCTGAGGGAGAGAAGAAATACGTATATGGATGTCCAAAGAGCAGCAAACAGTATTTTGGCAGAGCTATAAGGAGGCCCAGGCCTGGAGCCATCCATAAATACAATATAACTTTGGTCATCAGACTGGATGTTATGAGGTCATTTTCTTTCCTTTTTCTAAACAGCATGCTTCTTGACCCTTGTTCTTCAATGGCTGTCTTTTCTATTGTGACACATCAGCCGTCAATCTAAGTCAAGTTCAGATCCTGGGCAAGAATGGCTTTTAGCTGGATAAGTGGTTTACCAGTAAGTAGGTCAAGTTTTCGGCAGTCGCCATAGCACTATGGAACTGGAGCTGACCAAACTGGTACTGGAACACCCCCAAACCTATCAATGGCAAATTTCAAAAGTCACCAGTGAAGAGGAACATAGCAACTATGCAGTGCTATTTTGTTTTTCCCTAGAAAATAAAACATGTGAACAAAAAGAATGGGTGTGTGTGTATGCGCGCATGCATGCTTGTCTGTCTGTCTATCTCTCTGTCTGTCAGCCGGACATGAAAGTATTCTTATGGTGTAATCCATAATTTTTACCCAACATTTTCCTTCACAAGGGCAAAACAATTTCCTTCTTCAATCTTTACTATATCATTTTAAAGCTTGTCTGATCCTGGGGATTTACAGTGTCAGAAAGAATCAACTGCAGAGAATAGTAGAGAGGCTCAGGGTAAAACCCCATTTTTGGATTTCCTCCTCCAACAGACATCTCCTCTCTACCTCATGAGAAACAAAAAAAAGGCCTCTTTGGCTCCAGAACTCATTGTGTCTTTCATTGTTTGTATCTGGCATAAGGTAATGAAATGAGCAGCAAACTTCTGTTTATTTTTCTTGCTAATATAAGCAATTCACTCACAGCTTGCAGTGACCACACACAGTATAAATGTGTTTCAAGTATTTTGGATAACTTTTGCTGTAAATGAGTAGATATAAATATCCTGTTGCTGAAGCATGTGTGGAAGTATACTCTTACATTATTATTTTTCCTGTACAGAATTCATTTCTTACTGTGTTTCTATAGCCGAAGCCTAATATAAATAATATTAGATTCAATAAACATTTAATATTTATATTAAATATGTACTCATAAACTTGATAACAAAAACTTGATTTAGTTTTTCTCTAATCAAACTTCTACTCCAGATATGTAACTAACTGCAGGTGGAAGAATTGATTAGACTCCTTTTAGTTATCAGATGTAACCTGATTCTTTCTAAAAATCTATTTAAGTGGTTTTCAAGGAACTGATAAATATTCAGTGATAAAGGGCAGCCATAACAGACATATACAAATTGAAAAGCAAAACTGGAATCCAATATACATTCCCATTTCAGGCTCATGCATCTAGATCTCAAACTATTTTTAAAAAATACTTTTAAAAGCCAGGTAAAAATTCTTTGACCCGGTTAATCTTTCATGGGATAATGGTACTCAGGTTCGTGTTTGAACTCAATAAACTGACATGCTGATCATCTTCCATAGTAGATATCCTTTACTCTTGAAAGGGGGAAAAAACCATGCAAAATAGTACATTAAGCAAATTCTTACTTTGTTTTTCTCCTGTTGTTGTTTTTTTTTCCAGTAAAAGATTTGGACACTGAAAAATACTTTCATTTGGTGAGTACTCTGTTCCAAGAACAGTGCAGGACGTTACTCTGCCATTCTAGGTGGGCCAGACAGATTTTCCTTAGAGAGGAAGTTTTTTCCCCCTCAGCTGCATTCTCTGTACAAAATAGCTATCCAGAAAAACGACCCACACACCAGAAAAATGTATGAGTGACATGGAATAGATAGATGAAGTCTATCCCAAATCACAACAACTTTATGCAAAGCTGAGGAAAGATTTACAAAAAAATAATTTGATGGTTGGGAGGCAGGCCTGGCCCAGTGTAACTATAACCAAGTCTGTTCCTAGTGAAACAAGGCCCACCCCCTGCTTTTTCCTGCCTTACAGTTTAGTAATGTATAATGTAAGGACAGTAAAGCTGCACATGGTTTATTGTAAAGGCAAATATAAAAATGCTTTCCATATGCACAGTGTATGCAGAACGATAAATTTGTCATCCAGTCAGTTTATTGGCCTAGGATCAGACTCATTGGGGAGGGGACAGTTTAGACTCTTGGGGTTCTTGTGTTGTTTGTGTAATAGGATAATAATTGAACACACAAATTTGGCAGAGAAAAGGAACGCATTCAATTTTTTTTTAACTTAGTCTCAGTCATAATCTTGCATGTATTTCTAACATATTTTATCTTCCTGATGATTGCCAGTTATCAAAAGCGAAAGAATTGTTGTATCTAAGTGATGTTTTAAACAGCCGAATTCATTGTAAAGTGAATCTGTTGCAAAATTCTTCATTCACTGAAAGAGAGAGGGGAAAGGAAAGGAGGAGGAAACAACCAATACAGCTGTGGCAATAGTATAAATTATATTTAATATTGTTCCATTGTTCATAATCTCATTGCTCTGGTTTATAGCATAAAGAAATAGTCTTTCTTCTTTTTTAAAAAATTAATGCTTTGTAGTCAGCTGTTATATTAAAAAAAAACTTTGTAATCGTACATCATCCGTTGGTGAGTGGATTTGTTCTTTATTGTTATTATTCAGGTCCTTCCCACAGATGAACTAAATGAAAATAAAAAATCATATCGACAAAGTCATAGAAAAAAAGTTCTTCCTGAAATCTACCTAACCAGATTGCTTTCCACAAAGGTAGGACATTAGAGGTGCATTGAGTGAAAAGATTGATATATATCATTGGTATGGAAATTATTGATCCCAGATGTTTGGTTTGGCATTTTAGAAATGTTCCAACCAACTAACAAAATCAAGTTCAACTAAAATTAACTCTGAATTACCCCATGTTTTACATTACATGAGAAAATAGCTATCCTTATGATTAAAAAAATGAAATTTTGTAGTGCAATTTTGTATACTTTTTCTGTAAACATTTGTTACATTTAATGGAACTTGTTTTTAGACAAGTGCGCATGAAATTAAATTGCATTTAGTAAAAAGTAAATGTAGTTTAATTTCATGCATACTCTTGGTAAATTGCATTTAGTAAGGAGCACAGGGGCTTACATGGTTAGGATTTTGGATTAATAAGCAGCAAGCCCATGTTCGAGACCCAAGTGCTGCCATGGGACGGAGTGAACTCCTGTCCTTTGCTCCAGCTCCTCCTAGGGACATGAAAGGAGCCCCCAATTGGGCACTGCCCGGGCAACGATGATGTCACCAGCTAATCCTTTCAACCTGAAAGCATCTCAGTTCTTCTGACTTGAGTGCAATGTGAGTAAAGAGTATATTTCATTGAACTCACCAGAAGTTCATTAATATTTTTATTACTATAATGTTGGATTAAGTCAACTCAGATTACTATGTTGATAAAAATCCAGATTTTATAAAGTTTGTAAATAAAAAAGACAGTTTAGGATATTTCATTATTTTCTTATTTTGTGATACTAGGTTATATTCTATAACCTTGTGATACTAGGTTATATTCTAATATTGTTTAAATATTGCATTAGATTATTACCCTGCTGTTTTCATCTTGAGTATTGTTTTATGATGTGTTACTAAGTTTTGGGCATAGTGAATCTATATATCATGACTGCTTTGAGGGTTATACAGAGTTTCATGTTTGTTACTGTTTATTACTGTTGACTAATAAAATTGCAAATCATAATTATAGACAGAACTGAATTCAAAAGAGACATTTAATTCTTTCCCTACCTATTGTGTTTTTGTTAATATTTATGATTTCTTTACCTTACAGCTTTTTGTATTAAGCAGGTGAAGTGATTGAGTGAAAGGGTTAAGCTTTCTCCTTTTGATCCTAGACTACATATCATATGTAGATTAACAACTATGTGCTGACTAAATCCTTTATTCTACACCACATTATTTATTCCACTAAGTTAGACCTCTGGTCCAATGGTCTATTTATGTGTCATATTTCTATAATAATCAATACCCAAAGCAGTTAACAGTAAACGTTAATTTTTCCAACACAGAATAAGATAAAGATCAATTTGCTAGAAAAACAGAAATAAATCTTAAAAATTCAATATAAATAGCATAGCATAAATATAGTATTACAGTAAAACAACCACTATGAAACAAAATCAAAACTAACAGTTCGTTTATATTTTTAAAAAGCAAAGTGTTTTTACAAATGCATATAATTTCAGTTTCTTATTTTGTCATTAAAATAACTGGAAAGGGAAATATGACAGTATTTCTTCATCTTATGTGTTTTATACTCAAGAAAAACTTAGTTATCTACTGCAACAATGGTGAAGAATCCCATCTACTTTGGGGGAAAAACCATAGAGTATCAGTGCTAATGCTTTTAATGGACTTGGACACAGATGTTGGCTAGAAGCCAGTCTGTAATTCCAGTGCTTTGTGATTCATAATTGGAGGCGAGATCACAGAATTGCCAGGGGTCTATAGTTTTTCCCACTGTTTACCACACAGAACAATCACAGATGTGCTCTTAGATTCCAGAACCAGAGAAGGAGAATCTCAGTGCCAAAAAGGATTAAATGCTAACTAAAACTAATTACTTCAGTATATACAAAATTAACCCAACTCTCACGAAAGATTCCTCCCTCTTCGCTCGATCAGTGTTATTTCAGATTTCTTCAACTTAGCCTGAAAAATAGTTAAAGCTTATTAATATTTTATTCATCATTGTTGTCCCTTTCTTAATGCAAGTTGAATATTTTTATTCTTCAGGGCACACTGCAAAAATTCCTGGATGACTTATTCAGAGCCATTCTGAGTATCCGAGATGACAAGCCACCTTTGGCAATTAAATATTTCTTTGATTTCTTGGAAGAGCAAGCAGAGAAACGGGGAATCTCTGACCCAGACACATTGCACATTTGGAAAACCAACAGGTTTGAAAAAGAAGTTCCATAATTTCTGTCTTATACAGGTTTACTTCTGAACAAGTGCCTTTGATCCTCATGGTAGTTTCTCAGGAGGAAGCATATGTAGAAAATGAATGAGAGGAAAATGTAAAGAGAGCAGGAAATAATTGCAGCTCAATGCTTTTCAAACTCGCACCACATTAATTCCACATTATTTAAATACTGCATTCATTTTTTATCGCCACAATGTAAAAGAGAAGTTGAGACTCTAGAAAGAGTGCAGAGAAGAGCAACAAAGATGATTAGGGGACTGGAGGCTAAAACATATGAAGAACGGTTGCAGGAACTGGGTATGTTTAGTTTAATGAAAAGAAGGACTACGGGTGACATGATAGCAGTGTTCCAATATCTCAGGGTTTGCTACAAAGAGGGAGTCAAGCTATTCTCCAAAGCACCTGAGGGCAAGACAAGAAGCAATTGCTGGTAACTAATCAAGGGAGAAGCAACCTAGAACTAAGGATAAATTTCCTTACAGTTAGAACAATTAATCAGTGGAACAACTTGCCTCCAGAAATTGTAAATGCTCCAACACTGGAAGTTTTTAAGAAGATGTTGGATAACCATTTGTCTGAAATGGTATAGGTTTCCTGCCTAAGCAGGGAGTAGGACTAGAAGACCTCCAAGGTCCCTTCCAAATCTGTTATTCTGTTCTGTTCTGTTCAACGTTCAGAAATGGATAAATATTATGAAATGTCCATATAAATTTATGTTTTTCTAGTACTTAGAAAATAACTATAGACTTTTTATTAAAACTGAGAAAAGATCCATTTGACATATAGATTACCTGATTGAATTGGCAGCATTCAATACATTTTCACAGTTTTTTTAGTACATACAGTATCTTTTCAAAGCAAGAAGATCTTAACCTTAAAGCTCAGCAAGGACATATCCATTCATGTTATTCTACCAATGGACAGCAATTTAAAGGGACAAGTCTGTAAGGTAGCCCTTGACTTACAACCACAATTTAGCTCAAAATATCTGTTGCTAAATGAGACATTTGTAAAGTGAGTTTTGCTCATTTTACGACCTTTCTTGGCACAGTTGTTGTGAATCACTGCAGTTGTTAAACTAGTAACTCTGTTTTTGAGTGACTCTGGCTTCCCTATTGACTTTGCTCTTCAGAAGTTCAGAAAAGGTGATCACATGACCCTTGGAAACTGCAACTGTCATAAACATGAGTCATTTGCCAAGTGTCTGAATTTTTAATACATGACCATCGCACAGTGGTCATAAGTGTAAAAAACGGATATAGATCACTTTTTTCAGTGCTATTGTCACTTTGAACATTCACTAAACGAACTGTCAAGGACTACTTCTACGGAATCTTTCTTACAGAATCTTTCTTACAGTGCTGAAGCCATATTGAACTCTAAGAAGATATTTTTTTCACTATAGAATCAACTTCTATAGAAGATATAGGTTAATCCCTATATTTAACAAAAATCGAAAAGTTAGAATCCAAAATGGAAGAAGGATGTTTAGGCAATAAATGTGATGGTCAAAGATTATTCCCATTAGATCAATTTCATCAACTCAAAATCTGGCAAAATCAAAATCTAGATACTAACACTTAACCTATTATTTAATTTATTTCACCTTGTAATGGAAAGGTGTAAGAATGAACAAGGTAACTATCACTGTGAATTTTGTTCTGTAGCCTACCTCTGAGATTTTGGGTCAACATTCTGAAGAACCCCCAATTTGTCTTTGATATCGACAAAACTGACCACATAGATGCCTGTCTTTCTGTAATAGCTCAGGCCTTCATTGATGCCTGTTCCATCTCTGACCTGCAGTTGGGCAAGGTACGTAATGGCTAGTAAGGATGATGTTATCATCTGCTCTTCCACTCAACAATATTTTACATTGTCTTGTGAGTAGCATCTATGTGGTAAACGATGTTAGGGGAGCAGGGAGCAAAGTTAATGTCCATGTCAGGAAAATGAGAACCAAAATTGAAAATTTAACTGATATATATACATTTGATTCTGTTTCATCACTATTTAATGTGATTGTTCCAGATGTGTCATTTATGTCATAAACAATAATGATCAAATCATTAGGCAACTCAGGCAAATTGTTGACCATCTGAATGTTTTATTCTACTTCCTACAATACTTTACTCCCTGGGCTAAGAGAAAGAAGTCACCATCTAAAGTTACTTCTTTTCAGTGTCACAATCTTTTTTGTAAGGTTAAAAAATAATGATAATAATGGACTCACTTCATTACAGACAGCCCAAAATTACAAGTCCCATTTCCCAGAATTATGAGTTGAGCAATTTCATGATAACCCAGAAAGTAGATTACCATGAAATTGCTCAAGTCATAATTCTGGGAGATGGGACTTGCAATTTTGGGCTGTCTGTACAAAAGTAGATTACTTTTTTTTCTGCCTCATGTCAATCTACAATGAGTTTCTGTGTATAAGAGTTTTCTGACCCTTGAGAGAGTTGCAAATACTTAGTAAGACATCTAATATAGATGCTTGTTTTCTAATTGGGATCAGATGCTTTTTAATGCAGAACTGTCAGGCTCAAGTGCATGAGCTGGCATTACTAAAATCATAGCAATAAGGAGTATACAACCTACTTCCTGGGAGCTGGACAATTTAGTACTTAGAATTATCTCTCCTTGCTACAACTATAGCCTTCTTTTTGCTGGGTGAGCATTATTTTTGTTGTTGTTGTTTTTATCAATGAACTTAATATGAGACTAGTTTGTTGAAAGACCAATCCTATTTTCTTATTAGGGGTCTAACCCTATCCTACCATCTGAATTTTTGTACTTGGCTATCACAACCTTCTTACATATTGGCTTTCAAGGTAATCTGACACCAGGAAGCCTAAACTAATTTATGGATCCCAAGGAAACCTAATGCTGATTTATAGCCCTTTGAGTGCTACAGAGATTTAATTGCAACAAAAACCTGTTTTGCATTGTTATTGAAGTGAATCTGGAGAATTTAATATGCTTCCTTGAGGCACTTTGTTGAGGGCTATAATTTAATCCTTTAATTAGTCATCGATATAAATATAAATAAAAGTGAGCATATATTACGTATAATGTTACAGCGTGGGATACCCAGTGATACATGTTTTTAAAAATAGTATTCTGCTAAGAAATTTAGCACTCTCCTGGAATAATGTTAGATTATATTTAGATATTCCTTTGGGAATACTGGTCTGTAGATTATTTTCATTAATTATATTTATCACGTGCTATAACATGCATTGAATAATATATTGAGAAGCTAATGCAAAGATAACTGCTCGTTTCAATTACAACTACAGTCAAGATCTTTTGAACTTGCCAGTGCATATATTTATATTTTATCAGAAAATATTTTGCTTTCTTTCTTTTTTAAAGAAAATAATAATAATTAATCATTTAAAAAAAATAATGGTTTCCCTCTGGATTTTTGCCTCTAGGATTCACCCACTAATAAATTATTATATGCTAAGGAGATTCCTGAATATAGAAAAATTGTACAGAAGTATTACAAACAGATCCATGATATGCCACCACTTAGTGAACAGGAAATGAACGCCCATCTAGCAGAAGAATCCAGGGTAAGAAATCTCTTTTATAATGTATCAGTTTCAGATTTGTCTCCTATAACAATTTCTACAAATCTTTTCATGAGTACTTTTAATCGCATACAAATTATGAGAATACTTACAACAGTTCATTTTCACATTATAAGTGTGACTGTTTTTCACACTTATAGTCATTGTAGCATCCCCATGGCCACGTGATCAAAATCCAGACAATTGGCAACTGGCTCATATTTATGACGGTTGCAATGTTCCAGAGTCACATGATTGCCTTTTGCGACTTTCTGACAAGCAAAGTCAATGGGGAAGCTAGATTCGCTTAACAACCCCGTTACTAACATAACAACTGATGTGATTTATTTAACAACTGTGTCAAGAAAAGTTGTAAAATAGGGCAAAACTTCACTTAACAAATGTCTCACTTAGCAACAGAAATTTTGGGCTCAATTGTGGTCGTAAGTTGAGGTCTACCTGTATTGATTTCACGTCTAATTAAAAGCAGTTTTTTATATTCTAGTCAAACAGTGTTCAAGAGTGCTGTATTAAGTATTATCAGGAATCCAACTAAAATTTGCTTGACTATAAATCACTAAAGAGATTTTCCTTAGCCACAATGCATTTTCATTTTTTTTCCTGCATTACTCATAAGTTATGTATGTCACATATTAATTAGCTGACTTTGAAAACAATCGAGAGTTCAAATATGCTGATGCTGCATAGAGCACCATCCAATACAAGTACAATTCTAAATCAATTGATTCCTGTCAAAAAGAGTGGCTGTGATTTAGTGAAAATTGAAGTAACATTCTTTGTTTGTTTTATTCTTCATGAAGAAATATCGGAATGAGTTTAACACCAATGTTGCCATGACAGAGATTTATAAATACGCCAAGAGATACCGCAGTCAGGTGAGTCGTTTCCTTCATCTGATAGGAAGAAGTTGTTTTATCTGTCAGCTTTGTAGCTTGTAGCAACAAAGGTTGAGTGTAGCTATGTTTGCATAGTGAAATACTTCTGTGAAATACATGTGTCTTTGCAGTGATACTTAACTACTGTACCAAAATCTGAACTTGCACTGAATTAATATTATTAATGTATAACATCACGAGGGGTATTAATCCATATCCCAAGTGATTTGGATTCAAAATATGAATCCAGATCACGAGGAAGCAACGTGTAGCTCCTGATCTGTTTGCCCTCTTCAAACTTTTTGCAGCTTTCAGAATCAATTTGCCATTGCAATTCAATAACAACTTTAGTTATCTCAGTCTGAAAGGATTGGAATATTCTTGCTGTAATCAAGACTCTCAGCCACTCCACTCATAAGCCAACTGTAAAAACAGCAGTTTCCACAAGGGGTGGCTATCGGAGTCACATGGATGATTTCAGTGATCCCTCCTTGTTCTGGAAAGATTATACATCCAGTTTTGGTCACCACACTATAAAAAAGATGTTGAGACTCTAGAAAGAGTGCAGGGAAGAGCAACCAAAGTAATTAGGGGACTGGAGGCTAAAACATACGATGAATGGTTGCAGGAACTGGGCATGGCTAGTCTAGTGAAGAGAAGGACCAAGGAAGCAGTGGCACACTGATAGCAGTGTGCCAATATTTGAGGGGCTGCCACAGAGTGGAGGGGATCAACCTATTTTCCAAAGCACCTGAAGGCCAGACAAGGAATAATGGATGGAAACTGAACAAGGAGAGATTCAACCTGGAAATAAGGAGAAATTTTCCAACAGTGAGAACAATCAACCAATGGAACAGCTTGCCTTCAGAAGCTGTGGGAGCTTCATCACTGGAAGCTTTCAAAAAGAGACTGGACTGCCACCTGTCAGAAATGGTGTAGGATCTGTTTAGTCCAGGGGTTGGACTAGATTACCTACAAGGTCCCTTCCAACTCTGTTAATCTGTAATACCAGCTCTGATCCAGAATCCAGCAGCCATTCTTCTTCGAAAAGCTGTGTTGCTCGCCAGCAGAAGCAGGCAAGACATCAGCTCACCATGGTGCTTACAGGAAGTGTCCAATTTCATTCTATTTCTTCATGCAATTAATTTCTCAGATATTTACTTACTGAGTTTCTCCCTTTGGCCTGGTTTACTTTTTTATTGCCCCTATTAGTCCCAAATGCATACTTTTTTTAAAAATTGGGTCTTTAGCAAGCCAATGACACTGTTACCCGAGCCCAAATTGTTCTCTTCCATGATCCATTTGTATAATCAGTAGATTTGAAAATTGCTAATAACTCAAAATTATTTAATGCTTCTAATGATTAGATCCATTGAGATAGTAAAATATTAGCTCTAGAGTAAAAGAAGCCACAAAACACAGCTCCTGCATGGGTTTTCAGTTTTAAGGATTATGTCATTTCAGAGGGAAAAAAGAACCTTCACATCAGCTGTACTTCTTAGTTTCTTTTCATATAAACACATCCAATATTCCTTTCCTCTCCCTCCCCACGCAACTGCTACATCTCCGACTTTTTACAGAAAATCTTTTAAAATACCATGAAAATAATATGCACAAACTGAAAAACGCAGAATGGGTTTGGTGTTATTTTTATTACCTGAAAACACCTGTCAGCAGGTAAATCTGAAAAATATTACGCATAATTTTAGAGCACTGTTATCTAAGCCCAGCTGTTCTTAACATTCTGTGTAAAAAATGCATTTTTGTACCAGGATCAATTGGGCAGCTTGTAGTTTCGGAGTTGTTCCAGTCTATCACTTTGCCATAAGAATGAAAAATTCTCATTGTGCTACACTAACAGTACTTTCCTATACAGCCCTCCTCAGATATTAAGTCCAATAGGACTTACTCCCATGCAAGTACAGTACAGTGCTTAAGAAGTCAAATGTACCTCATTTGGCAGCTTTGGTTCAATGCAATGTATCCAAGCTTTACTAAGCTATTAGAAATAAATTGGGAAATCACACATTGCAGTTTAACATTAGGTTTCCAATCAGTATCAACCCATATTTTATAGTCCTACCATATGTCATAGTAAACCCAAAGTATGTCATTTACAAAGAGTGTCATCGGACAAACACAATTAAAATCTTTGGTTTTCTACCATAAATAAAATAAAAAAATGTAAGTGACCACCCAGCTTCAAAAAGTCCAGTGGTGTTGTGCAGTATGCATCTTCCTTTTTTATATTCACAAAGAGGACACAACCTAGGCATGTCAACAGACTTGTCCCTTTCCTTCTCCCACACTTGTGGTCCTCTATCTATATTGTTTACATAGAAAGCAGGCTTATGGTCCTTGATGCTCTCTGGACTTGGTTATTTTCTTGAAGATGGTTCATTATCCAAACTAGGTAACATCATCAGAAAATGTATGGCATCACCTAGTTTGAATAATGAAATGTCTACAAGAAAACTGGTGGGTCAGCAGACTGATAGCATTGTGATTAACACTAGCTGTCTGCAATTACTGTAAGTTCGAATCTCACCAGGCTCGAGGTTGACTCAGCCTTCCATCCTTTCTAAGGTAGGTAAATTGAGGACCCAGTTTGTGGGGGCAATAAGCTGACTTTGTATAAATATACAAAAGTATGAAGGCTATTGCTTAACGCATTGTAAGCCGCCCTGAGTCTCCAGAGAAGGGCGGCATATAAATCAAATAAATAAATAAATAAAAAAAAAACCAAGCTCAGAGAGCACCAAGAACCCCTCATTTCAACCCTGAGTGACAAATATTCTCCTTTAAACACATTGTGAAATTTTCACCATCTCAATCGAATAGAATAAGAATAAGAATAAGAATAGAACAGAACAGAACAGAACAGAACAGAACAGAACAGAACAGAACAGAATAGAATAGAATAGAATTTTTTATTGGCCAAGTGTGAGTGGACACACAAGGAATTTGTCTTGGTGCAAATAGGAAACACTGAAGTTCCTCCACACTACCACCTGCCTTAATCCCCAGTTACACAAACAGTTTAAATACAGTCTGCAGTTATGCTTTCTGCATCCCACTTCAAAGCCACAAGGCTTCCTACTGCTGATCAGTTGCAAAAAACTAGTACCAAAGCAGTCTCCGGCTCCATCATTTCTGTTGTTCATTTGGTAACTCCATATTGGTTGACCAAGTAATAACAGATCCCACTTCGCCACTGCCTTCCCCACATGTCCTTAGATTCTAATGTTTGGTTTTAATTTAAACGTACAGTATATGTTTAGATACGTTTTTATGACTGTAAGCTGCCCAGAGTTACCGTATGGCTAAAAAAATTAATAAATAAATAGATAGATATTGTCGGTAGGGGAAGGTGAACACATTTCCACAGCACTTTCACTCAATCAGCGTAAGCTGCTTCTGGTCAAAAGAAAACCAAAGATCTATTGCATGTATTTATTTAGCAAATTCTATAAAGTCCCGCATCTCACAGGACACTGGGTGTCCTCACTGGGTCAAATATAACCTTAGTGACAATCCAAATAGTATAACCATCATTAAAACACTGAAGCGCAAATAAAAGTAAAAACATAGAAAGACCTAGATTGCAGGAGAATACCAAACGTACATAATACAGCCACCACCCAAGGAAGTAGGAGTCTAGCCACTGGAAAAAACAGCCTTCCCCTATGCACTGTGGAATTTTCACCATCTCAAATAGGAAACTAGAATATTTCTGACTTGGGCTGCATTGCCACAAAAGTGACACTAATAAGGCTTAGCTGCCCAAGAAAGAAGAAGGTGTAGGGTTGATCTAGTGGTAATGTCGGAGTCTTTTGTGGTAGTGCCCTTACTTCCAAGTAAGGATATATAAAATAATCATTACCAATTGGTGCAAAATGCAGTGGCCCGCATGTTTTGTGCAGACTCTGGTGTGCACATATATCACCTCCCCTGCAGGAGTTGCATTGGTTGCCGATTTGCATCTGGGTGCAATTCAAGGTGCTGGTTGTCACCTTTAAAGCCCTTCATGGCTTGGGACCAGGTTATCTGAGGGACTGTCTCTTGCTGGTCACATCTACCCAACCCACCAGAGCGGGGAGGCAGGGAATGTTGCGGGTCCCATCCCGGAGGAAGATATACCTGATGGGACCCAGAAGAAGGGCCTTCTCTGTAGTGGCTCCCTCTCTCTGGAACATCATTCCCCCAGAGATTAGAATGGCCCCCACTCTAACACTCTTCTGGAAGGCGCTGAAGACCTGGTTCTGCTAGTGGACCTGAGGAACCCAGAGCGGGATGGAGGCCATTAAATGGCTCGTGTGATCTTCTGTCGCCGGGGTGAGAGGTGGGGGTTGATTTTGGTATAGTGTACTATATTAATTTATTTGATTCTTTTTGTTAGTTTTTATTGTTTTAAATGTGGATTTATATTCTGTAAGGTGAATAGGCGGCAATATTAAATAAATAAATAAATAAATAAATGCTAATGCTAATGCTAAAAGATAGCCATGCATATTCAAGGATCAAAAATCAAAATATGAAGCTAAGCCACATGGCTTCCACACTGAAGGCTTGTTCCCTGGTGGATAGTATCTCTAGAAGAGAAAGCATCTCTGTTATTCCTCAGCCAAGCAGTATTCTGAATGCCTTTTCTGTCCTAGAATATAAATCAAAAAAGTTTGTAATTCTTCACAGCTAAAGCAGTTATTCTTTATAATTAAAGGGACAAGCAGCTACACTATCAATAATGATTTCCTATCATAATCCTTCTTCTCCTGACATTGTCCTTTTATTGTAATGGGCTGTGAGAATAACCTTGGGAAACAAAAGGAAGTCACAGATAAGACAAGACAAGAGATTTGGTTTCCTATCTGGTCTATCTCAAAGGGCTGGCATTTATCTTGCCATATAGTGTTGCAACTACACTTGTTTCTGAGTAAAAATAGTTAACATAAGACCCATATAGGTCTGTGAGAGTGCCTGATTTCTAGTCAATTTCACAAGCACATCAGACTATCCAAACTAGTAAATTCCACAAACTTGATTTTTCTGTCCTGGACTCTATAAGTAACAGAAAGCCTCAATGCCCTCCAACAGATGTTGTTCCTTTGTTCCCTCCTTGCCATATTTTTATTTTTCTGCTTTAGAATTATAAAGAAAGGAACATAGTGGAATCCCCTAATTAGGTAGCTAACTATCTTGTCAGAAACAGAAGGATGAAGTTAATTCATTCCAGAAGAGAAAGAAATTTCATGAAGTAGTTCATTCTGGGTTGGTTGAAAGTACAGTGGACAATGGTGGAACAAATTGAAAATGCAAAGTACAGGCTAAAGTAAAATGTAAGAAAAAGTAAATCACAATAAAGAAAGCAAAAGCAATAGAGAGAACTTGCGCTGAGGGATGTAATTTGTAAACCTGAACTGCAAGTCAAATTGCAGAATAAGGACTCTTATTCCAATAGATCATTCATCTTTGCCAAGGACAATTCCTCTCCCCCCACCCCTATCTGCAATGGTGAAGACATTGCAAGATGCAAATCTTAAATAGTTTTCCTTCAATAAAAAAAAGGAAGAATAAGCAATGGAATAGCATAGGAGGGTTTCAAGGAAATGGTTACCTGGAATCTTCTAAAAGCATCAAGTTTCTTTCTCAAACACTGAATGTTAACAAGAAGGTGCAACCTCCATTCTTATAAACCACTGCTTCCCAAATTTGTAATGACTATGGTTGCTGGAGAATCCTGAGAATTAAAAACCACATAGGTGGAAGTTGCCCCAGTTGAAAAATACAAGTATAAATCATTATAGTAACAAGGAAATAGAACAGTCAGCAACGTAGAAGAATGCTACTAAAAGATGGGTGGAAATCAGTTTAAACAGATAGATGATTTTAAGAACTTGAATGACATACATTGAGTGGACCTAAAGCAAGTTCTAGTCTTGACACACTTTCCTGGAGAAAAAGTCATGAATAGACATGCACAAGACTGCACTGTCTGAATGAATAAATAAAAAAATCTCACATTTGTTTAATTCCTTGTTTCCTCAGATAGTGAATGCGTTGGATTCCAACTCTACCACAAGACGCACTCAGCTTCAGCACAAATTTGAGCAAGTGATTGCACTTATGGAAGACAATATTTACGAGTGCTGCAGTGAAGCATAGGTATCAGCTGGAACTTTCTTCCTGTGTTTAGAAGTGACCTTCTCTGCAGTGCACTGTCTTTTAAGAAACACCCTTTCTAAGTCATTGTTTGTCAATAAGTACCCCGCTGTATGTATATGATGATTAAGAAACCAACTTGATAGCAGATCTGCCCCATCTTACACTATCTGGAGAGGTGTCCACTAAACAGCTTGAAATTTACTATAGGATCTGCACTACATGGCTCCCATAACTTATTTGCCCTCCTGCTCATCTTCAAAATGGCCATCTTTTACTTCATTCATTTTCCCGGAGAAAATCTTTGCGCACCAAAGGATATGGAGATAATGCTAAGATTGTTGAGAGAAAAGCAGCAACAACTCAGGGAACAATGAATGAAGGTTTCAAAAGGCTCTCAGATCCACACAGGAATTCTCTGTCAACAGTGCCCCTCTTTCTTCTGTGTACTTTAAATATCAGGGAATCCATTTATTGTACACAGTTTGCTGCATTATATGTATTTTGTGCCTTTTATTTTTGTACTATATGTGTAACATAGCCACACCATCCTCCAACATTGGAAAGAGGTGGAGATTTCATAGGCTCCACAATGCAGTTCCTTCCCAAATAGACATGGCATGTGAAAGCACTTTATCTAATCACAAAAATGGCTGTTACCTTGCTGAAGGGATCATTGTTGCGTAGCAAACAAAAGTCAGAAAACAACCTATCAGTGCAGCTGTTCCCACTTCTCCAAACTTCCCAGATATTCCGGTAGGTTGATTTGCACTCAGCAAATTCTTGGACTGCCCTCTGATTGCTGGAGGAATCATTTTCCATAGAAGGAAAAGTATACGTATGCTGCAGGGTCAAAGGAATGTGCTTTCTTCCCTTATTCTACCCCTGTTAGTTCGAAGGGTATATATAGGGCTGAACTCTCAGCTCAGCTTAAACCCAAAGTTCATAACAGTTGGTTTAATGTAAGGCCGCTGTTAATTTTCAGTAGAACAAAAATAATGGTATGTATTTCCGTTCCAATTTCTATCTGAAAGGAACTTTTTTGTGCATTGCCAGAATCATTGCAAAGTGTCATGTGTTGCTAACTTTGATGCCTGAAATGTTCCCTTTATCCTTACATCGTCCTCTCTGTTGTGAAGGAGAGAACATCAGTAGTTCTAGTACTCTCAAAATTCCCCTTTGGTACCTTAGGTAGTTGCCTTGAGGCAATAGATGTTTTGTATAAGAAGATGAAAACTCATCACAAACACTGACGCCGAAACACGCCCTTGACAATGCCAAGCTCATGAACTGCCAAATAATGCTCAAAGCATACCACACTACCTCACCAAAAACAAGGGAGGAGTTGCCACAGTTTTGAGGCTGAGTTGATTGTGGGATGAATTTCAGTTTTTTAATCAAAATCTTGTCCTTGACAGTTACCTTATTTCAGATATAACTTTCCAAAATGCCTAGTGTTAGTATATTATTTGAGGAACTGATATGTCACGATGGATTTTATATATTGCTATATTGAAATATAGATTTTATCCAGGGCAAAAACAAAGAGGAATATAGAAGACCTGAAAAAAGAACTTCAAAAAGTTACACTCACTGAAGAAATGTACATGTATTTGCCAAGAGACTGGTTATGGAAGAGAAATTTAAGAATGTAGCTGGGCTACATTTAACTTGACAGAAGTTGTTTGTTTCCTTCAAAATTATTATTATTTTTAATCATGAGGAGCTGCCCAGTTACACACATACTTAAGGAAAACTCAGGAATGGGAGTGAGGGGGGGACCCTATTCTGGATGACCATGTCTGCAGAGGAGGGAAATGGATTGAAATTGAAGCAGGTGTAACAAATGTGCTAGTTTTGTCTGTGCAGGAAGCTGTAATTTTGGCAACAACAGCCTAGTTCCTACATAGAATTGGATGAGCAGAAAGCTCTTAGCTAATATGACTGACCTTCCTTTCCCCCTGGAAGGTCTTATCCTGGGTATGACTAGAGGTAGATGTGAGTGTTCCAAGCTGTGTGCTTGGTACACAAGTGTGATGGCCTATGCTTTGTTATTTAATTCTTTGTTCAAATATTTGCTTCAGTCATTGAAAAGAAATAAGTTGTTTGCAAGGTGGAAACTGAGGGGAGCCCAACTTTATTGTAATATATATAAATATATATATTATAACTTTGTCAAGTTATTTGTGAGTGTTTTTCCCCTTTACCTGGTGTTTGATGGAAGTGGCAAAAGGTGCTGGGGGATATCTTTGTAATAAAACAAGTTGATCAAATTTGTGTGGTAGTGTGTCCATTCAGGCAAAACTCTCAACCTTTTAGACAATTAAAATAAGTAGCACAAAGTTTATCAAGCTGTAAAAACCACTGAAATAGTCCATCTGGGCAAAGTTTAGGCTTGTGGGATTTATTACTCTGAGATCCACAAAGATGAATTAGGCCTAAAAACCATAAAACTAAAAAAGGACATTGTGTATGAGAATTCATATTTGTAGGAATCCTGACTTTATTCATTCTTTAGCCTTGTTCCCCATATTCCATATTCCTCCATTAGGATAATCTACTGGAAAAATAGAGGAGCTTCTTCTGTCCAACAAAAGGAATAACTAGTATACATTAGGACAATTTTTTTAAAAAAATAGTTTGCCTTTCAGACCATATATATATATATATAAAAGAGAAAAACTACAAGCTGCACTTAAAATTTGGAGAAACGGTAACACCCAATGGCCACAACTACATCATGTAGTTTGGTTAATAGCATTATGATTTTCATAGTTTTTCTGGTTTCTTTGGCAGGTGGTGTAGAGCTTTGTTATTGTTTTTTTAACTCTGATGGCCTTATTTTGTCATGATTTGGTGGTATTTTTCACTTCAAAATGATATGAAACTGTGTCACTGCTTTTTGGCATTATACTGTGAAAGAGGGCTCTAGAGACCGAACAGGTTGTACATCCGTGCCTTGAATAGTCTAATTAACAAAAAGGCTCACTTGGCATTACAGAGACATTGGGAACAAACACCTGGAAAACTTAAATTCATGATTTTAAAAAAATCCTGGGGCTCTTACAAGACATGCTGATGCATTCATTTATGACAAAATAGAAAAATAATTCCATCCCTAGGGTGAGTTAAACTTCAGATAAATAGCATCCAGCAAGCTGCCTGTCATATGCACAGTATCTGCAGAGGAATTTTTCTCTGATATCCAATAAACCTGTGAGCAGATGCCCACACAATGACCTTTCAGCTCTACAGAAATAAATACCCCAGACAATTTTAGGGGGTCAATGGCTTCTTCATGAAAGGAATGAAATACAATTCATGTTTTCTCAATATGGGGTATACTGACAAGCTGTACACTAGAGAGGTCAGTATCCAAGGTACCTTAGAAGATATTCCCTACTTTAACAAAAACCTCTACTACTAAAAGATGAAATTAGATCAGCACTCTGGTCATTGATAAGTTGGAAGGCTGCAGGAACTGATGGAATACTCACTGAAATATGGCAAGCAAGAGAAGAATCCATCAAGATTCTAACAGAGGTAGGACAGCAAATCTGGAGAATGATATTGTGGCCAACTTGTTGGAAGAAATGAACGTACATTCCAATTCCAAGAAAGAGACTGAACAGAGTGTGCAAAGTATCATACAATATCTTTAGTTTCACATGCACAGTTATACAATGACAATATATCCTGTGACTTGCACACTGTATCCTCAACATGATAGGTTCTCCAATGCAATAAATATTAACAGCTATCCAAATGAAAAATGAGCTGATTAATTATTTGATGATGGAGTACTCATTTCCAATCTTATACAAATGCCTGTTTCAGCCAGTCCGTCATAACATCAACATTCCCTATCAGAAAACTGACTCCGATTGATCCTGGCTGTACTGCTGAGATTATTGTCATACACTGAGGTGCTTAAAATTATCCCACATTTGTCAATTTAAATTTGCCTTGGTTGAAATGTTTATTTTACCAGAATGGAATAGATATGAATGATTTTTGAAGGCTAATATCTAGACGTCCTAAGAAACGCCTCATTCGGATAACAGTAAGTCTCTAGAACATGTTTTACCTATATACTACTAAATCTCATGTATTTGTTTGTAACCTTAAATTGTGTGAAATGGTACATCATCAGAGAAACAATTTTTGAACCAATGTACTTTAAATGAACTACCTTATAGAATGCCAGGACCCATTAGTCTCATGGGAATGAAACTTGTGAGGGTGTGGCCCTTTCAGCATCGCCTTACTGCTGCTTCAGTGCTGCCACAGTCAGCTGCAATCATGTGATCATTTTGCTCCCAGTAATTGGGGAGGGCTTTTAAGTGGTGATTATTTTTGATTATGTTTAGTTATTTAGTTTCTTTTTTGTAATGTTTAATTGTTAAGAGGGGGATGAGAAAATAGACCAAGCGGATCTTGGCTTATTAATAAGGAGAACGGAAGATTTAGAGATGAGTTTATAGAAAATAGGTGAAATATGGAATGAAGATTATGCTTATAATTTAAGAGACAATGATGAGTTGCTAACGAAGCCCCCTTCGGACTTTTTGCAAGAAACTAAGAAAAAAGCAATTTTGATTTTGGGATTTGATGATTTGAATTATATGGGATTACAGAAGTAATATAGACTATTGTTGATTTTAGAATAAGAGTTTTGATGTGTTTTTTATCTATGTCTGTAGCAAAGAAAGTCAGAAGCCATTTTTTTCTTTACTTTTTCCTGTTTTCTTTTTCTTTTAGTTTTTCCACTTTTGCTTCTTGTTTGATGCTTTACTTTTTTTCAATTTTCCTTTTTTGCTTACTTTGTATTTATGTTTTCAAAATTTAATAGAATTTTTGGAAGGTGGGGGGAGTAAAACACAGAGATTCGACCCAAAAAAGTTTTGTATTGTTTCACCTCACAACAAGCTAATATTTTTACAATAGAGAGTACTAACAGGCAACTAAAATTCTGAACGGGCCACATATATTATTTCCAGTTGCTATTATTACAGTGGGATTGTCGAAGAAGAAGACAATCCCCAACCCAATTATATCTGCATCAGCCAGCTTGCAGTCAAGGAAAACAATTTCCCTCATTTCTCACCAGGGCCTATAAGGATGACAGTTATACAGGAGGGGGTGGGATAGTGACAGGTGTTGATGTTCATGATTTTCAACACATAAAGTATGTCTGTTTCCAGTTTGTACTTCTACCAAAAGTGTGGCTATTTTGTAAAAGGAAAACCTTTCATAATGCTATATAGGTGATCTGATGCTACACATACCGTTTTGGGTCTTATATCTACCATGCCTGCAGTCAATGATAGGCATGTATATATTTTCTATCAGCTAGAGGTACAATTTAGAGAGTTAGAAGTAAAAGTAAAACTTAGTGAGTTATATAGATCAAATAGCTTAAATTACTCAACTATACATATGGATTTTTAATTAGCTGCTTAGAAATTAAAATGCAGCTTAGCCTACTGGGATAAGTGAACACTCCTCACCCATTGCTGCTTAAAAGATACAAACACGGTTGCCCTCATACAATAACTCTTGATTGAATTTTGTTAATTAATTCTATGTTATTCTTTCCTTTGTACTGGAAGAATGCCATATACTTTCAGCTAAGTTATATTTTACCCAATTGGCACTTATCATTGTTCCAATTAACAAGGGCAAGGGAAAATTGAATGCATCGCAGCTGGGGCCATGTTCAAATTTCAAATAAGCTTTTTGCAAGAATAAAAACAATCTAGGACAAAAAGGAAATAATTCATTTTGTATGGCAGCAGTCCACTGAATGCCCCAGGTCTGGTATCACTTCCCACATGAATCTTTCATTTTAGGTTACCTAACACAGTTGATGAAGTTTTATTCAAATTTCTAGGCAATTGGCTGACTAACTTGGTGATAGAAATTTTTGGGAGATGAAAAATTTGAGTTATATGCTAGCATAAATCCATTCAGAATTTAAGACATACTTTCATAACTCTTCCCATTTGGTTGGTTTTGATTATGGCTTTCATATATGTAGAAATGAAAGAATGTACTTGGAGTACTGTATGCAGTTCCAGGCACCACACTTTCTGAGAATTTGAAATAGGTTCAGAGAAGAACAAGAGCCTAATCAGGGAACTAGAAATTAAGATGGAAGTTGAAAGAATTGAGCAAGCTCTCTTGCGCGAAAGACAAGACCCTCAAGTGTAGATTAGATTAGCATCAACAGCACTCAAGTGGGTTAAATTTAGTTCTCTTGTGGCTACGTAGAGATTCCAGGCTGATCACCCTTTTCACTCTGCCCCAGGTTCTGCCATCCCTTCTCCTGCACATGAGAAGAGCAGTCTTCAAAACCTTGAAAGGCCATTACATAGAAGGTCAAGCCTTTTTCCCATCATTCTATAGAGCATGGAATAATAGGTTTAAGTCTCAGCAAGGCTGATTCCAATTTAATCTTTTCAGTGAGCATTCACTAGAGGGGTTCAAACAGAGACTAGGTAACTCACTGTCCCATATGTTTTAATTTGTATTCACTAAACAAAGTATTGGACACTGATGTGAATCTACTCTTCTAGCTCTGAATCTATTCTATTCCAAAGGAATAATAACACTTAGAATTCATTCTCTCTGTGTTTTGTTCCAATGTTATTTACATGGCTAAATACAAAGAAGGCAATCTGGTTTTACTCTTCATAATTAAAATGTTGCTTTATTGGGAAAATAATGTTTACATTCTAATAGCCCAGTATAACTCCATCAGATCAGAGATTAAAATAGCTGTTCTGAAAATAAAGATGTGTTTAGAAGCACTCATAGCTCAAAAACAGCACATGTTTTGCACGAAAGTTGTAAATTTAATCCCTGGCATATTCAACTATAAGAGAAAAGGGTGGAGGTGATGTGATACATAAGAGAATTGCTCTTGATTTCCATTTCTTGAGTAGATGGATGAATAGCCTAGCCTAGGATAAAGTGGTAACGCTTCCACATAAATTAGATATAAATTAAATTATAAATTAGATAGGGCTTTGAGTCTTCTGCTTGAACATAGCATTGACTTTCATGTAAGAATATTCCAACATATCTTCCTATAAAGGTAAAGGTAAAGGTTCCCCTCGCACAAATGTGCTAGTCATTCCTGACTCTAGGGGGCAGTGCTCATCTCCGTTTCAAAGCCGAAGAGCCAGCACTGTCCGAAGACATCTCCGGGGTCATGTGGGCGGGATGACTAAACGCCAAAGGTGCATGGAAAGCTGTTACCTTCCCACCAAAAGTGGTCCCTATTTTTCTACTTGCATTTTTTTCAACGTGCTTATGAACTGCTAGGCTGGCAGAAGCTGGGACAAGTAACAGGAGCTCACCCTGTTACGCAGCACTAGGGATACAGGGATACTCACTCCTATACAGTGAGACTATTTTTTTTACAATCCTGTTTATTGCAGATTCTTAGTCTCCTAATCTGCTCTTGCATAACATTAGATTCCCTCAAAACAAATATGTGTGAAAGACATTTCACTGTCATGCACAAGCTTTTCCGGGAAGATGTCTATAAACTTGAAACCAGACTCCTGTCTGCATTTGCTTGTGCATTTCCATGTGAATTTAACTTTCTACAAATCTGGCATCTATCTAGATTACAAGAGAGAATTTATCTTCTCCTCCTCTCTGTAGACTCAACTAGGTTTTAATATGTCTTCCCTTTTAATGGCCTTTTGCCCTCAGTAGTTGGTTATATTGGATAGGTGAGGCTGGTCTCTATCTTCTGTCCTTTATTTTTTATTTATTTATTTATTTATTTCATCAAGCACACATTAGATAACAGACATAAGTACAAACATAATTATGAATACATGAAATGGATACGAATAAAAGGGAACATTAGGACAGGGATGGTAGGCACGCTGGTGCACTTATGCACGCCCCTTAAAGACCTCTTAGGAATGGGGTGAGGTCAACAGTAGACAGTCCAAGGTTAAAGCTTTGGGGGTTTGGGGATGAAACCACAGAGTCAGGTAGTGCATTCCAGGCATTGACTGCTCTATTGCTGAAGTCGTATTTTCTGCAATCAAGTTTGGAGCGGTTTACCATAAGTTTGTATCTATTTTGTGCTCATGTATTGTTGTAGTTGAAGCTGAAGTAGTCATTGACAAGTAGGACATTGTAGCAAATAATTTTATGCTACTTAGGTCAGACTGAAGGCAGCATAGTTCTAACTTGTCTAAGCCCAAAATTTCAAGTCTGGTGGCATAAGGTATTCTATTGCAGGTAGAGGAATGGAGGACTCTTCTCGTGAAATATCTCTGGACTCTCTCAATTGTATTAATGTCTGATATGCAGTGTCGGTTCCAGACAGATGAGCTGTATTCGAGAATTGGTCTAGCAAATGTTTTGTATGCTCTAGTTAGTAGTACAATATTACCAGAGAAGAAGCTACGCAAGATTAGGTTAACAACTTTTAATGCCTTTTTGGCGATGCTGTTACAGTGAGCTCTGGCACTTAGATCATTTGAGATGAGTACTCCAAGGTCCTTGACAGAGTGAGGGTCGTCTACGAGGTCTTATCCGCCCAGCTTGTATTTTGTGTTTTGATTTTTTTTGCTAATGTGTAAGACAGAGCATTTGTTGGTTGAGTTGTTGGAGTTGCCAATTGTTTGACCATTCTGACAGATAGTCAAGGTCTTTTTGAAGGATAGCAATATTGTCAGTGGTGTTGAATAGTTTTTGTCTCCCAAGGAAACAGATCAGGAACATTTTTTGTGGTCATGCTGGCTAACACTGAAAGTCTTCTACTGAGCATCAGTTTGTCTAGGCAAGGGGTTGGATAACATTGCCCCAACAGCCTGTCCTTGTATGCAAGCTTATGTCTGCAGGAGGGTGCTAAGACTTCATTTGCATCCAATGAATTTTAGCTGATAGGCTGTCATAATATAGCCGTTATAGAAATAACATTTCTAGTATTTCCTGCTTCAGTTTGCAGCTTTACAAAGAAATCGAATATTTCAGACCTCTGTACCAGGAAGCTGGGTTCTTTCCAACATTCCCCACACTGTCAAGTTTAGACATTGTTGAAAAGCAGCTCCTAATCACAATCAACTGACTTAACAGCATTTGAGCAAGGCAAACAGATGGGACCCCATCATTTGGCATCCAAGACTTAACATCACTGGATTTTACTGAAGGTTTTTGCTCACAGCTTTTGGTTCCTCCTCCTTAGCATCTGTTGAAAGGAATCGGGGGATGGGGAAGAAAAAGAGAGAGAAATATAGATGAGTCATTTACTTGTGTTTACAAGTGAAGCCGACCCATATGGGGCTATTTAATCTATCCCTCCTCCTTTAGCCAGAGGGCCTAATTTGTCGCGCGCACACCATAATCCACTGACAGAGAGCAAGACCTGCCTCCAGCAGCTGGATATATTTTTCTTGCAGAACCCAGAGGTGAACAGGCCATCGGAATTAAGAATAAGTATCCATTTCTAAAGAATTCTGTACTGGAACTTGATGAAAGCCAATACACCTCCTTTCCCTCCCCAATAAAAACATAAATCAGGTTCTTTGCTTCGGGAATGGTTGAACCAGGCTTAAAGAAAGCCGTAGTCCTGAATTTTGATGAGATGATCTTCTGGTAATCAAACACTCATGGCAAGGACTTAAAAGACCCTTGGGGGTGAAGCTCAACTTCTGGTGATGTTAGAGGCACATCTGTATAGTTGTCTTGGCAATGATACAGGGATTATTTGTTACTGGTTTCTTCAGGGATGTTTGATCAAGTTCCCAATCTAATCTAAAGTATAGTACAGCCCTGGGAGTTTTCAGATAGCCTGGGAGATGGAAACGTTTATTGTCTGAAGGTGCCCTATAACTATGAGGCAGTAAGAAGGATCTGCTTCATGAGCTGCAGTTGATTTATCTACTAATGCTCCTTCCAGAAATGTAAGACTCTTTAACATCCTTGTTAGTCTGCTGAAATATATTCCATGAGGGTTTTCCTGGAATTTTTTTCCTCCAAATGTATAACTGATCCACAATCCAATTTAAAACAACGAAAAGGGAGATACTCCAACTTTCCATTAGGTGCCAGCAAAAAAAAAAGATTATTTCAAGATAGTTTTAGCACTTAAGTAAGGTGTATTTGCACCAACTATTTACATTTTTTTTTTAGTTTTTGTTATTTGATTTGGTCTCCTGATTATATCCCTTCACCATGTTATTGATCATTTAAATGATGTCAATGTGCTTTTATAAGAGACATGGCACCAATCCTATCTTCTATTTCTCCACTTTTGTGCAATAAGGTCTTCTTTTTGAATTGGATTTTTTCACCCCACCTTGGGAATTACATAGATATGTTGTGTATTATTATAGAGACAGACCACACAGAGCCAACACATATTGGACAGCCCTCCAATAAATCAGCTACTTTTTATTATAGTGATTATCATAGATTGTAACTAACTTTTAATGAATTATGGTATTACGGTTATGCTAAGGGGGATTAGAGAGCTGAGATTTAGTAGACATTGAGGGATATTGAGTAGAAAATGAAGGGAGGGAGGGAGGGAGGGAGGAAAGGAAGGAAGGAAGGAAGGAAGGAAGGAAGGAAGGAAGGAAGGAAGGAAGGAAGGAAGGAAGGAAGTCCTCCAAGGTAGAGATAAATGGAATGTTTAAAGCAAAGTTACTGAGTGCAACACCGACAGCTTAACTGAAAATCTTGCCTATTCTTTCTCTAATATGAAGGCACACCCTCCCACATTAAGATGCCCACACATTCTTCAACATCTGCTCCCTATGCTATTAGAATTTGATGGAGGGCTGTCTACATCTTGCTAGAGGGAGGCAAAAAAAATATCTGATGGCTTCCCTTTCCCTATGCATCCCAAAACCAGCTGGCATGGCATTTGCAAGTATTTTCAGCAGTGGCTGTGGGATGGAACCCTCCACCATATCCAAGGCTACAAGAGAGAGTAGGTGTCTCCATTACTTTTTTGTGTTGCCCTCCAGCAAAGAGAAGAAGAATATCTGGGAGTTCAAAAATGGCTCACACCAGTGCACCCAATTCTTTGCATTGCTGCCATGCTCCTACATCTTGCCTAGTTACAATCCTGGTAAGCTAACCATGAATGCTCTCTCCCTAAAGTTCTCATAACTGCACTCTATATATCCCTACTTGGCTCTGGGTACTTTCTGACCCCAAAACTACCCAGTGATTCCACCAAGCTCATAGGCAGAGGGGCTGAGGAGCAAACATAGTCAGTGATTATAGGAGCTTGATCACCTCATCACACAGTGCATGATTGATGGACTTGCATCAAAGAATTGCTGACTGGGGTGGGGGTGGGAGTGGCTGTTAAAAATACATATTTTTCAAATTTATTTTCTGTTTCTCTCATTCTTTTCTGAACCAGTATCTGAGAGAGAGAAATACTATCAGCTTCTGGGCAAGGTTAAAAATATATATATATGTCAAGATGGCAGCCATCATGGCAATATCAAAACTTTTACGTGTGATGCTAATCATGTCCAAAAAGGGGCCTCGCATTTATTTATTAAGAAAATGTATATGGTAGCCCAATTCACTCGTGATTCTGGGCAGCTTACAGAAGTAAAACTCCACATACAAAACCCTCAACTCCCCCCTCCCGCCGCCCAGACAATCATCAAACTGGATGAGATCTTTATCACCCTGGAGTCACCAGGTCTACTGGCAAAACCAGGCCTTCAGGGGCTTTCAAAAGAATATCAAGGTGAAGGCCAATCTTATTTCCATGGAGATTGTGAGAGAAACATTCCCTCACAGTTGCTGTGCCTATTAATGGCCTTTGGCTTAGACAATTAAATAAGGCAATCAGAGAGCAGCTCCTGGCTTTGAATCTCCCGAGCTTTTCTATGCCCTCCCCTAACTGCCACTGTGACAGTATAAAAGGAGATGCTTGCCAGCAGACATTTTTTCTCTTCGGGATCAGAGGCAGAGCTGAAGTCACTAAAGCCTCTTCCTTCTGAGGAAGAAAAGCCCGAACTCCAATCGCATAGAGCAATTGCACCAGAGAGCTGACAGGACACTTAAGAAAGAGAATGACATCTAATATTCTTTTTGAATAGACCTTGTTTTATTTTATGTAAATAAAAACAGTTTAGTGTAAACTGCTTGTGAGGCTCATTTGTTCTAGTAGATTGACCTGGTTGGGCCATGAGGGGGGGTTCCCCTCGTGGATATGTGCCCACCAGGTTTCCGAGCATTCCATCAGCCGAGAGCTCAGGGCAGGGGTGGGGGGGTGGCGGTTATTATAAAGGAAAGTCTTGATCCGAGGGAGACCACTGTTCCACAGATAGCCGGATGTGAGTCCCTTTTTGTGAGATGGGGTCGTGGAGTACAGATGGGCTTGTTGATCACGTACCTGGCTCCCTGCTGCGTGGCAACGGCCCTGCTCAAGCTGCTCAACGTCATAGCTGAGGTGGCGGTTGGTACCCCCAGACTTCTAGTCATGGGGGATTTCAACCTGCCATCTGTCAGCGAAACGTCTGAGGTGGCTCGGGAGTTCATGGCTTCCATGACGGCCATGGACCTTACTCAGTTAATTCATGACCCCACTCACACGGGTGGACACACTCTGGACTTAGTTTTTGTCTCTGGTCAGTGGTCGAGTGGCCTTGATACAGGGGATATAGTCATCGAACCCTTGTCATGGTCTGACCACTCACTCCTTCAACTGGACTTTCTAACCGCTGCACCCTGCCGCAGGGAGGTGGGACCGACCAGGTGGTTCCGCCCCAGGCGCCTGATGGACCCTGATAGGTTCCAGATGGAGCTTGGGCCATTTCCTGAGACTCTGGCTCATGACTCGGCTGAGGACCTGGTGGCCGCCTGGGATAGTGCGGCTGCCGGAGCCTTGGACCGTGTCGTGCCTTTGCGGCCTCTGACCCGGCACCGAACTCACCTAGCTCCTTGGTTCTCCGAGGAGCTTAGGGAGATGAAGCGCCAGAAAAGACGCCTGGAGAGTAGTTGGAGGACCAGCCGCTCCGAATCCGACCGAACACTGGTGAGGTCTCATATTAAGACCTACCTAGTGGCAATAAAAGCGGCAAAATCTAGCTATTTTGCCGCTCTTATCGCGTAATCAGATAATCGCCCGGCCGCCCTGTTTAGGGTGACCCGCTCCCTCCTCCATCTGGAAGCGCGGGATGACCCCTTGCAGGGCCGAGCTGAGGACTTTGTGCAGTATCTGTATGACAAAATCGCTCAGATTCGGGAAGGGCTGGCCTCTGACTGGGTATGTCCGGACGGGATGACTGAGGCAGGTCTTGAGAGTGTTATCTGGGGGGAGTTCAATCCTGTGGCTCCCGAGGACATGGACAGGGTCCTGGGACGGCTGAACATGACCACATGTTTATTGGACCCGTGTCCCTCCTGGTTGGTACTGGCTTCCCGGGAGGTGACACGAGGCTGGCTCCAGAAGATTGTTAACGCTTCTTTGAGTGAGGGGGTCCTGCCGGCCGCTCTGAAAGAAGCGGTTGTGAGGCCCCTCCACAAGAAGCCCTCTCTGGATCCGGCTGTTTTGGCTAACTATCGTCCAGTCTCCAACCTTTGCTTCGTTGCGAAGGTTGTTGAGAGTGTGGTAGCGCAACAGCTTCCCCGGTACCTGGATGAAACTGTCTATCTAGACCCGCTCCAGTCCGGCTTCCGGCCTGGGCACAGCACGGAAACGGCATTGGTCGCATTGGTGGATGATCTCTGGAGGGCTCGGGATAGGGCTTGCTCCTCTATCCTGGTCCTGTTAGACCTCTCAGCGGCTTTTGATACCATCGACCATGGTATCATGTTGCACCGGTTGGCGGGGTTGGGGGTGGAGGGCACCGTTCTGCGGTGGTTCTCCTCCTACCTCTCTGACCGGTCGCAATCTGTGTTGACGGGGGGGCAGCGGTCGACCCCGAGGCACCTTGCTTGTGGGGTGCCACAAGGGTCGGTCCTCTCGCCCCTTCTGTTCAACATTTATGTAAAGCCGCTGGGTGAGATCATCCGTGGCGTCGGGGTGGAGTTCCATCAGTACGCTGATGACACCCAGCTGTACATCTCCACCCCAGGCCACCCCAACGATGCCCTTGAAGTGATGTCCCAGTGCCTGGAGGCCGTGCGGGCCTGGATGGGGAGAAACAGGCTCCGACTCAACCCCTCCAAGACCGAGTGGCTGTGGCTCCCAGCGTCCCGATATAGCCAGCTGACGCCATCGCTGGCTATTGGGGGCGAATCACTCGCCCCCACGGAGAGGGCTCGCAACTTGGGCGTCCTCCTGGACGCACGGCTGTCTCTAGAAGACCATTTGACGGCCGTGGCCAGGGGGGCTTTTTATCAGGTTCGCCTGATACGCCAGTTGCGCCCCTTTCTAGATCGGGACTCTCTACGCACAGTCACTCAGGCACTAGTCACTTCCCGCCTGGACTACTGCAACGCTCTCTACATGGGGCTCCCCCTGGGGTGCACCCGGAGGCTCCAGCTGGTTCAGAACGCGGCCGCGCGGGGGATTATGGGGGCGACGAGGTGCTCCCATGCGATACCTCTCCTGCGCGAGCTGCACTGGCTCCCGGTGGTCTTCCGGGTGCGCTTCAAGGTGTTGGTGACCACCTTTAAAGCGCTCCATGGCTTAGGGCCGGGGTACTTACGAGACCGCCTACTGCCACCAATAGCCTCCCACCGGCCAGTACGCTCGCACAGAGTGGGCCTCCTCAGGGTGCCGTCCGCCAGACAATGTCGGCTGGCAACCCCCAGGGGGAGAGCCTTCTCTGTGACGGCGCCCACCCTCTGGAATAACCTTCCCCCAGAGTTACGTATAATAACAGACCTCCAGATTTTTCGTCGGGCCCTGAAAACCTATTTATTTCAACTAGCTGGGCTGGCTTGAGCTAAATTTTAAATTGATTTTAAATTGGGTTGTTTTAATTTACGGCCAGAATATTTAATTATTTTAATACTGTTTTTTAAATTTTGTATGCTTTGTTTTTACTTAGGCTGTGCACCACCCTGAGTCCTATTTGGAGAAGGGCGGTATAGAAATTTAAACAAATAAATAAATAAATAAATAAAAGAGATAAGGTTATGGTCCATCGAGGCCCCCTCCATCACAGAGATGATATTCCACAAGGAGGGAGCTACCACAGAGAAGGCCCTTTTTCTTAGTCCTACCAACCAGCTGGACCTCCTTAAAAGAGGGGACTCATAACATACCCTGCCTCCCCATTCTGAAGGGTCAGGTAGATGAATTTGAAACATTTGGGAAATCATCGCCCTTGGTATTCTTCCTAGTTTTGCCACACAGATAACAATGTGGCAGCCCCCAAGGCAGTTTTCTGTTGTCTGTTACCAAACAGTAAAGATGGAAGATGTTTAGGACAGAGCTGTCAAACTCCCGGCCTACGGGCTGGATGCATCATTGGCCACACCCACAGTTTAGCGAAGGGGGGAAAAGTCCCAATAGTCACATGATGCCACCATGACAATGGTAGTTTGACACTCCTGGTTTAGGATATCAAAAAGACCTCCACATATTCTATAATTGTACTGAATAAACATGGCATAAGTTAATACCTGAACAACTTGGCTTTCTTGGGGAAAAAAAGTTCAGATCATCAACCCCTTCTGCTCTTCCAGAAAAGCCCCTGTAGTTCTTTTTGCCTCCATCAGACTCAGAATTATTTAAAACTGGAGAAGTAATCAAGATGTAAATTTATGCAAGATTAAATGGATCATCATATGGCTTCCAGCATTGTCACCAATGGGTGGCCCATTAGAAATCTGCAAACTCAAAAAACGGTCACAGCCGGATGGCCTTTGGATTCTTCAGAATGCCAAGAAACTGCTTCAGTCTAGGTCTCAATGAGATCTAGAAACTTAATCCAATTGTTTACAAGTCATTGCCAGAACAATTATTTGTAAGATCAGCACACTAGGAAACAAAAACAAGGGAAGAGTCAACACTTTTCTTCCTCACCGATGCTGCTAACCCCAAGGTGACAGGCAAACATTTTAAACCTAACTTTTCCCATCGCCGCACCCCCACGCTAAAAGTGCCATGCTGCCTTCTTTTTTTTTTCCTGCCTATCACACCAGGCCTCCACATCTCGGTGAGACAAACAGCAGCAGGCAGCCAACATTTCTTTCCGATTTCTACTTTCTTGCTGATCTGTCCTCCCGTGGTGGCAATGCCTGTGGTCATATTTGCAAAATGCACAGATAGACCTTTGCCTCCGGATCAAGGGCTCTTTGTAGGTTTCCTTCACTTGCTTTGCTTCGAAGGCTTCTGATTAGCATCTTAATTGAGAGGGCTGAGGTGGCAGCTGCTAATTATTCTCCTGCAAGTCATCCTGCCAGCATGACTAGGAACAGGTGGCAGCAGGGCTGAATTTAGCTCACAAGCTTTCGTGCACAGGCGGGCAGGGGAGGGCCAGCTAATGAGAGGTTTCTGCCATAAAAGAAATCTTATGGCCCAGTTTTAGTGCCCCCCCCCGGCCACTACCGCCCCTCAGAGCCAGAATAAATGGCTGCTGTTATTGAGTAAGGTTGATCTTCCTAGTTGCTACCTTGTGCCTAAAGCACGAGTTCCAAACCTGGCAACTTTAAGACTTGTGGACTTCAACTCCCAGAATTCTTTAGTCAACCATGCTGATTGGGGAATTCTGGGAATTGGAGTCCACAAGTCTTAAAGTTGTCAAGTTTGGGAATCCCTGCCCTAAGGTTAGACAAGAAGAGCCTTAGCTCCTGCAGCATCGCAGGGTGGGGCAGGAATGGCCTATCTGTTTCAGGTAGGTGATAGCAGTGATAACTGTCTGAATGTCTTGAGTAGCCCCAAGCTGCCTCCACAGTTTTTAATTTCATCAGTCATGATATTCTATGGATCACCTGGGAGTATTAGAAAGGAGGCTCTTTGGGATGGCGGTTCCAGTCAGGGGTGGCTGGGGTACCACAAGGTTGTTAGATACTACAGAGTTTCACACTTTTCCCCCCATCATCACCCCTGTTACTTCACATCTATATGAAGCCATTGAGGAGCTCATCAGTCATCATGGGGTCAAATATTACCAATAAGTGTGAACACATTTGTAAGTGAATCTTAAGCTTCCTAACAAACAGGAAGCAGCAGATGAAGCTAAGCAGAATAACATCAGATATCTGTACAATTAGCACAGGGCCCCCCCCAAGGCTGTGTGCTCTCCCCACTTCTTTCTGTATACCAATGACTGCATCTATAACGATACAACTGTTAAACTACTGAAGTTCGCAGATGACACAACAGTGATTGGTCTCATTCGAGACAATGATGAATCCACATACAGACAGGAGGTTGAGCAACTAGCCTCGTGCGACCGGAACAATCTGGAACTGAACACACTCAAAACCGTAGAAATGGTGGTGGACTTTAAGAGAAACCCTCCCATACTTCCACCTCTCACAATACTAGACAACATAGTATCAACAGTAGAGACTTTCAAATTTCTAGGTTCTACCATATCGCAAGATCTAAAATGGACAGCTAACATCAAAAACATCATCAAAAAAGCACAACAAAGAATGCCCAAGGAGCTGCTGATACAGTTCTACAGAGGAATTATTGAGTTTGTCATCTGCACCTCCATAACTGTCTGGTTTGGTTCTGCAACGCAACAAGACAGACACAGACTTCAGAGGATAATTAGAACTGCAGAAAAAACAGTTGCTACCAACCTGCCTTCCATTGAGGACCTGTATACTGCACAAATCAAAAAGAGGGCTGTGAAAATATTTACAGACCCCCTCGCATCCTGGACATAAACTGTTTCAACTCCTACCCTCAAAATGACTCTATAGAGCACTGCACACCAGAACAACTAGACACAAGAACAGTTTTTTCCCAAACACCATCACTCTGGTAAACAAATAATTCCCTCAACACTATCAAACTATTTACTAAGTCTGTACTACTATTAATCTTCTCATCGTTCCCATCACCCATCTCCTTCCACTTATGACAGTATCACTGTAACTTTGTTGCTTGTATCCTTACAATTTATATTGATATTGATTGTTTCCTGATTGCTTATTTGTACCCTATGACTATCATTAAGTGTTGTACCTTATGATTCTTGATGAACATATCTTTTCTTTTATATACATTGAGAGCATATGCACCAAGACAAATTCCTTGTGTGTCCAATCACATTTGGCCAATAAAAAAATCTGTTCTATTCTATTCTATATCCTGGTGAGTCTCGTGTATAACATCTTGGCCCTGAGCAAACATGGGATGTGGTAGATCTCCCTGGGGTTTTAGGATCCAGATGGGGAATGTCAGGGCCAGACACAATTCCAGAAAAAAGAAACGGCTGTAGAAATGGGGATAGCCTTGCCTTCCCCAGGCTGGTTTGCAATTTAGGAGCCTTTTGGGACTCACAGCTCCTGCTTGAAGAACTGAGAACAGCTGGGGCCAAGATGGCTTTACTGGTTATGGTGCAGTGTTTATGAATGTTCCTGGACTGGGAGTCCCAATTTATTGTCACCAGTGCCTTTGTCATCTCCCATTTGTATTATTACAATCCACGCTCCGTGGGACTGCCTTTGAAAACCATCCAGAAGCTTCATCTGCTCCTACTTAAGTAGAAATGGGAAGTTTCAAAGTTCTCCCTGCAGTAGCTACCAGTTGGCTTTCTGTATTGCTCAGGACCTGTATATCTACAAGACCATATACTCTGAGTGGCCTCTGCATGTCCAGTAAGATGGGGATGAGCAGGTTTACTTCCCCTCTCTTCCCTTTCCTCATCTATAGAGCCTAAGGAATGGAGCCTTCTCTTTGCTGTTTCTAGAATAGCCTACCACCCAAGATCAAACTATACTCCACCCTGTAATGGTTTACAAGAGTTTACAAGAGTTGTGAAAAACTGGCTTTTTAAGAAGGTCCATAGGAATCTCCCACTCTGTGTTGAATGGGTGGTTCTCATCAGCTAAATTAGTTTCTTGTTTGGTTTGTTTGTTTGTTTGTTTGTTTGTTTGTTTGTTTTGGGCCTTAATATTTTCAATTACTGTTTTATTTCATTTCATTTCACTTTCATTTTGTTTTGATCTTTTTACTGTAGAAAGGATTCTGCCTAGAGTCCCACTAGATTGGAGTGGTATATAGGAGGGAGGGAGGGAGGGAGGGAGGAAGGAAGGCACGGGCATGCAGGCAGGCAGGCAGGCAGGAAGGAAGGAAGGAAGGAAATTTTGGATGTTGCTGCATTTCAACATTGAGAAAGCATATTAGAGCAGTTTGATAGTATCTACCAGGCTACCCTGTAATTCTGAGTATTGGATTTAAATCACCATAATTTCAACCATCATATCTATCCTGGCGGGAAGGTATGGGAAATGTAATTCTTGTAAAATTCATCTGGAAGAACACAAGCTGGGGACAGCTGGGCTAAATCCTGGAAACTCCCCTGCCTGTCAGTGCAGACATTTCTAGCAATGATCTAACTTCACATAAGGCTGCATTTAGGAAGGTTTTTTTCCCTGTGATAACAACCATCAGTTATGTCTGCAAGAAATGCAAGGGGAGGGCTACTTATGAATATTAAAGAATCTATGCATTAAAGTGACTGCTACTCTTAAACCAGTGAAAATTTTTTCAAGCTCCTGCAGAAGCCTTAAAAAAAAGTCTACTTTAATGAACACCAGAGTGCTGTGTGCTCATGTAAGAGCCAAACCACTTCTTCTTAATCATTTTCAAAGTATGCATGACCCTAATATTCATCATGTCATGACCGCCGCATTGAGTAACCCACATGTATGTGGGAGCCATAATAAAGAAAGTAGACATAACAGAAGACTTGTAACCAGCTTGGCATGATACTTAAGGTCCTGGATTTTGGAGTCTCAAAGTCCAGCCCCCATTCAATACAATTCATTGAATAATTTGTGACCAGTCGGTATTTCCCAGTCCAACATCTCACAGAGTTGTTCTGAAGCTAAACTGCCTTGAGCAATTAGTGCAACTATGAGATCAGACCACAATGATGACATC
Source organism: Pantherophis guttatus (assembly GCF_059756535.1). Classification (NCBI taxonomy): domain Eukaryota; kingdom Metazoa; phylum Chordata; class Lepidosauria; order Squamata; family Colubridae; genus Pantherophis; species Pantherophis guttatus. Next base: position 228,587,990 of record NC_142064.1, read on the forward strand.
ACCTAAAAATGCAGTGCATTTCAGTGGAGACCATTTGGACGTTGGGTTGTGACTCCTCAGGAGATATCGATTCAGCTGGCCCCTTTCATCAGAAGGGGTGCTAGGCTCCGAATCCTGAACCTGCACAATATTCCTGTTCTACATAACAGCCCAAATACCTTGGAGGACAATGGAACTTCGGCACAGAGCTTAGCCATTGCTTGGAATGGGGAGGTTTTACAGGAGCAAACAATTGCAGAACAGCCGGAAGATATACAAATGTCTAGTATTTTTACTTGTTATTACGAGTTAATGCCTTTTAATTTAACACACTTGCAAAGAAAGTTGCCAATTACAGGCCAGATATCCTGGTGCTTTTTTACTAGGATAATTAACATGCGGGAGCCCAGCAAGGTACTCGTATGCTTAGTCCTTGCCATTTTCTAAAAGTCCCTATATTCCTCAGTACCAGCTATTGTTAACAATCAGCAGTAAACTGGCACATGGGAAGTTTAATTTATGGCATTTTCTCTCTTAATTGGCATCTGTTTTGCAACATAATTAGTTTTAATGGGGCTGTTTCCCACTGAAATGTTTGGAACAAGGTGACAGGAATTCAACTACTATTGAATGTGTACATATGTATGTGCATGCATGTGCATATATAATACAATTCCGAGACCTGGGCTGCAGTAATCCAGATGATATGATCCAAAACATAGCTGAGAGATATCGTTTCTGTATCTCCTTGCAGCCTTGCAAATTTTTGCAGGTCAGATCTTTGGTCTTAGTCCAAGTCAGTGGTGAAATCCAAATTTTTTTACTACCGTTTCTGTGGGCGTGGCTTGGTGGGCGTGGTGTGGCTTGGTGGGCGTGGCTTGGTGTGCATGGCAGGGGAAGGATACTTCAAAATCTCCATTCCCTTCCCATTCCTGGGGGAAGGATATTTCAAAATCTCCATTTCCATCCCATTCTGGGGCCAGCCAGAGATGGTATTTGCTGGATCTCCGAACTACTCAAAATTTCCACTACCAGTTCTCCAGAACCTGTCAGAACCTGCTGGATTTCACCCCTGGTCCAAGTGTTTAGGGCTGCAGCCCTTTGTAGATTTTCCTGGTAGTGAGTGAGCCCCATCAAAATTGGACTTCGTATTCCTAAATAAAATATGCTACAATCAGCCTGCGCACTCTTCATTAGGTCGAGAGGGAACAAGATGCAGTAATGCCGGTGGTGGTCGAGCAATTTTGGGACGTAGAGGATATGATGAAGGGGGTGAAACATGTTAGGTCAGATGCTCAGAGAGATGCAAGCCAACAGCACTCCCGTTTTGCTGAAATGTCTATTCACAGCGGGCTTTGTGTATGTGAACGATTCTCAAGATTGTTGGGGTCATGGGAGCTTTGTGGGTGGATTGTCAGGCTGCCAGATTTGTGCAGGAGATTTCAGAAGAGAGCAGGAAAGGAAGAAACTTCTGGGTAACCAGGAATTTCTCAAATAAAGCAGACCAAATGCCTCCACTTGTGAGTTCCCATTGGATGCCAGCCATTGGTTGAAACAAGGTTGCCAGATGTTCCTTGCTTTGGATGATCCTTCTTTCTGGGTCTTAAAGAGTGTAGGAGCTTCACGTTTCTGTAACAATCCAGTCTTGATTTTACTGCACACACAAACACACTCACACAGTGCATGCATGACCTTTCGGGATCAGCTGTCCTTTATTTTGTTGGCAGCCTAGGATATGAGGCTAGCTCTGGGTAGATATTGATGCTTACATCATGCTGTTCCCTTTCAAAGTGAGCAAAGCTATGCAATGTTGCAGAAAAGGAGTAAGAAATTGTCAGCAAAAGAAATTAAAGCCATCATATGAGGTTGGGAAAAAGAAAAGGAAGTATAGCTAAATCTAGTTTACAGCATTCAATATAACTCTCCGTATAGTTGTGTTTGTGCAAACCATGCTTGCTTTCAACAAGTCATATATTACCTTTACTTCTTTTCAATTTGTCACCTCTTTCTTTCTGAGAATTTCATAATAAATTTTTTTAAAAATCTTTCCTTTCGTCTCAACCATTCTTTCCTCTTCCACATATTTCTGATTCAGTCCTTATTTGTTCTACAGATTAACAGATTTGAAAGGGACCTTGTAGATCATCTAGTCCAACCCCCTGCCCAAGCAAGATGTAGGGTGCAGGAGACCCTACACCATTTTTGACAGATGGCAGGCTGGTCTCTTCTTGAAAGCTTCCAGTGATGAAGCTCCCACAGCTTCTGAAGGCAAGCTGTTCCATTGGTTGATTGTTCTCACTGTCAGAAAATTTCTCCTTAGTTCTATGTTGAATTTCTCCTTGTTCAGTTTCCGTCCATTATTCCTTATCTGGCCTTGGAAAAGGTGCTTTGGAAAACAGCTTGACCCCCTCCTCTCTGTGGCAGCCCCTCAAATATTGGTACACAGCTATCATGTTTCCTCTGGTCCTTCTCTTCACTAGACTAGCCATGCCCAGTTCCTGCAACCGTTCATTGTATGTTTTAGCCTCCAGTCCCTTAATCATCCTGGTTGCTCTTCTCTGCACTCTTTCTAGAGTCTCAACATCTTTTTTATAGTGTAACCACCACAGTGTTACTGTGTTCCTCTTGGTCACTCATTTTTGTATTCAATCCACATTTGCACAGCAGCTATTAATTCTTGACCATCTCGTGTTTTTTTACCACGCACAATTCTTAAGAATCCCAACCCACTGCATTGAACTTAACTTGTAGGTTTCTCCTGACAGAACTCTCATTTGCATCTAACAAAGTGAGTCGAAGAATGTTCTTACACATAACCATTCTCTTTTCTTTCAAAGAATATTTATTCCTTGAAACCAACCACAAAGTTCCTGTCAAAAACGACACTGTTGGTCTTTGATGCATTCTTCCATTAGACATTCTATTTAAATCAATTGTTCTAGTTCTATAAAGAGTACTTTGCATTTTCACTACCTTTTATTCTTAACTGTTCCTTGGTCTTTTTTACTTGTATATGTGTACCCGTGTGTATATGTACATATGTACATATGTCTACATGTGTGTGTATGTACATATGTCTACATGTGTGTACATGTATGTGTATGTGTATATGTACATGCATATGGCCTGATAGAATTATTGAAAGATACAAGATAATGATAGATATCTTTCTCAGCCCCATTTTTTGCAGTAATGTTCTCTTATATGTATTTTCCCTCACCCACAGCCTCTTTCACTAACATAGTTCTAGTTCTACCAAGCATTGCTTTTCATACTTTCCAGTAGTGTAACTCCACATACTTTTCTGGCTATCCCATATCAAATCATTTTCTTGTATCCTTCAATAATTCTATCAGACTTTCATCATAAATATGATTTTTTTATTCATTTCTTTGCAATCTATAGGTAGGTTTGTGCTTCTTTGCACAAACCTATCTATAGGTTTGTGCTTCAATCATATGTTTAGGAGAAACATATGTTTTTTCTTAAACTGATACTTACCAATCACCATTCAAATTCATTCTTGGGCTTCCAAATGGGCCTATCTTTTTCTCTTTACTTTTTCTCTCAACAAAAAAAGGCGTGGATGTATTTATGAACTCCTGGCTGTTTCCTACTTATACATTTGGGTTAACAGAAGCATAATAGTTTCTCTTGGATCATTTTCAGAATGTTGCAGAATTTTCCTGAAACTTATCTCTCCCATTGTCATAGGTATTGGAGTGTAACATGCAGTTATCACCCAACAATGGATTCCTACTTTCATAAGCACACATAGCAGCCTGGATGAATCACTGCATATTTCATAGCATATATTTAGCCTTTTCATTTATAATTAAACCTACACCTTCACTTCTCTGCATGTATTCATCAGTTCCCCTCCACAAAAACAGATCAGCTAAACTCAACTTTATACATGTCTCTTTTCTCTTAGTTTTATAAGCCCACATGCATTTTTCTTTCATCCACTTAATAATTCTTGCTCTTTACCATTTGCTTCTCTTTCATCCATTGTCCAATATTCCATATGCTATGATTGTCCTAGTGCAATTGATCTCTGTTTCAGTCAATCAAGATTGTCACATAATGTTTTTTTACTAAGACAAAGGAAGTATGCACTAGATTTTCAACTTTTGTCCTATCAATGTACCTGCAGGTTCCTTCCTAATAGTAAACAGCTCAGGTCAGTTTACTATCAGAAAGCCTAGTTTTCCCCTAGTATGGTGACACTGTTAGATGGACTGTTCACTTGGTCAAGTAATGTCTTCTTTCAGGACGCTGATGTTCAGGAGCATTCTTTATATCCTGGTGAAGTGTGAAATAGAAAGATGTGGTTGGGCCCCAAATGCTTCCCATTCTATGCCACTGAATAAATCGGGTTGGATTCCTCACCGCGAGAGCAAAAGAAACTCATCCGCACAATTGCTATCAAGCACATTTTTGCTTCTTCCTGCTTGGCTTTGGTTGGCCTCCGTTATCATCCATAATAATAGAACAAGTATGGAAGATTGTGTGATTTGCCTCCATTCTATGAATACGAGATCTCTAACATAAAGACTTTTAAGCCAACACATTATTATTCCCATCATACCAGCTAGGAGGTATATGCAATATTGTGTGTTTGATCTGGTATTAAAAGCTGATTAAGGATTAAGACTGTATGGCTGTATTCATACAATATGTTTACCCAGGGATAATTGATGCATAATATGCTCAACAGAAAACTGCATGGATGTGTTCATGAAATCACTTGTCAACAGACTATCTTACCTAATTGAAAGAAACCCAATTTTCTGGATTTGTGCATCACACTGAACCATAAAATTACCACATAGAGTGGGTTCACATAATAAACCATGCTAAATGTGTTTGAACAGTGCTGTTGTATAAACCTCTGAGAACCAATATGAGAAGTGCATCGTCTGCTGTATTTGGCTGTACTGCCTCCACCAATGCTACTCACCACTTCCAAATTCAATGTGAATTTGTTTTAGTCTCTTCTTAGAATATATGAGTGGGTTCCTTCTCTAGCAATGGCAGAACAATCCATAAGCAAACGGGGTGGATTTTGATTTGGAGAAGCAGATCAAAGACAACAGATGTGCTATAATTTTGCAACCCTTCAATTGGCCTAATTTTATATATCTGAAATGCTTGCACTGCATATGTCTCTACATGTGCTGAATATAGAACTGTAACTCACACTCTCTCTCTCTTTCTTCAGATTTGAGTGTGTATCTCACATAGTCCTTAGATTTCATAAAACTATGCCAGTATCTCAAACAGTTAGTACCATTTAGGATCTGAGGAGATAGCAGTTTGGGGCGGTAACATTCCAACATGTTTTGCTGCCAGCAACTGAGCATGAAATGGTGCTTCTTCCAATGCTAGGGCCAACATTTTCAAATCATCCATCCAGACATTAAATCCTGCCTGCTTGTATTTTAACTTCTGCTACCTGATGCAGCTGGTTCCTCCACGCTGATGCCAACTGAGTTTTTACTTTTTACCAATGCTTTTTCACTCTCAACATCCTGTTTCTTCCCTCCCCAGAGGGAAATTTTTATGATGATATTTTTGGGGGTGTTTAAAGTTTCACCATCAAAGAAAGTGGATTCAACCTGGTGATCTTATAACATTAGTAAAAATGACTTCAAAGTGTACATCCATACTTTGGATTTTCAGGTGGATTTTTTTTTTTGCATTTCAAAAAGCAATTGGGAGCATTGTTTCCATATTTCTTTAGTTGTAGCAGTAAATTATAGTTAGAGGCAAGTCTTCTATGCTGTGAATGCAAAAACCTTTCAATTCCAATGTATTTCTCCTAATTTCAGTTTCATGCACTATTGGGTGATGCCTGATCAAATTTTGAACACAGCAAATGCCGTTCTGTTTTCACAAACATGTGCCCCAGAGTAGCAAGTACATCTGGAAGAAATATTGGCACAGCGTTGTCTCAGAAATGAAAGGGGCACCAGACCATGCCTTTGTTTGGCAGACTAAACTGTCATCCTAAATGTCAAAGCAGCCTAAGTACTGTTAGTTTACATTTGTTTCCTTTGTAATGCTAAAGCATTTACAAAATGCTTGGGGAGGGAGATTTCAGCTAAAAAGCAGCCAAATAATGATCCCCTTGAACTGAAATGGGAACACCAGCAGAAGTAAAGCTGTCACAGATTTTGGAAATAATACAAAGCATTGGAAATATTTCACTTTCTGGACTGGGAGTGAGGAATTTGGAACTCCAGTCATAAACAAAGACCAGAGAAGAATCTGAAAGAGTTTTTTGGAAACCACACAACAAATGCAAACATCTGAATGGAATAACAAAGACACAGAATGTGGACTTTCGGTAATATGAAGAAGGAAAGACTCTTAAGAACAAGAAACCAGAAAGGACAACACGCTCTGCCAGGAACGACTCAGATGAAAACAGACATATTATGTATTAAGCAGTGGGCAAAATTAGAAGCATTCTGATTGAACTCAATCTGTCTGTACATGAGCCTTGAGGAGTCAATCTTGCAAACAAAATACATCTTACAAGAAACAGATAGCTGGATGAACAACAACAAACAATTTTCTATCTCTATGAAAATGTCTATATCTGTCTTTCGTGTGTGTGTGTGTGTGTGTGTGTGTGTGTGTGTGTGTGATTTTGCATGTTTTTAAAATAAGGTGTAAGAGCAGAGTATGAATGAAGAAGTAAACTTATTGCATAGGATGCTTTTAGACTAGTGTTTTTAAACTTGGCAACTTTAAGATATAAAGGCTTCAGTTCCCAGTATTCCCCAGTCAGTATGCTGTGGCATCTCTTTTAAATATTACTTTTGGTTTTCTCCCATTCTGTTCCTGGCAGAGAAAGGATTTTTGTATACACAAGAAAGGGAATAGCACATAAGTATATTTTAAATTCTTTCCAACTCAATGAATTGTTAGAAAGGAATTATGTTGAGGGAATCTGGGTTCTATCTGTCTGTCTATCTGGTCAAATGTGTGGGTTTCCCTATATAGTTTCTTTTAAAAAAACCAATCACTTTCCAGCGTGAGAGCATCTCTCTTTCTAGAATGTTAGCATGTAAGAGGCACCTTGTTTGAAGAAATGAGGGAGCAAGCCTAAAACGCACATACACTTGCATGCAACCCAACTCTAAAAATCCAACTGTTCTGCGCTGGAGCTTTCTGATTTTGGTTGATGCCGTAGGCTTCAGCATTAGGATATTTTAAAGACAAAAAAGTAGCTACATCAGATAATTACTAAAAAGAAAGCTACACAAAGTTCCTCAGATTGTTCATGTGAATGTTTCTGGAATAGAACAATGGAGCAGTTGGATAGAAGAATGAAAATTTTCAACCTCCTCTCCCAGGAATTCTCTTTCCTACTATCATCACCTGTCACCCACAAGGTCTCTCACCTGGCATCTCTCCCCCATCTCTGGTGTGTGTGTGTGTGTGTGTGTGTGTGTGTGTGTGTGTGTGTGTGTGTGTGAATGAGAGAGGCTCATCTCCTGAGCTGCCTTACCAGTACATCCTTTAGGGTAGTATCAAAAAAGATAAATTACAGGGTCCTCTAGTTCATGATAAAACAGCATTTTAGAAAAAATATATAAAAGAAAATGCAGGTAGACCCCAGGATGGTACTGGTCTGCTATAAATTGTTCATTCTTTTCCCCAAAGTCCCATTTAAAACAAGGGACTGGTTTGTGTTTCAAACTGATTATATGAACATCCTAGAAGAAATTTGATATCATCACACATACGGTAGTCTGATAGATGGATAATAAATGGATAACAGAGTAAGGAAATATATTCACTTTCCTGATTTGCACAAGGAAAGAACAATAGAATTATTCTGACAAATAAATCAAGAATCTTAAAAGTCCAGTCAGGATCCCAAGTTCCTGCCTGGACTTTCACTTATTTCTACTAAAATACCAACACTTGAAGCATCTATTCCTCTGCTTCAGTTTTTCTAGACTCCCCACTTCTCGGTCATTCCAAACAGAGGTAGGTTTCAGCAGGTTCTGACTAGCTCTGGAGAACTGGTAGCGGAAATTTGAGTAGTTCGGAGAACCAGTAGTACAAATTCTGACTGGCCCTGCCCCCATCTATTCTCTGTCCTCCCAAGTCCCAGCTGATTGGGAGGAAATGGGAATTTTGCAGTAACCTTCCCCTAGATTGGGGAGGGAATGGAGATTTTACAGTATCCTCCCCCTCCCACACCCACCAAGCCACGCCCACAGAACTGGTAGTAAAACATTTTGAAATCTACCACTGATTCCAAACTTCAGTCAGTGACTATAAAGAAACATTTTAGTCCCCTGAATTTTCCAGTCACAGTTCACATGGAGTTTGGTCACTTGTTTCTAGAAAGGTCCCAGTGTTATCTGACTTTATGTCTGAAAGGAAATGTGGATCGGGACCAGGGGTGGGTTCTACTTACCTTTGCTACCGGTTCACAGTGGGGCCACACATGCGTGCTCTTCTGCGCATGCGCAGAAGCATTTTGATGACGTCAACGTCGGTGGGCGGAGCCTCCTGCCGGTTTTACTACCGGTTCTATAGAACCGGTGCGAACCAGGGGCAACCCACCATTGATAGGGACTGCCCTCAGTCTACTCAAAGTGATGTGAGTTTGAGTTCAGCCAGATTGTAGGGGAACTACAATCACACATTTTATTTTTTGAATATGCTTATATTATTACAATATGGCAATGATGAAAGCTTCCCCCACTTAGGCTTCTAGGCAGGCCACTGGAAGATACCAAATCAGACTTGGTACTACAGTGGTTTAAAGCACCCTGTTATTAACACAGCTGCCTGCAATTTACTGCTGGTTCGAATCTCTCCAAGGCTCAAGGTTGACTCAGCCTTCCATCCTTTCTAAGGTAGGTTAAATGAGGACCCAGTTTGTGGGGGCAATAAGCTGACTTTGTATAAATATACAAAAGTATGAAGGCTATTGCTTAACGCACTGTAAGCCGCCCTGAGTCTCCGGAGAAGGGCGGCATATAAATCAAATTAAAAAAAAAAAAAAGACTTTCAGCTTGATCCAGCAGAGGTCTTCTTCATTAGAGTGATTGTCTGTGACTCTAACCTTGGCAAGTTTAGGATGAATAGACTTCAACTCCCAGAATTCCCCAGCCAGAATCCACACACTGTAAAGTTGCCAGAAACACTGATCTAGGGTTCAGCTATGTGCACTGCCTGGTTGCCATTTCAGTAGAAAAAAAATTAAGGAGGTCAGAAATTATTGTCCTTTGTTAATCCTGCTACCCAATCAATGTGATCTCAGAATGGTTTTTATGCTCCACTCCAAAAATACTCTTATTCATATGGTGCTGCCTTGAGACCCTTGTGCTTTTTTGGGTACCTCACTTCAGCTTCTGGTAGGCTACCTCGCCATCCCTTCAACTAAGCCAGGGGTATCAAACTCGATTTCATTGAGGGTCGCATCAGGGTTGTGTTTGATCACTGGGCATGGCCAGGATGGGCATGGCCAGCTCAACGTCACTTGTGTCAGGGGCACCTGTGGTAGCCCGACTGCTCTGCCAGCGAAAACAGGCTCCTGAGCTGGCAGACAGTTGCAGGAGGCTGTGGCAGCCAAAAACAGAGCTCAGGAGCCCATTTTCACTTGCAGAAGCACCACGGGCCGGGCCGTCACTGTTTCCAGGGTGGCCCCATGGGTCAGATCTAAGGACCCCGTGGGCCAGATCCAGCCCCTGAGCCTTGAGTTTGACACCCCTGAACTAAGCCAACGCTTACTGTGACCTCTAATACCTTTTAATACCAATCTTTGCTATGAGTGTTATAACACACAAAAGCTATAACTCTTGTTGTGCAACTAGAAGACAGTTAGGAAATTACTATTTTTTTCTTCCCCGAGTTTCCTACTTTTCCTTGCACTAAAAAATGGCCTGCATTGCACCATTTCTTTTTTTCTCCAATAGCTTGAAATTAAAGGAGTTCAAGTTATAAATTACAACTTATATTGTAGATCATAAGTTATTTGGGCTACCTAGGAGCTCTAGTGAGTGGGAAATAGTAAAGCAATATACCATTGGAGCTTTTTGTTTGCTTGCTTGTTTTAAAGCAGTAGTTCCCAACCTTTTTGGCTGCATGGACCGGCAGTGGAATGCAGTGGCGGTGGGGAAGGAGGGAATAGTTTTGCGCACTCAACTTAATTCCATGCATGCGCAAATAAAGCTTTGCACGCTCACAACGGGCCACAGATTGGTGCCAGTGCATGGCCCAGAAATTGGGGACTCATGTTTTAAAGCACATGACAGAGTAGGAACTTCAAGGAACTTCTACTTAGAAGCAGGGGTGAAATGCTCCCGGTTCGGACCGGCTCGGGCGAGTAGGTAGCGATGGCGGCGGGCAGTTCAGAGAACCGGTAGCAAAAATCCCTGCCCCCGCCCCCCCATGCCCAGCTGAGCCACGCGATCATCAGAGCCTTTTTTTTCTTTTAAATGGCTCTGACCAGCCAAGCTCTGACGATCCCAGCTGAGTTGCCTGCTGATCAGCAACCCAGCTTGGATCGCCAGAGCCACGTAAAAGAAAAAAAACTTTTTCCCTTTTAAATGGCTCTGACGACTCCAGCTGAGTTGCCTGCTAACAGTAGTAAAAATCCCTCCCCCTCCCCCCCTCAGCTTGCTTACCTTAGCTGCTGGTCGCAACGCCTTCCTGTAAACCCTGCAATCCATTGCATCAGCAAGCAACTGAATCTCCCTGCCTGCAATCAAGCAGGCAGGGAGTTGTGGACTTCAACTCCCAGAATTCCTCAGCCAGCAAAGCAAAGCTGTCTGAGGAATTCTGGGAGTTGAAGTCTACAAGCCTTAAAGTTGCCAAGGTTGGAGACCCCTGTTATATTGGGTAAGTTTTTTTCCCCTTTGGGAGCTTTAAAAAAATAGTTAATTGGGTTTTTTTTTAGTTGTTCTTTTTTTAGACCTAGCCATTTAAAGTTTAGGAAGTTTTAAATTTAGCTGCTTTTATATAAAAATAAAAATAAATTAAAATAAAATAATATTTGTGCAGCTTTCTGAGATTTAGTGTGTTTATGTACTCTTTCACTCTAACTACACAAACACACAAAATCTCACAAAGCTGTATGTGGAATTTTGCGTGTGTAAAGTGTGAAAGTTGTTTTTTTGGGCTTTTTGTGGCTGTGTGAGGTTCCTGCTTGTTGCAGGGGCCATTTTGGATCTAGCATAGCTGCTTTTATATTGTGGGTGAGCCAGTTGTGTTGTGTTGTGTTTTGTAGGTTAAAAAAGGGCAAAGAAGTGACATTGACTTGGCCACGCCCACCTGACCACCAAGCCACGCCCTCCCAGTCACCTTACCACCAAGCCCCGCTCACTAATTAAGCCATGCCCACAGAACCGATAGCAAAAAAATTTAGATTTCACCCCTGCTTACAAGGCAAAGGTTATAGCCATTGTGTTCTTATAGCACTCATGGTTAGACTAGATCTGAAAGATATCAAAAAGAAATAGTGAAAAGATTTCCCCCCCAAAAAAGCTGTCTATTGTGCCTGCCTGTATTTATTTACAGAAGGCTTTGCTCACAGCAAGGAAAGTAATTGGCCATTGCTTTCCTGATACCAAAAGGTGGGAGGACACAGCAGCAAGGGAATTGTTCAATGGGAAAATATGATCGCATACAAGCTTGGATTGAATCCTTGCAAGCTGCTGCCAAAGTTCATCAGTCCTGACACAATTTTCTGAAGCAACTTCAAAGCCAAGTTGGCATGAGCAAAGGACAGGAGCAACTTAAACGGTAAATGCAGATACTGTATGTAATTAGTTAGAAATAGCACTTAGATGTTTATATCGCTTCACAGTGCTTTACTGCCCTCTCTAAGCTGTTTACAGAGTCAGCATATCGCCCGCAACAATCTGGGTCCTCATTTTACCGACCTCAGAATGATGGAAGGCTGAGTCAACCTTGAGCCAGTCAGAATTGAATTGCTGAACTGCTGGCAGCCGGCACTCATCCAGCAGTACTGCATTCTAACAACTGTGCCACCATGTTCCGCAGGTGGGAGGAGATTCCCGCCATCGGTGCTACCGGATCGCGTGATCCGGAGAGATCCAGCTGAATTTCACCCTTGGTATGGATCCCTCCAATCATAGGCTGCATCACACGTAAGTCTGTCAAAGTATGGCACATTCTATAGTGATGAAAGGTACAATGAATAAGATTAAATTCTAAATTAAAAATGAGTGTCTGTTTTCTCCCTCCAGTTCTTCTATAGGTAATCCTCGACTTACAACCACAATCAAACCCGAAATTTCTGTTGTTAAGACATTTGTTAAGTGAGTTTTGCCCCATTTTATGACCTTTCTTGCCCACAATTGTTAAGTGAATCACTACTGTTGATAAGTTAATTACCTGTTTGTTAAGTGAATCTGGCCTCCCCATTGACTTTGCTTGTCAGGAGGTCGCAAAAGGGGATCACATGACCTTGGGACACAGAAACAGTCATAAATATGAACCAGTTGCCAAGCGTCTGAATTTTGATCACATGATCATGGGGAAGCTGCAAAGGTCATAACTGTGAAAAAACGGTCATAAGTCACATTTTTCAGTGCCGTTGTAACTTTGAACGATCACTAAACAAACTGTTGTAAGTCGAGGACTATCTGTATTATACATTCATGCATGTAAATGAATGCACACACAGAAAGATAGAGATATATAAATATTTCCAGGATAAGTGAAATATTCATTTTCTTTTTCCCACTATTCCAAACTGAACTATTTTTCTTCCAAATAAGTAATGGGAAGTCAGCTTCAGTGCACAGAGCTTAACTTATCGAAATGTCAGTTAAATAAAAAGGGCTGCTTGCAAATAGCTCTTTTTTTAAGGACCCCAAATGTTATCTTTCCAGCTACCTTCCTAGCTACTCTTTATAAAGCTGAAGAAGATCATCATATGATACAGAAATAGTCTCCAGAACTGTAATTATAAACACAGAGAAATGTGGGGTTTTTTTTAAATGAAATAACAGCACTAAAAATAAAAATCCAAATACTTCAGTACCGTTACACGATGCCATCTTGCAGTTCCTCAAACATATGTTGCCATCTCAGGTCCATATGCTTTGCTGGTTGGCTTGCGCTAAAGTGAAGATAAGCTAGCTGCCCATAAATCTTCTGAAGAGACGGTGTTGGCCAAGAACCTTTGGTTTGGGCGTCTGCCAAATGGAATTCAAGCTGAAAGTGAGAAAGGTGCCCGCCAGAAATTCAAGGTCAGAAGCTGTGTGGTCTGTATGGGAAACTTGGGAGGGGAGCTGAGATAAATGAAGTCATATGACAGGTAGGGTATGCTACCATGGAAACGTGCCATGTGGCACCAAGACGACATCGCACATTTTTCTAACTCAGATCTTTGATTACATCATTTTATATAAAGCGTTCGAAGAGGAGGAGGAGGAGGAGGAGAAGGACAAAAGGAAGATGGATGAGCGGGCAAGAAGCCATTTGCAATAGGCTTGTAATATATGCTTCCTCTCTTTGGACAGAACAGACATGCTCAGTGCTTGGATTACGCGGAGAAAACTTGGGTACCGCTTCTTCAAACCTTCAAGTCTAATCTACTGCTTCACCCCTTCAGTTTAATTTAATGATAGTTCCCTGCAGTGACTGCCTGTGTGAGAACAGCAGCATGTACAGCATCTCTCTCAAAACTTCACTCATATATTATTGTTAAGTCAGTAAGAAAACTAAGGCAGAAAAACATGGTTTTGAGGGGGGAAAGGAAGAAAATTCCTTCCTCAAATTTCCTAGCTTTTGATCCATCCAAGGTACTAGAGGTGACCATATTTCAATCAGAATAGAGCTGGAAGGGACCTTAGAGATCTTCTAATCTAACCCCCTACTCAAGCAGGATACCCTACCATTTCAGGTAGGTGGTTGGTTGTCCAGTCTTTCCTCAAAAACCTCCAGTGATGAAGCACCCACAACTTCTGAAGGTAACTGTTCCACTGGTTAATGGGCCTCACTGTTAGGAAGTTTCTCCTTAATTCCAGGTTGCTTCGCTGATTGATTAGTTTCCATCATTGTTTCTTGTATTGCCTTCTGGTGCTTTGGAAAATAAGTTGGCCTCCTCTTCTCTGGGGCAGCTCCTCAAATACTGGAATGCTGCTATCATGTTATCCCAGCCCTTCTTTTCTCTAGACTAGCCACACCCAATTCCAGCAACCCTTCTTCATATGTTTTTGTCTCCTGGCCCTTAATCATCTTAGTTACTCTTCTTTGCACTTTTTCCAACGTTCCAACATGTAGTGACCAAAACTGGATGCAATATTCCAGGTGTGGCCTTCCTAAGGATTTATAAAACGGTACTAATACTTCACATGATTTTGATTGTATACTACTTTTATACAACCAAGGATTATATTTTTTGACTGTTGCCACACACTGCTGGCTCATGTTTAAATTATCATCCACTAGGACTCACAGTTACTGTTTTCGAGCCAGGTTTTATCTAATCTGTATTTGTACCTTTGGTTTTTTTTCCTGCTTAGGTGTAAAATCTTGCTTGTCTCCACATTAAATTTCATGTTGTTGGATAGGACCCATTGTTCAAGTCTGTCAAGCTGCATCTGGATCCTGAGTTTGTCTTCTGGGGTGTTGGCTATTCCTGCCAGCTTGGTGTCATCTGCAAATTTGATGAGTTCCCCTTCTATTCCCTCATCTAAATCATTTATGAAGATATTGAAGAGTACTGAGCATAAGATGGAACCTTGTGATGCCCCACTGCTTACTTCCCTCCATGTAGTACTATTAAGGACTATTCACTGAGTATGGTTTGTCAGTCAGTTACAAATCCATCTGGTGGTGATGCTGTCTATCCCACATTTTTCTAATTTACCAAGAAGTAAGTTGTGGTCTACTTTGCTGAATACCTTGCTGAAATCTAAATATATTATGTCCACAGCATTTCGCTGGTTTACTATTAATTTTTATTTATTTATTTATATGCCGCCCTTCTCCGGAGACTCAGGGTGGCTTACAATGCGCTAAGCAATAGCCTTCATTCTTTTGTATATTTATACAAAGTCAGCTTATTGCCCCCACAACTGGGTCCTCAATTTACCTACTTTAGAAAGGATGAAGGCTGAGTCAACCTTGAGCCTTGGCGAGATTCGAACCTGCAGTAATTGCAGGAAGCTGGTCTAAATAACCTTAATAACAGGGAGCCTTAGACCACTGTACTACCAAGGCTCTTGAATTTAGTCCCTCTGTCAAAAAATGAAATAAGATTGGTTTGGCATGATCTGTTTTTAACAAACCCATGTTGACTACTAGTTATAACTTTGTTTCTAGATGTTCACATATCTTTTTTTGATTATTTTTTCCAGTATCTTCCCAGATAAGGCTGATTGCTCTGTAGTTTCCTGGGTCTGGGATTGTTGTTTTTTTCTTTCCTTTTTGAAAATGAGAACCACATCAGTTTTTTTCCAATCCTCTGGTAACTACCGGTGCTCCAGGATTTTTTAAAGATATGGTACAATGGTTCTGAAATGACAACTGCCATCTGTAATGTAATCAGGTCACTGTGAGTTATATTCATCAAGATCAGACAGGTGTTCTCTTACCATTTTCTTGCTTATTTTAATTATTTCTAGTCCACATTTGGCCCACAATGCATCCAAAACTGAGTTGTCTTCTAGCTGTTTTGTGCCTTTGGGTTTGCCTCCTAAAACAGAGGCCTTCTAAAAACAATAAAGGGACAATCCCCTTTCAGCTTTCATGCAATTCAAATGAAAGATGTGAATGATTTGTAAATCGGATTCAAGCATTTTCTTACCATATTAATTCCTTACAAGTGTTTTGTCTTGCCTACCCATCCTGATCCAACATACCTTTGATATCTTTTGGATATCTACCTTATCTCTTATCCACTTCTGCATCGGTATGTCCATGGCATCAGCAGGAGCTAGGTAGACCAATCATGTGTCTACCTTTGCTTCCTTCTCCTTGGTATGTATTGCCTCTTAATTCCCTATCTGTGATGTTTTGCTTTGGTTCCCTACCCTGCAGAATTCTAGAAATAAATGATGGAGAAGGACTTGGGACTCTCTTTGTCCTTCTATCAGTCCATCAGCAAGATAACTCTCTAAAAGCAGAACATTATGGGACCAAATGAGTTATAACTGGCTAGGGGTGGTAATGGAAACTGTGTTAAGAAAATATTCCTTAATGCAGTGTTCCTTAAACATTTTCCCCTCAGGAACTTTCCCATTTTTAAAACTTATAAGGACTTATAAGGACTTATAACTTATAACCTTTTGTTTTTATGGGCTATATTTATCATATTAAAAATTAAAACGTATGCACTTAATTTTTTAAAAAAAATAAAATCCACTACCATTGCTGCTTCTCACAATTGTTTGATGGGATTTTAATATCATATTGTTTTTCAACATAAACTGGCAAATTATTTTGATTTTGTGGGTCCCTGAGAGGGACACTCAGGGGCCTTTGGACCACACTTTGATGTGCCCTAAAACAAACACCCTTATGGGGAAAAATACTTGGGCAGCTTAGAATGTTATAGAAGCCATTTTGTTTTCAACATAAACTGACCCACAGAACATAGAAAGAAGTGTATGTAACCCACCCTATGCTTCTTCATGCACAGGCACAAATCCACCCACCGACGCCCACATATATGGTATACAAATACACCTCAAAGGAAGAATAGAAAATACATACAGCAATGCAAAACCTTCTTTCATTGCATAGAAAGAAACACAAAGACCTCTTATAGCCACTGCTGATAAAGGTGTTGAAATTCCAGAAGCCATGATCAGTATGCTTTCCCTGCTACGTTTTTCCTACATTCTAGTTTATCTATCATTGTCTTTGTTTCTTATGGACACTCTTGATTTTGTACATCTTGATTTTCCTATTCCTTAGCACTTCTTGGTGTTAGTGTCTCCGTCCTCTACCCCATGGTCATGCTGGCAACCTTCCTTAAGTCCCATATTTGGTCTAAAATGAAGAAACTGATTTTCTAAAAAAAAAATTCCCACAAAAGAACGTTAGAGAAAAGACACACAAAAATCCTTTTGCAAAGGAGTGTGGAAATTTAAGCTTGAGAAAAAGCTATACATGGTATACATGTATAGGCTGTTACAGTGGCGGGTTGCCCCCGGTTCAGACCGGTTCACAAAAACCGGTAGTAAAACTGGCGGGAAGCCCCGCCCACCGCCCCAGATGTCATCATTGGCAATCTGCGCGATCCCGTTGCAAACTGTTAGTAAAGGTAAGTAGAAGCCACCCCTGGACTGTTACTGTACTGGACCTAGATGTGCTCAGTTTAGTATTCTCCATATAGGCACCATATTAGTTGGAGAGCAAATCAGAGAAAAACAAGATTCTTCGGGTCTGTTGAGGTGAATTCTTTCCCCTTTTCCTTGCAAGAAAGAAAGAACTCAGGCTACAAGCACAAGAAAATTCTGCCTGCTTTTACTCCAAGGGAAGCCTGCTTAGGACTTATTGTGTTCAGTCAGCATGGTATCCCCAATCTATTAGTTACTAGAAAATCAGAATCCTGTATTATTTTAGAATCCTTATCAGTGAAGAAACTCTTTCTGTAAAGTGCTCGCTCTCCATACAAGGAGAAAGGGGGAATAAGTTTACCCTTGTCCCCTTGAAGCTATGCCAGTGGCTTCTCCCAACCTGCCTCCCTCTCATTGCATTTTCCACCATTTGCTCACTTTCAACCATCTCTTCCTCTGCTAGTACATTCCCAATGATTGTCACACAAACCCTCTTCCACTTCACAAGCGATTTTTGGGGGGTAAGGGGGCAGGGTCATCTTCCTTTCAAGTAAATATGGCAATTATTTTCTCCCAGCTGTTTATTTTTAAATGTGCAATCAAAAAGCCAACTGTGGCTTGGCTGTCACTTAATCAAAATATTAACATATTTCAGACATTAAGAACATAAAAGCCACATCTTTCAACTTCTTATGAGAATCTAGAGTTTATGAGCATTATTTATTCATGTACACAGCAATTGGAATCTTTGGGGAAATTCTGTGATATCGTAAGAACTCAGACAATTTCTATCTAAAAGAGGAGCTTAGAAACAACCCCTGGTTCTGGGTGCTTTTCAAAAATTATGAGATATCAGTGTATATTAATATATCAATGTATATTGAACTTGTGAATGTAATATTGGTTTATTAAATACATGCATAGTTGGTTAGGAAGTAAAATACTGTATACTTGATATATAATGAAGTAGGAGATATGTAAATTTGTATATAGAGCAAGGAATAGATTACTTATTAACTTGATTTTGACGTAAATGTTAGAAACCAGAGACGTTGAGCAATGTCCATTGTTTTACTTTTAAAACTAATAAAATAATATATTTTTAAAAAAGTTATGAGATAATGTTAAAATGATCAATGCATTTAATTGGCAAAGGTAAAGAGATTCAGATGCAATCTCAAAAGTATTGCTTCGCCTCCTGTTTTGCTCAATACCCCAGAATTTCATTCATGATTCTGTAATGTTTGGAGTTTTGTACTACATACAGTGCAGGAAAACTAAATAAGTTGTGGTTCAGCAAATAGTTTTCTTCTAAATGCAGTTGTGATCTACTCTGATGTTAAGGCCTTTCCCTCACATTTTGTGATACTCTCATAGCAAAAAATTGTGGCACGTGAATTCATGCATTCACTGGGCAGTTACCATTTCGTTCATGTGCTGGGAGCAGATACCTCCAACTTCTTGGGTCAGCCAGGTGTGGCTAAGAAGGAAAGATTTTCAAGTGCTGGTGCTCAAACTTTTCTGCATCCTCCTAGGAAACTCACCTGGTAAATTGGCTCTGCTTATTTCCTATGCCCTTTGATGCTGCTGAGAATTCTCTTTTGCTTGCAGCCTGATTATCTGGTGGTGAGGTTGTTTTTAGGATGTTGCTCCTTCTGTGAACTTCCTTGACTTATCATAGATTTGGGACAATTCTTTCCTCTGAGTTTTCTCCTCTGTATTATTCAGCAGAGCTATGGCCCTTTCCCAAGGGCACCGGTGGCTGGGTAGAGGGGAAAGGGGTGGAAAGTGTTCCTACTGTTCTTAATTTATCTGAAGGCCCCAACTAAATTTCACTGAAGATCCCATGTTTTTATGCTTTTCATAAGGTACCCCAAAACTGCTGATTGTCCCTGAACATCTGGAGTATAACTGTTAGAAATCAATCAATTTAATACATAACTTCTGCCCAATGCAATAGATTTTTTTTTTTAAACTGAGATCATTTGCACTAATGGTATCTCTCTCTGATCTTGAGAGAAATACATTGCAGTTTTATTTGCTGAAAACTGTACTGATTAGATGAACTGGAACCATTCCACTTCATGCTACCAAACTGTGTGAGGATATCAAATCAGTATGAAGTAGACTGTCTGTCACCCTTATCCACTCTCCTAGTACACAAACATCAGATTGCAGTGGTGCATTTTGATAATATTTCTGCAAATTAAGCTCAGATAAGTCTCCGGGTATCATAAGAAATAAGAAAACAAAAATCCAAGTCTAATTGCTACCATGAATGTGCAAATGTTCATTGAATACAAAACTTAGGAAAAGGATGGAAACCCAACAAAGGCAGCATTGTATACTTAGGACAGATAGCATCAAACAGCCTTAAGATAAGAATTAAATGCATTTGTAGCAATACAAGCTAATGCTTCAGGGTATCTAAGTAAGTTTGGGGCCATTAACCTTCTTGTTCTGTCATGGCGCTGATTTGATTTGCACCACTTAGACCGCAATCCTATATGACCTATCAGCAAAAAAAGCAGGTCCCATTTTGCAATATAAAACAAATTGGATCCCATCTTCCAGGGTAAGAGTAAATAGGACTGTAACTTTAACATGTATAGCTTCATTCCCTTGTCATCACAATCTGCAAAATGGAGTTTAGGCTGCAGGGGTGAATTGGAAGTGGTATGCTGCCGACAACAAGGAATGGTGAGAGGGGAAAGCATGCCGTTACTCAAAGGAAGGATTCAGAAATCAAAGGCTTCCATACAAGATCTACGCAGGGGAAACCTGGCTTGTGGAGACTGTAGATGTCTCTGTCTTGGTGCCAACAGAAGTGTCATCCTCTGCCAAAGGATTCTTTCCACAGCAAAGTGTGGTGAGCATACAGTTACGGAACTGCAAATAAAATTTTTTTAAAAATCATTAGCACATGCAACTTGCACCGTCAGGAACAAGCTGTAATAACCGTGTCAAAAGATCAGTGATAATTCTAGAATCTGGAACATGCTGATGGTTGTTCTACCAAGAAATGCATTTTCACAATTGGTCCTAATGCACCAACTGCAGCCCTTCCTCAGCTGCAGATTTAGTGAAGGTTAGCCACTGAAGGTTAGCCACGTATTAGTTCCAATTCTTCTCAAGTACCACCGAGTGTTTTATGTTGGGTCTTCAAAGTATCCACAAAATGCAATTGGTACAAACTGTGATAAACAGGTTGTTGATCTGTGCATGATATAGGGATCATATGATGCCTGTACTGGGCACAATTTAAAGTGCTAGTGTTGATCTTTAAAGCCCTACATGCAGTGGTGAAATGTAAAATTTCTTACTACCGGTTCTGTGGGCGTGGCTTGGGGGGGTTTAATATAACTGAGTGGGCGTGGCCAACTTTTTAAAAAAAAACTTTTAAAACCATTTTTTCTACAACCTCTTCGGCTGAAGAGGTTGTAAAAAAAATGCTTTTAAAACCTCTGATGATCCCAGCTGACTTGCCTGACCGGCAGAGGCTTTCTTTTTTTTAAAAAAAAAGCCTCTGATGATCCCAGCTGAGCCGCGCGATCATCAGAGTCTTTTTTTTTACTTTTAAAAGCATTTTTTAGGCCAAAGAGGTTGTAGAAAAAATGTTTTTAAAAATAAAAAAAAGCCTCTAATGATTGTGCGGCTCAGCTGGGCAATGTGGGGGGGGACAGGGATTTTTGCTACCGGTTCTCCGAACCACCCACCTCCATTGCTACCGGATTGGGTGATCCGGTCCAAACTGGGCGCATTTCACCCCTGCCTACATGGCTTACAATCAGGTGACCTGCAAGTCCTCCTCTCCTGCTTTGAGCCTCCCGTGTGTCTGATAGATGCTTCTGAAGATGCCTCCTGTGCCACAAACTTGGTTATTGGATACCCAGGGCTTTTTCTGGGTAGTTCCAGCTAGGGAATCCCTAAAGATATAGCTAAGAAGACACATTTAATTCTCATTCCCCTAGAATTTAGGATGATGGCAAAGACACAACTCTTTGGTCAAGCTTTTATAATTTTAATCATTTCAATTTTCAGCCAACTTTAAGTCATTTAATTATAAAATGAATATAACTTGAACTTGATTTAAATTGCGACAGTCGTACTTTTTTATTACTGTAAACTGCCTTGAGAGTTGCAAGGTGAGATATAAATTTCATAATAAATAAAATGCATAAAAATCTGGACACTGCTGTGTGTATTCATTCATAAGGCCAGCCTCCCACCATCTGCCTCCCTGGCCCTTTGATTCATTTGGAATGATGGGGTTTGTCCCAGTGTTTTGGATTTGGAAAAATCCAAAATTTTTCCCTCCCGGTTCTGTGGGCGTGGCTTGGTGGGCGTGGCAGGGGAAGGATATTGCAAAATCTCCATTCCCACCCCACTCTGGGGCCAGCCAGAGGTGGTATTTGCCGGTTCTCCAGAACCTGTTGGAACCTGCTGGATTTCACCCCTGGTTTGTCCCAAAGGTGCTGTTTCAAAAGGCAACTGGAATTCGTTTTTTCTTTGAAGACATTTTGCTTCTCAACCAAGAAGCTTCTTCAGTTCTGACTAAAGCTTCTTGGATGAGAAGCGAAACATCTTCAAGAAAAAAATAAAGTCTAATTGCCTTTTTGAAAAAGTCTAGTTGCCTTTTGGGACAACCATGACTGGATGAGTAAGACTCTGCATAGACGATGGGGTTTGTAGTCTAATGTAACTGTCAGGCATAGCTGGTTAAGTCTTTATTTGTCTTTCCATGGTGGTTCCTCCTGAAATCCTAGAGAAAGTGCTTCTATTTATCTTAATTGGTCCCTGTGTTTCAAGGTAAGTGAAAATCCTTGGCACGCTCCAGACACCAAGGACATAATTCATAAACCTATAATTCATTCTGCTTAAAATAACAGAGTTCAGCCTTCTTGCCTTGAAAGGCTCACAAACAGTGAGGTTCGTTAGCAGCTTCGTTTGATCCAATGAAAGAAGGAGACCCTTTTGGCAAGTTCAAGAGTGTAAGAACATCTTCTCTGGCCCCAAACTTCGACCCCAACCCCAACCCCCAACCCCCACCAGTGGTGGGATACAAGTAATTTAACAACTGCCCTAATGATTTCTTCCAACAACCAGTTTGCCAAACTGCTCAGAAAGTTAACAACCGGTTCTCCTGAAGTGGTGCGAACTGGCTGAATCCCACCACTGACCCCGCCCCCAATCCCTTGAACAAGTTGCTTGGGATTTTCAGACTGACGTGTCAGCCCCAGCAAGATGCATTGCTGCTTAACACATTCAGTCAAGAGAGTAGATATGTCATGGGCTGGTTTCATTTGCCATCTGGCAATGAAATCACTGAAAGTTCTGCCGGTTTCCTCCAATCCTGTGTTTATAATAGGGAGAATAATTAGTCTACCTGGCAGGGCTTGCAAAATGAATTATTATGACGTATATTGGAAGCACTTTAAGCACTTAGGGAAAATGCTGTAAATGCCCATCATCATTACACTCTTGAAAAGCTGTGGCAACATTTCCAAGTTACCTGTTTGTTCATTACGATATAAATCACTGGGTTGTAGATTGCAGAGCTCTTGGCAAAGAAGGACGGGATGGTCATAAAGACAGGGCCAAAGTCAGATCCTTGATGAGTAAAGATATAGAAAGCCACAGAGGCGTAAGGGACCCAGCAAACAAGGAAGGCAATCACCATAAGGATGACCATGCGAGTGACTTCTTTCTCGGCCTTCTGGGTGGTGGCTGACTCCTGTTGCTGAGCAGCGGCCTAAAAAGCACAACAAGGGACATGGTTGAGACTTCGCAACTGTGCTGTTCAGAACGGGCAGATGTTAACCAGAGGAAGGGCCCTGCACATTGTAATATGTGTTGGAAAGAAGAAACTCTACATTATGTGCAGCTCTCAAAAAACGTGTGCAGCCTGCAGTCCTACCTGTAGTTGACACATTTGTGTGTGTGTGTGTGTGTGTGTGTGTGTGTGTGTGTGGTTAAGTTAAAATTAAATGTAGTAAACTTAAGGGGGGAAAGTCTGGATAAAGGAAACCACTTATGAAAATAAGTGGAGGAAGTTTGAGAAGAAGGTGGGTTTTACTTCAGACTTGATCATTTGTGGTTTTGCCCACCTCCATTGTTCTCCTGTCCCCATCTTCATGAGGCCCTAACACAAATGCTCCCATAATATACACATATACTCTAAATATACACATAAAGCACATATCTGAGATGCTGGAGAAGGATCACTCAATAATCTATTAGAACTTGGTGAACTCTTAGCATTGATGTAGCTGGAAAAGCCTAGGAAATTGCAGATACACTGCAGAAAATGGTGGAAGTGGTTATGACTATAACATTATCTCCAAAGAGAACCAACCAATCAAAACGTTTAATATCTTAACAACTCTAGTTCTTATTCTCCCTGTGTGGATTAAATGTTTTCAATCTGAATTGGTCTGGTGGAGAAAAGGTTCCTCTTTCTGTAGAATCACCCACCTCTTTAACAGTGCAGACGAGACGACCGTAGCAGAAGAAGATAACTGTCAATGGAGTGACAAAGTGTACAAGGAACATATAGATGACAAAGGACTCGTTATGGACTTCTGGGGTTGGTGTATAATAATCAACTCCACATGAGCTCTGCATGCCTTCTGGGATATACCTGTATTTAAATAAAATATAGGTAGAATATTACAGTTTGCAGAATTAAATAGTCATACTAACCCTTTAATATTGTTAATATGTGCACTACTTCCCTAAATAAGTAAAAGTTATGTAGGCTTTCTGCAGTGGTGAAATCCAAATTTTTTTACTACCAGTTCTGTGGGTGTGGCTTAGTGGGCGCGACTTGGTGGGTGTGGCAGGGGAAGGATACTGCAAAATATCCATTCCCACCCCACTTCAGGGGAAGGATATTGAAAAATCTCCATTCCCACCCCACTCTGGGGCCAGCCAGAGGTGGTATTTGCCAGTTCTCCGAACTATTCAAAATTTCTGCTACCGGTTCTCCGAACTGCTCAAAATTTCCGCTACCAGTTCTCCAGAACCTGCTGAATTTCACCCCTGGCTTTGTATCTTTGAAAAAAGATACCTTGGGAGCATTACTTACTTATTTGAGAGTGGTAAGATTTGTTTATTTATTTTTATATCCAAGATAGTATCAAGTAACCAAGAGTCAGTTTTGTGTAGTGGTTAAGGCACCAGTCTAGAAACTGGGGGGACTGTGAGTTCCAGTCCCACCATGGGCACAAAGCCACCTGGGTGACCTTGGGCCAGTCACTTTCTCTCAGCCCTAAGAAGAAGGCAGTGGGAAACTACCAGTACTACTGAAAACCTTGCCAAGAAAATTGTAAGGACTTGTCCAGGCAATCTCCAAGAATTGAACACGATTGAGTGAAAGGGGAGTAAAATCAGGTAAACAGAGCTACTTCACTATTCTGGCTATTGAGTTAACTATTTATTTGTTTCTTCATTAACATAAGAGTCTATGCATTTGGTACCAGTCTTAGAGGCATGGAACTGCTGAGGCTTTTTAGCCAACTCAGCTTGCTGATGTTGATTTGAATAGTCACCTTACTGTGTTTCCCTGAAAATAAGACCCTGTCTTATATTTTTTTGAACCCTGAAATAAGTGCTTGGCCTTATTGCCATGCGCTCAAAAGCCCGATTGGGCTTATTATCGGGGATGTCTTATTTTGGGGGAAACAGGGTATTTGTAAAGTTACATACAGAATATAGGAAGAGAATAAGAAAAGCAGACAGATAAGGAATGTGGACATGCACATTAAAATAGGATACATCAGGGATTTACCCCGATGAATGAATACAGGAGTAATATCATTGAGATTTTGGATACTCAGAGCTTGGTGCCAACAAAAATTCTCTGTATAAATTATTTTTCCACGATAAAATTTAAAAAATGATGATTTTTAAAAAATCCAACGTCTTCTGAATTTTTCCAACTTGGCATCTGATGTATTGAGCCAATCAATGATCATACTGTATGGGGAATCCTGGAAATTGCTGTTCAACACACCCAGAAAATGCCAGGTTGGAAAAGACTGACAAATTTATAATCCCTGAATATTTATAGCAAAATTTATAATTGGCGCACCTGGACCTACGTATTCCTTCTATGATCCCCATTAGCTCTTTTATGTCCATACATCAATTCATACCAGGGACTCAACAGCTACCCACCTTGACCATCCAATCAGAGGAGGAGCAGCACAAGCCAAGGCCATGATCCAAGTGAGAGACACTCCCATGAAGGCATGAGTTTCGGTGAAACGGAAGTTGCTCATGGGCTTACAAACTACTACATATCTTTCTACAGCCAGGACTACGAGAGACCAAAGAGCTATCTCACCTGTAAGAGAATAAAGCAATCATTCGGATAGATATTAGAAAATCAACCGCAGAAAGATGGGGAAACATTTCCATGACTAAAAATGAAAATGCTATTTTTTGATTTCGATTATTGTGATCCTTCATAACGTTGTTATATCGCATTGCATTCATGTGCTTCCCACTCAGAAAATATCCATGGAATATTTTGCAAGGATAAAACAAGGAACAACAGTAAAATAAAAACAACCTAATAGAACATAAAAATCCAGACAGTCATATAATTAATCTACATTTAAAAATTTCAAGAGCCATAAATTACCCAAAAGAAGTGTTAATATTCAAATGTCTGCCAAAGGACAAAATGTTGATAGATGTACAGTGAATATGCCAGCTAGATTTCTTAAGAAAAAGAATAATCTACAGAACAGAGAGAACCTCAAGAATAGAGGAGTTGGGAGAAGAGACCTCTGGGACTCTTGCAACAAGCAGTAGAGATGGGTGGGAAAAGAGGGGCTCTTCATCTTGACAGGGCCTAAACTGTTTAGGGCTTTAAATATCAACAACACAGTGCACTCTGAGGCCCTGTCCCTGAAAATCACAGGTTCTGGCAACTGTAGCTGCCACATCAATGAAATAAAATCTTTTCATTAGCCACGTTCACAGTCTTTGGTCTGGGGAAAACACTGTAGATCCCTGATCTATACCATTTTGAACAGGACTGGAAAACTGACTGGGGATGTAGTGTAGGTAAAAAAATAAGAGTGGAATACTTAAAATGGCCAGATCCAATAAGCAGTTTTTCTACTCTGTTCTTCACTCTGTTCTTATCTAATTGTCTCCAGACATTCTGCCACATGTAACATATTACAGTAACCCATATTAAGGGTTTGCCAATAGATGCAGTATAGGGCAGATAGATGGACCATGGCTGCTACAAGGCACGAAAAGCCAGCCATTTTCCTATGGTAGATTGATTTTATGTATTGTAACTGCTGCAAGATTCACAATGATAATGAATATCATTAATGAAATCCTTCAGTGGAGGAATGGATTGTGAAAATGTCAGAACTCACAGAGAGGGCAAAACTGAACCTGTTTGGGCAGATTAAAAGCAACAAAAAACTTTTCTGAAAGACTGGAAATCTTATACGGACTTTTTGCTGAAAGAAGAAAGAAATTAAATGATGATTTATGGGTTTGAAGATTAAGATAGATATGGGTTAAATGAGGGCCTGAAGGAATTGATATAATATCCAAGAAGGAGGCGGGATTATAAAATTATAACTTTCTGTTGAAAAGAAGATCAGAAATCATTATATTTCTTTATTTTCTTTTCATTGCACTTTTTCTCCTTTTCTTTCTTTCAATTTGTCTTTTATTGTATGGAAAAATTCTTAGTAAATATATTTTCAATATATTTCAAGTCAATATATTTCTGAGGAATTTTCACATTGGTGATAGAGACATTGTAAATACAATATTTTGGGGGTCAATCCTCGGCACTTCCAATATACACCAAGCATCAGAGAAACCTTGAGGATAATCCTGTTCTTAGAATGGATCCAGAATTGTTTGCAAAGAGGAAGTACCAAGGTGCATTTTAGCTACGGTAAGTATCTCATGTCATTCCCAGGATCTTATTCCATGTCTAATGAGTCTCTTTGAAAGTGTCCTCATTTTTGAAGTTCAACCAGTGGTGGTTTCAGATTTTCTTACCACCGGTTCGCCTCACGTGCACACTTTCCATGCATGTGCCCGGCCTTCCATGCATGTGCTTTGCTCATGCGTGCGCCTTCCACGCATGCGCCTGGCCTCAAAAATGTGCCTAAATAGACAGCATAGGGCTGGGGCAGGTGGGCAGGCCCACCTGCGATCTCTGCTACCAGTTCGCCTGCATACCACCTCTGAGTTCAACCTGTATATGAATGTGGCAGGTCTCTGTAATTTTGCCCAGAGCTGTCCCACTTAAATGCACAGAGTAGGGGAAAATTTAATAAGGAAAAAATAAAGCAGCCAATTCCTTTTCCTGACTATCCTAACATTTCTATATGCTTATCTTTTTATATTTTATTCATAAAATAATTCAATCTGTGCGACTCTCCCCTTCAGACAGTTATTTCCTAGGGAAGTATATTTATGCCCAAGGAAGGAAACATTGGCATCAAAACACAAATAATAAGGTGTTAAACATTTAAACAAAATTTGTTTATCAGTGATTGCATGACCTCTGTAAATGTCATACACTAAAGAAAATAAATAACAAATAATAGTGAAATAAGTTACAATTAGGGACATTGCTGTTTTATGCCATATTATACTATACTATGCTCACACACCAGAACTTCCAACCTTTTCTCAAAATTATAAAAACCCATCATTTTTCATTCCTTTCCATCTCCAGTTTTGAACTTCAACAACATTCCAATATTTATGCCTTAAAAGTCACAACACTCCTCTTATTTCTGTCTTGAAGAATAGTTGAATGTAGGATTTGTCCCTTAGAGCACTTAAGAGGGGTGAGTTCTTGGAACACTTTTTAAATCTAAATGTTATTTTCTTCAGTATCTGCCTGCACTCAAGCAATAATGTTAGAGCAGACACTTCTTAAAAGTTTGCTTCCTTCTCAAGGAATTTCATTAGAAGTTGTTTCTTTTGTAAAACAGTTTTACATTGTTTTTGTAAACAGTGAAATCAATGGAATTTGTAGAAAAGCCACTTTTCTAAACTTTAAACATTCCAACATAAAAGGTGAAAGGAAATAAGCTGGGATTTATCCATTTCTTTGGTTATATATAATGGCATTCTAAAGAGAGGAAGACTTTGGTAGAATTTGTTTTTTCTAGGTTATTTTATTTCAAAATTAGGGCTCCTCTGAGGCCAGTACATTTGAGTAGTAAAATATATAATAATAAACCAAATTTAAATCATTGCAAGATGATGTTTGCAACTGACTTGAACACATAAATAATTTTTAACGTTTTAAATTTACTGCCGGCTGGTGTGTCGATTTAGTAAAGTTTTGCCAGTCCATTAAATTGTGAAAACTTGCCAGAGACACCTATCCTCTGCCTGAACCAGACAAAGATCACAATAAGAATTTTTGTCTAAAGAAGAAGGTTGGTGAACAAATTAACAAAGATTTTATGTTAGCGCTTTTGAATCTGAGTGTGATTTTTACCATTTCATAGTCACATTAATAACTTGCTTCTTCTTCTTTTCTTTTTTTTTATTCTGCTAGCATTTAAGTCCAGATACTAAATTCAAGATATAACTAGAATTTCCCAATGTTAATTGTTTTGGAAATTCTGCTTTGGTGTTAGAAAGAACATGCCAAGAACCCTACAGGGAAAATCTGAACTATGCAACAGCCTACAGGTTCATTATTATTATTATTATTATTATTATTATTATTATTATTATTATTATTTATTAGATTTCTATACCGCCCTACTCCCGAAGGACTCAGGGCGGTACACAGCCAAACAATAAAAACACATACAATACAAAATTTAAAAAATAGAATAAAATCAAATTAAATAATTTTGGCCCCGACAAATTTAAAACCCCAAACTTTTAAAACCAATTTAAAATTGAATATATAAGTACTAAAAAATATTTAAAATTTTAAAAATCTTTTATAAAAGAGGGGGAAAATTAGGCCAGGCCGGCCTGGTGAAATAGTAAGGTCTTTAAGGCGCGGCGGAAGGTGCGCAGATCCGGGATCCTCCGTATCTCTGGGGGGAGCTCGTTCCAGATAGTAGGTGCCCCCACAGAGAAGGCTCTCCCCCTGGGGGCCGCCAGTCGGCATTGTTTGGCTGACGGCACCCGGAGGAGCCCCTCTCTATGGGAGCGTACCGGCCGGTGGGAGGCTATTGGTGGTAGTAGGCGGTCCCGCAAGTACCCGGGTCCTAAGCCATGGAGCGCTTTAAAGGTGGTAACCAAAACCTTGAAGCGCACCCGGAAGACCACCGGGAGCCAGTGCAGCTCGCGCAGGAGAGGTGTTACATGGGAACGCCATGTCGCTCCCATTACCACCCGCGCGGCCGCACTCTGCGCCAGTTGGAGCCTCCGGGTGCTCCTCAAGGGGAGCCCCATGTACAGAGCGTTGCAATAGTCCAGGCGGGAGGTGACAAGGGCATGAGTGACCGTGCGTAAAGAGTCCCGATCCAGAAAGGGACGCAACTGGCGAATCAGGCGAACCTGATGAAAAATCCTCCTGGTCATGGCCGTCAAGTGCTCTTCTAAAGACAGCCGTGAGTCCAGGAGAACGCCCAAGTTGCGAGCCCTCTCCGTGGGGGCCAATGATTCGCCCCCAATAGTCAGTGATGGCGTCAACTGACTATATCGGGACGTCGGAAACCACAGCCACTCAGTCTTGGATGGGTTGAGCCTGAGCCTGTTCCTCCCCATCCAGATCCGTACGGCCTCCAGGCACCGGGACATCACTTCAAGGGCATCGTTGGGGTGATCCGGGGTGGAGATGTACAGCTGGGTGTCGTCAGCGTACTGATGGTACTCCACCCCGAAACCACGGATGATCTCGCCCAGCGGCTTCACATAAATGTTGAACAGGAGAGGCGAGAGGACCGACCCTTGCGGCACCCCACATATGAGGGGCCTCGGGGTCGACCTCTGTCCCCCTGTCAACACAGACTGCGACCGGTCAGAGAGAAAGGAGGAGAACCACCGCAACACAGTGCCTCCCACCCCCAACTCTTCCAACCGGTGCAGCATGATACCATGGTCGATGGTATCAAAAGCCGCTGAGAGATCTAACAGGACCAGGACAGAGGAGCACCCCCTGTCCCGAGCCCTCCAGAGATCATCAACCAACGCGACCAATGCTGTTTCCGTGCTGTACCCGGGCCTGAAGCCCGACTGGAACGGATCCAGATACGTCGTTTCATCCAGGTGCTGGGGGAGCTGTTGCGCGACCACACTCTCAACAACCTTCGCAACAAAGCGAAGATTGGAGACCGGACGATAATTTACCAACATTGCCGGGTCCAGGGAAGGCTTCTTGAGGAGAGGCCTCACCACCGCCTCTTTCAAGGCGGCGGGAAAGTCACCCTCACTCAGCGAAGCGTTTATAATCCCCTGGAGCCAGCCTCGTGTCACTTCCCGGGAAGCCAGTACTAACCAGGAAGGACACGGGTCCAATAAACAAGTGGTCGCGTTCAGTCTACCCAGAAGCCTGTCCACGTCCTCAGGGGTCACAGGATCAAACTCATCCCAGATAACATTCTCAAGACCTGCCCCTGTCTCTCCCCCTGAGACTACCCAGTCGGAGTCCAAATCTTCCCGAATCTGAGTGATTTTGTCATACAGATACTGAACAAAATCCTCGGCTCTACCCTCCAAGGGGTCCTCCCGCGCTTCCTGGTGGAGCAGGGAGCGGGTCACCCTAAAGAGGGCGGCCGGGCGATTATCTGATGACGCAATAAGAGCAGCAAAATAACTACATTTCGCTGCTTTTATCACCACTAAGTAATTCCTAATGTGGGATCTTACTAGTGTCCGGTCAGATTCAAGAAGACTGGCCCTCCAACTACTCTCTAGGCGTCTTTTCCGGCGCTTCAACTCCCTCAGCTCCTCGGTAAACCAAGGAGCCAATTGAGATCGGCGCCGGGTCAGAGGCCGCGAAGGCACGACCCGATCCAGAGCACCAGCAGCCGCCCTATCCCAGGCGGCCACCAGGTCTCCAGTCGAGGCGTGTGCCAGAACCTCAGGAAATGGCCCAAGCTCCGTCTGGAATCTGTCAGGTTCCATCAGGCGCCTGGGGCGGAACCATCTGACCGGCTCCGCCTCCCTGCGGCGGGGTGCAGCGGTTCGAAAGTCGAGACGAAGGAGAGAGTGATCTGACCATGACAAGGGTTCAGTAACTATATCCCCTATATCAAGATCCCTCAACCACTGTCCAGAGACAAAAACCAGATCCAGCGTGTTTCCCCCTGTGTGGGTAGGGCCATGAATTAACTGGGTCAGGTCCATAGCTGTCATGGAAGCCATGAACTCCCGAGCCATCTCTGACGTCTCACCCACGGACGGCAGGTTGAAATCCCCCATAACCATAAGCTTAGGGGTATCAACCGCCACCGCGGCGATGACGTTGAGTAGCTCGGGCAGGGCTGTTGCCACGTGGCAGGGAGCCAGGTACGTGATCAGCAAACCCATCTGAACCCCATGACCCCATTTCACAAAAAGGGATTCACAGCCGGCCGTCTGAGGAACAGTGGCCTCCCTCGGTCTCAGACCTTCTTTAATGATAACCGCTACCCCCCCACCCCTCCCCTGTGACCTCGGCTGATGGAATGCTTGGAAACCTGGCGGGCACATTTCAACGAGGGGAAACCCCCCCTCCTGGCCCAACCAGGTCTCTGTAATACCTGCCAGGTCCGCACCCCCCTCCTGAACAAGATCACAGATGAGGGGGGCTTTATTTACTACGGACCTGGCATTGCACAGCATCAGCCGAAGGCCTGGGTCCTGAGGGTCTATGCAACCTGAGGAGCGAGTAGAGCCTTGGGGGCCGGAGCACGCCACCGCTCGTAGACAGCGAGTGCGCACTCCCCTAACACGATATGGCCCCCTGCTCCCGCCATATCTACCCCTCCCACCTACAGTACTGATGTTCAAAAAACTATCCGGACAAGCTCTAACCCCCCCCTCGATCCCGGGTCCTCCATCCCCCACACCACGCTTCACTGCCAGACCCGACCCTCCCCCTTGTGGGTTATCCCCCATACCCACAGCCCGAATTCCAATCTGACCCTCCCCCTCCCTAGGACCCCTTAAAAATTTGACTAAAAATTTTGTTAAAAAACCCCTCAATCCCCTCGTTTTCACATGCCACCTCTCTGGGTCCCAAAACCCTTCCTTGAGGTGGGCCCTCGATAGTGAGGAGGGCCACATCTGCGAGAAGGGGGAATCTCGCAGCGCAAGAAGATCTGCAGATCTGCAGTCGTATACATCTCCAAAATGCAGCGATGGAGGCCCAAAGCTCAGACAGGGGACTTCACAAAAGATGTAACACAGCCAATTGTTCATCGATGTGCTGTTGGTGTCTCAACTGTCCTCCCACAACAGCACACAACATTAAGGGAAAAGTGACATTTAGGAAGAGGAATCAAAATACATACCACCCAATGTAGCAAAGAAGCCTTCAAGGTTGCATCCTACTGTCCCAAAAATGAAATATCCATTCATAGAAGTGTACATGGTAGTGGTGAAGCCAACCAAGACCATGAATAGATTGGCTACTGCCAAATTTAACAGGATGTAGTTCAAGGGTGTTCTGAGTTTCTTGTGTTGGATGGTGACATAGAGGGTTAGAAAATTGATGGGAAAACCAAGCAGAATCAGAAGAAACATGTACGCAGCCAAGGCAGAATATTTCCATGGGTCTGCCAAATAATATTGAGGATACTCATATGGACTCCGAACAATACCAGTCTTGTTCGACATAGGGATATAGAAATTAAGGCCTTCCGTTCCATTCATGGTAGCAGCTTCTTAGATATCTTGTTTCCAGCAAAAATGCCTCTCTTTCTAACTCTCTTCTTATCTATGAGCAGTTACTGGTTGAGCTGCTCCTTCCAAGCTAACACTGTTCCCTTTATAAAAGGTGACCCTGGTTAAGACTATGTTACTGGTGTCAGCACAACTTAGACTTAGGTCAACATCAATCATAATAATCCAAGATAAAATTGGTCCCTTTAATTCTACACACTGCATTGACACTCACCTGGTACTGTGGCTTCGTTTCAAAAGAGCTGTAAGCATATGCAGATACCCAGCATGGGTAGTTACACGGAGATGTGAAATTGGGTGAAGGACATAGTAGCCAGTCAGCTTCTGTCTGGTCCAAGAGGTTGCTTTGTGCTATTTGTTCTTGCCAATACAAAAACATCACACCGTCCTTCTGGAAAACCTCACCTGTATCAGAAGGAGGCAGCCCGCTCTCAATAGTGATACAGAGAATGTTTAGCAACTTTTAGGGCACTAGTTCCTCATTCACATTGTCAAACAAGGACAATAGGCACATACAATTTAAAATTACTTTGAAAGTGGCTTCTTTGAAAGAATTCTGGGAATTATGTTGATGCTGAGTGTGTGTGCATGTGTGTGTGTGTGTGATTTGATACAACTGCCCACTGTTTGCACAGAACTACAATTCCAATTTCCTGCAGTTAGTCCTCATGAGGTGAAATAAGAATGAAACTGATCTTACACTTATATCAAAGAATTTATTTGCATTTTAACTTGACTACCATTAACCATCATTTATAATATGTCTACTGATTCGAACATCACTACAATTAAAAACCAAGCACAAAACCAAGTAATGCAAAATAGCATTAAGCCATTGTCACAGTAAACAGAAAACAATAAATAACCACATCTGTATAAAAAGGTAAACTAGAGCTGTATTCTTTAATTGATAAAGAATGAGACACGTGGCATAACTGAAGAATTTTGATGGAATTTGGGAGAGCCCATTGGCTCTGCTTACATGAGAAATGAAAGGGGGAAAGGAGAAACGTATCTACATCTCCCAAATCATTAACCAATCCTCTTTTTCTGATTTATGCTAATGTAACTGTAATGTGACTATATCATATCCCTACAGGACTGCTTTTGTAAGTAAAGAATATTCCACTCTTGTGCAGAGATATCATTCTCTCTCTTATGGCTTTTAAGTAATAGCTATAAAAATTAAGGCATACACTTCAGAACTGAATCCCCCATTCTGCATCTGTTGAACTATCATTGTCCAAAGCAGAGTTCTAATATACTTAGGTTAACTACACAACCTGCTTTTCCCCCCCACCCAAATCATATGTTCAGAAATCCCTTCTGGACAGTAGCCCAAAAGAACTGATAGAGAAACCAAAGCCATTCTTGAAATTCCCAGAAACACAAATGATCCCCTATTATTTCCAGGGATAATTGCTGTCAAGTAACTGTCTCTTGATAAAAATGGGAGCAAAGCATACATTACAAGAAGAAAATCTATTCTAGGAGATATTTATAGACAAAGATTACATGGAGATTAATTGAACAGGTTAATCAAGACTAAAATAGGTCTTCTGATTGATTTCACATAATGGTTATGATTACACCATAAAATAAAATAAACAGCTCAGTTAACAAATATGTATGCACCATCATTTTCTCTTTGCATTTCTGACAGCTCTTTAAGCAAGCTTTGGGGCTTAGCATGTTTTCCAATCCAAAATGGCTGACATTTTAAGTTTCTAAAACTGAAGTAAACATGAAGTAAACCACAAAACTCACTTAATGTGATGGCAATTAACTTGGCAGAAACTGAATCTGGATTTGGATTCAATTCAGAGTTTAATATAATGAAGAATGTAGGAAAAGGAAGGAAGGAAGGAAGGAAGGAAGGAAGGAAGGAAGGAAGGAAGGAAGGAAATGAAACACTATATATCTTAGTGATCCGTCTTCTATATACAAACAATTGATTCTTCTAGACCATAGTTTTTATATTTCATATTTATAGAGGTATTACCTGTGTGTACCTACTGTATATTTCACAAAGATTAAAGGTTTTTAAAAATTACGGAAAGCAACAGTCACTGTCTTGCTCCCCAGACCATTATTTTTATCTAGAACATTTTCTGCATTGCTACCCTTATTTTTGAAACTAACTGAAGTGTGCATGTAGTACGAAGATTACACTTGGGCAAATCAATTGGGTGGATCTGGTGGGAGGCAATACCCAGTTTGCAGCAAGACAGAGGATGGGGTGGAGACTACGTTTTCTCAGCAAATGAGCTTCCAGATCTCTGCTGCTCTCATTTACTGTTGAGTCCCAAAAACCAGTTTAAGTAATCTGACGTTAAAGAACAATTTGAACATTTCCAACTGTTGTGCTGTGTGAGGGTAAAATCTCAATGGATTACCCTAGAGGAAATGTTGCCTGGAATATAAACCTGGCAGCTTTTATTTTGGGCTCTCCTCTTTGTTGTTGTTGTTTGGGGTGATACTACACTTCCAAAAACAATTAGAAAAAAGAAAAAGAAGCAGAAATCTTATTCATCCTTTTTGACCCAAGAACCTTTAAATGGAAAATATCAGCACTTAAAATATGGGCCTTCTGCATACAGTTTCTGGTCCTGCCTTCAAGGCTTAAATATTCCCTTTTCCTTTGCAGACTATTGGGAGGAACTGCAATACCTCATCAAAAATTAAGAAGCTAGTATAAGCTGCAGCAGGAGTGGAAGAAGGGCAAAAAGGAATAGAAATGTACTGTGACAAAATCACTTAGTTGCGAAATTGTGCCTGAATTATGCACAAAATTACACAAGTCAGCAGTTGTCATCTTTTCTTCATGAAGGAAGATGTAGAGGTACTTCATAAATAACACTGATTCCATGCCGTATTGATTTAAAACCAGAGTTAGTATATTTGACTCATCTTTATTAGTGATACATGCATATTTAATTAAGCTTTAACTGTATTTCTTACCTTATTATTTTTATTACTGCCTGCAATTTGGCAGTTCAAATCTCACCAGGCTCAAGGTTGACTCAGCCTTCCATCCTTCCAAGATGGGTAAAATGAGGACCCAGATTGTTGGGGGCAATATGCTGACTCTGTAAACCACTTAGAGAGGACTGTAAAGCACTGTGAAGCGGTATATAAGTCTAAATGCTATTGCTATTACAAAAAAACTCCACAACTTCTCCAAGGAATGAGGGCCAGAGGTGCAGAAAGAGATAGAAGCAGAGTCATGAATTCATCCAATGCTAGCCAATCAAAGATGTGCATAGTCAATTCTGCTGCAGACTTCCCAAGCCACAATTCACTGAACGTGTTCATGAGGACAAAAATGAGCAGCATGCATATCAGAATACAAGGAATGCATCTTAGAACTATTTTATACATATTAATGTCCAGATCAAACCTGTAAATAAAATATATTAATAGTGAAGAGCAAAGAAATGCAGCTGATTTTGGTAAATATTATATGTCCCTCTGCTTTGAGAAACCAAACCAATTACCACAATTCATTCAAGAGGTAGGGAGGTAGGGAGGAAGGGAGGGAGGGAGGGAGGGAGGAAGGAAGGAAGGAAGGAAGGAAGGAAGGAAGGAAGGAAGGAAGGAAGGAAGGAAGGAAGGAAGGGACATTGCCAACCCAATGTGGGAAAGCAAACCTGGAAGGAGATGCCTTGGTGAGAAATAAACAGATTTTGCCATTAGGAACACTTCCTACCCAGCCAAGCTCATCCAAGGACATGGGAAATTGCAAGTGGACATGGCCTAAATAGCTAATAGTTTCTTAAGCACTGCATGGATTTGGCATTGTTGGATTAAAGGTTTATCTTTCAGATAACGAAATGGATAATATTAAGCACTGATTCAATAAGCCATTGCTGAGGTGTGCATAGCTTACCAGTAAAACTATGTCACCTACATCAATTGGGTGGGAAAAAAAGAACAACAAAAGAGAAACATGAGATACTATTTAAACATTGTTCTAATCTGTAAAAGCAAGGCAAAGGTTATCATCTTAACCAATTTGTTTAAACTGCCATTTCTGAATTAAATGTGTGCTTATAGGAACCACTGGAAGGTCTGAGAAATAATGAAGAGACATAAAGAGACACCTTTGCTGGCATGAAAAATCTGCAGTCAAGACCACTGTCAAAGTTCCTGCTAGAGCTGCATATGGTTAACACTGCCGTCTTAGCCGTCGCTTCCATTTAACTGTTTTCATCCCAACACGGAACACCAAATGCTGCCTTAGCAGCCCACTCAGTGTCCCATCTAGGTCAGTGTTCCCTGTATCAGGTTTTCCCAACTTGGTACCCTTTTCTCCCAGAATTGCTACGCATTATGGTCAGGTGCTTCATGGACAATTCTTTGCCTATGTATGATTATGTCTGTCATGAAGATCTGTTCTACAGAGGTGTTTGGAACAGTAACTAGCAAGAATCCAAGGACACAGTCTGACCACATTTGCACCTGAGCTCTTAAGCCCAGAAGTCTTCCCCCTGTCAAAGTTTTGTGATTATTTGTTGGTAATAAATAGATGATAGATAGATAGATGATAGATAAATAGATAGGTGTGAGTGTGTGTGTGTGTGTGTGTGTGTATGTGTTTGTGAGAGAGAGAGATGATAAAAGATAGATAGATAGATAGATAGATAGATAGATAGATATAGATAGATAGATAGATAGATAGATAGATAGATAGATAGATAGATAGATAGACAGACAGAGATGAATGGATGGATGGATGGATGGATGGATAGATAATTTTAGATGCACCCATCTCACTCTGCAAAGCAACTCTTTAAAGTAGCTGTTTAGTTGAGACAACAGCGATTGCATTTAAGATTCCCTTCCAAATAACTGTAAAGGATAACTATGAATCACTGATGCAGCTGCATGGCTGCTGCAGACATTCACAGAGGAATTGAGGAGCCTGCTTAGGTGACAGCAGCTATCAGGAGGGCTGTCTTAACTGTGATAAAATCATGTTTGGTTTTGCTTTTAGTGGTTACCTCGTACACGTAGCCCTGAGGCTAAACAGAGATCATTTAAAACTTTGAACTGACAAAAACATCATGCTAATGTAGCTGTTGCTTGGAAGCCCGCTCTCCAGTTGCTGCAAGACCTTGCCAT
This sequence comes from Pantherophis guttatus, assembly GCF_059756535.1. NCBI lineage: Eukaryota > Metazoa > Chordata > Lepidosauria > Squamata > Colubridae > Pantherophis > Pantherophis guttatus. The sequence goes on from NC_142064.1 coordinate 228,626,245, forward strand.
GTCAAACGAGCTTTTATTGATGAAGAATCTAAAATTGCAGCAGACAGGAAGGTGAATGTTTTCCTGAACACACTAATAAGGTGGGGTATTTTTGGGTGTCAGGAATTTCTCACTGTTCATGTCCCAGCATTCTGCCCAAATGTGGGCAATTTTAACTATTGCACTAATTGTGCCCAATGGTATCCATGGTGGCATCCACACACACAAAAAAATATAGAGAGCAGCCACAACCACATAACCCCAAAGAATGAGATGAAACAGAACTGCAACCATCATTGCTCTCTCTCTCTTTCTCCTTCCTCCTCACTCTCTCATGATAATCTGAATCTATTCATTTGCCATCTGGAGTGATTTGCTCTATGATCCATTTGTCTTATCTATCATCCATCCATCCATCCATCCATCCATCCATCCATCCATCCATCTATCTATCTATCTATCTATCTATCTATCTATCATTTGCAGTATCTATCCTCTCTCTCTCTCTCTCTCCCTCCCTCCCTCCCTCCTTCTCTCTCTCTCTTTCTCTCTCATAATAATCTGAGTCTATTCATTTGCCATCTGGGCTGATTTGCTCTATGATCCACTTATTCATTTTCTTGGCTATCCATGGTATTGTCAGCAGCCTTCTCCAACCCAAAATTCAAAGGCATCAATATTTTTTCTATGCTGCTTCTTTGAAATCTGATTTTCACATCCATAGAGTATCACATACTATATTTGGCTCTGCTCTGATATTTGTAGATATAAACACATTCTTGCATCTGAAAAAGTTTTCCAAAGTCTTCACTGCTACTGTACAAATTGCTACTGGTTTGCAGCATATTTCTTAATTGGTATATTTTTACTGTTGTTGGGTTTTTCTTGGTTCCTTCAAGTCAGTTTTTAACTCCTGGCAACTGCCTGGACTAGTTCCTGCAATTTTCCTGGCAAGCTTTTTCAGAAATGACTTGCCATTGCCTCCTTCCTAGGGCTGAGAAAGAGTGATTGGCTCAAGCTCTCTCAGCTGGTTTTGTACCTAAGGAAGGGCTAGAACTCACAGTGTTCTGGTTTCTAGCCTGACACCTTAACCACTACACCAAACTGTCTCCTAAATTGCTGAATCTGTTATCATTATCTTGGTTTTCTTTGTATTTAATCAGTCATTTTCTTCCATTGTGCTCCTTGACTTTCAGTACTAAAACTTGCAGATCATGTGCATTTTCTACAATCAGAGTTTTGTAATGCAGGTAATGCATTACAGTTTTAAAATAATGGTAATCTTCTTTCAATTCTATATATCTCAATTCATAGAGGTTCAATAGCTAAGGAGAGAGTACACTAATCCTTTGCTGACCAGTCAGGCTATTTTGCCACATTCTGTCCAGACAGAGGCTTCTTGTCTTATACAGTATATGGGTTTTTCATGAATTAAATGTTTTGGGATTCCCATTTTCTGAAGGACAATCCACTGCTTGATATGGTTGACACAATGAAAGGTATTTCTACAATCAATGAAGCATATATTGACTTCTTTTTGGCACTCTTTGGCTTTCTCAGTTATTTAGTGAGCATTATTGGTAATGCCACATGTTTCTTAGCCTTTTGTAGAACCATATTAAACACCCAGTGTCTCCCTTTATATATACTCTAATGCTCCAATCTACATTGTAGCATCTCAAGCAATAGTTCACTAATATGTGAAATTAAGAATACTGTGCAATAATCTGCACACTCTGATATGTCTCTTTTATTTGGTATTGGTATGTGGATGACCAGTTCTGATCCATCCTATTTGGTATTATAGTTTGGTTAGAATCCTAACTGATTCTTCTTCAGTTGCTTCCATATTTCTGTAGAAATTCTATCAATTCCTATAGACTTGGTGATAACTGGATCTAGTGCCATCTTCTAGAACTAGAGATTCTTGTAAATAGAGAATAAATTCTAGAATATCTTGGATGCGGACGTCCCACCTCTATAGAATTCCATTATATTCCCTCCAATTTTGTTTGTTCTTTTTTGAATCAGTCATTATCTGTCCACTGGTGTCATTCAATCTTTCAATTTCAGGGTGAAACCTCAGTATGGATTTGGAAATCTTTTGAAAAACATTTTCATACTTTCATTTTCAATGTCTTTGCAGGTGTCATTGTAATGCTGCTTCTTCTGACAACTCTGAAATTATTTGTTAATCCTTTCTGAGGCCTTTGTTTTTCTTGGCTTTGGCTTTCCTTCTGTTGGCAATTTTCAACATCTGTACTGACATCTGGTTTGCTTTTTTTCCATTTTTAAATCCTGGCGGTCTCTTTTCATAGTCATCCTTAATGATAACTTCAATTTCATTCCATAGTCCCTCTGGTTCCTATCAATGAGAGTCAAGACTTCAAAGCAATTGCAGATGATTTCCTTGAAAAAGATTGTGTATGTTCAAGATGGGTATTGTGAAAACTGATTTGCATTGTTCTTCTGCTTTAGTATGACTTGGAGCATACACATGAGCAATTCACGGTTCTCATTATTTTCAACTTTGCCATTCAATTCTCCAGTTCAAGCAGCACCTGTCAAGTGCTGGGCAAATCTGAAGATCCAGGCAGTTCAAATGAATATGAAGATTTATTGCAAGATTAAGTTCTCTACAAGAATCTGAACTACTAATGGGCAAAGCAATTTGGTGGTAGTTAAGAAGAGTCAAAGGCCTTCAAGGTGGGCTGGACTTGGGTCTCTTGTGGGTGTGAAGGGACTCATGACTGATGATGATTTTGTCCCCTTCCTCAGGCTCATCCTGGTAATCTCCTACATCACCTCTTGCTTGAGTGTTTTATCAATTTCAGATGGAATTTTGACTGTAAACTTCCATCAACTTCCTTTTCTTCTGCACCTAAATTTGTAGCATAAACCCGGAAAATCATTGTTAGACTTGCCTGTTAAGTCTAACTGATATTACTCTGTAGTTGGCTGCATTGGACCCAAGTACTGTCTTTGCTATGTCCTTCTGTTAAAAAAAATTGTTGTGTTTTTGTTTTTCATGTGGTGGGTAATAAACAGTATGATCTTCTGACTGAAAGTGTTCAATTTCAATCCATTTTAATTAGGTGATGTCTAAGACGCCAATGTTTAATCAGCTCATTTCCTTTTTCACCCTGTTGAGGATTCTCAAGTTCATGCACTTATGTTCCACGTTCATGATGTAATTCTCAATTCCTAGCTTCCAATATTTTTTTTGTGTAATAACAGCAGCTAGACATCCAGAAGGATTTAATGTGTCTAAGCCATAAACACTATTAATACTCTGAAAGGTCCTCAGCTTTTTCTCAGTAGCATGTTATGCGAGAGCGGAGTTCAGAGGCCCATCATCTGGCACTATATCATCAATCATTTTACCTTGTCTGCCCGTGTGGTTTTGGTTTTTTAAATAAAATACAGGAGTGATTTACCATTACCTTCTCCTGTGCATTATGAATTAATGTTTTTGCCATTGTCACTGAAGTGATCATCTGCCTCCAGCATCTTTCAATATGGTTGCTGACTAATATACTAAGTGCCTGTTTGCTTTTGCTGGGTAGCTGAGATGGCCTTCATGCCTTGAGTGATTCTGGTAGGTGTATATATTCTTGACACACACTGCCAGAGGCTTTTCCCTCAGAAACACACGCACAGATCATGATGAGGCAGCATACCAAGACTTGAGGGGAGATAGGTATAGATACAGATATTTTATCACATTGGTGTGACCAGGTAGATATGTTATTTGTTTCACTTGCCTGGAATGATTGCCTGAAAGCTTCTCTCTAGAGATTGAAGGCCAAAAAATGGACAAAACGCAGACCTCTTTCAATTGATAGACAGTTAAGGCAGGCTTGTGCTCTGTCCTCAAAGGAGTGCTCAAATCCAGACAACATCCTGACTGAAACTGGATTATATCAGGGAAGGGTGAGTGAAGGTTAAAAAAATGCCCTATGTTTTTATAGCATTAAGCTGTTGTCCTCTGCACACTATGGAATGAGAAAATAGATAAGTGAAAAATCTGAAAAATGATCAACAGTGGAACTTCTATTTCTTAATACTCATCCCCTCACAGAATTTTGATTGCAAACAACCTACCACAACAAAGTCACTTCAGTAGTGAGATAGCAATAGCCATAGCACTTAGACTTATATACCACTTCCTAGTGCTTTATAGCCCTCTCTAAGCAGTTAAGAGAGTCAGCATAATGCTCCCAACAATCTGGGTCCTCATTTTACGGATCTCAGAAGGATGGAAGGCTGAGTCAACCTTGAGACAGTCAGGTTCGAACTGTTGGCAGTTGGTAGAGTTAGTCTGTAATTCTGCATTCTAACCATATTTTTTTTATTTGATTTATATGCTGCTCTTCTCCAGATTCTCAGGGCGGCTTACAAGGCGTTAAGCAATAGCCTTCATACTTTTGTATATATTTATACAAAATCAGCTTATTGCCCCCACAAACTGGGTCCTCAATTTACCCACCTTAGAAAGGATGGAAGGCTGAGTCGACCTTGAACCTGGTGAGAATTGAACTCGCAGTAATTGCAGGCAGCTGGATGTTAAATGCTGCCTTAGGAGGCATTAACCTCCTACGCCACTACGGCTCTATAGGTGGATGGCATATAAATGAGATGGGTGGCATATAAATTTAATGAATAAATCTCTATTGATCAGGTAGACTGAGGTAGTTGGTTGGTTGGCTAGCAAGTTAAGGTGTGGTTGTGTTGGGTGCAGTTCTTTGTGACTGCATGAACAAATGCTCACTACCTTGACCTGTCTCCAATAATAACCTACAGCGCTTCCAAAGACAATCCACTAAATCTCTTTGATCCCATCAATCCACCTTATCTGTTATCTTCCTCTTCTTCCACTTCTCTCAACCTTGCCAGGCATAATCATGCCAGCCCATTATCCACTCACATCACATGCCCTATTATTTAGTTTCAGTGTGCTGATCATCACCTTGAGGGAGCAGTATTTATCTGATGCAAGATTGACAGGTTCCTCTTGCAATACATGATGCTTTTTTCGCCTCCAAATCAATAATTCAAAGGCATCTTCTTTCTTCTCTTGGCTCTGTCAATATGCAGCTTTTAAAGCTGTATACCGTTGGAAAGCTAATCGCCTTAACTATTATCTTTGTTCTCATTGAAATGTCCTTATTTTTCATGATCTTGTCTAAATTCGTCATTGCTTTCCTCCTCTTTATCTCTAGTACATTATCCACCTGTATTTTTGAGTCCCCGAAAGCAAATATATTACCTTCACTAAACATGCAAGACAAAATAAACTTTATTCTAATAGTTTGCATTAATTTGGATTTTTCTTTTTCAATTTTACCTCTTACAATGAGCTTGTCCAACTCTACTTTCAGCTAATGATGTGGTATTGTTTTCACGGATAAACTGTTAGAGTTTCCTCCTCCAATTTTGATTCCAGCTGTCAACTCTTCTACTCCTACCATTTGTATAATATATTCGCTGTGCAAACTAAACAGATGCGGAGATAATATGCATCTTTGTCTCACTGCCTTCCCTATTCGGAACAATTCTGTTTCTCCAAATTTGTTTCTTACTTTTTTGTTCATTGTCAAGATTTCTTTAGAGAATAATCAGGGATTCTGGAATGCCCATTAGTTTTAAAATGCTCCCTATTCTGCAAGATCTATACAGTCAAAGGCCTTGCAGTAACCAATGAAGCAGAGATAAACCTGTTTTTCTGCATTGCTTTGCTCTTTTCATCCTTCACCCTTCATTATCTATTTGCTTTCACATCCCCCCCACCGTCTTTTCTGAACTTTTTTGGACTTTAATTCACCATGAGTGGCTATAGACTCCTTTTTTAGAATTTTCTTTCTTTTTTTTTTTTTTTAATTTGATTTATATGCCGTCCTTCTCCGAAGACTCAGGGCGGCTTACAATGTGCTCAGCAATATTTGAATAAGATAATTGCATAATTATCAATAATTTGAATAAGAACATTGCATTACAGGTAGTTGACTTACAGCAACTCATTTAGTGACCATTCAAAGTTACAACAGCACTGAAAAAAGTGACTTATTACTGTTTTTCACACGACTATTGCAGCATCCCCTTGGTCACGTCATCAAAAATCAAACACTTGGCAACTGACTCAAATTTATGATGGTTGCAATATCCTGGGGTCATGTAATCAGCTGTTGCAACTTTTTGACAAGCAAAGTCAATGGGGAAGCCAGATTCACTTAACAACCCTGTTAGTTAACAACTTCAGTGATTCAATTAACAACCATGGCAAGAAAGATCATAAAATAGGACAAAACTCATTTAACAAATGTTTCGCTCAGCAACAGAAATTTTGGGCTCAGTTGTAGTTGTAAGTTGAGGACTACAAGTACTGCAGTCATTCAGTAATTGGCACATTTCATTTGCCTTTTTTTAGTATATGCTTGGATAGTTTTCCAATTTTAGCCTACTCAACTCTGCAATTGCCATGGAACTAAACTTCACTTTTTCGTAGATAAGTGTACGTGTAGTAACCAGTGTACCTTTTAAACTCTATATATCAGACTTCAAGCTTTCTAGATAATAATTAAGAAGGAATGCAAAACATATTTTTATACTAATAAAGGAAAATATTTGTAGCTCAGGATTGACATGAGGGGCCCTTGGAGCTCTCTGAGCTTGCTTGTTTTGTCTATGTTGTTAATGTCTATATGTCTATTGATGGCTGATTTGTCAGAATGCCAGGCTTTTGGACTTTTTGGACTTGGCTTGAAACTATGGTTAAATTTGTCTATATGTTGTGAAATTGAAGAATTTTCATGATGCAAAAGAGACCGTCACCCAGCCCAAAAAGGAACAAAAAAATACAACCACCTCTCCACCAGCAATCAGCATCCAGATCAACATAGATTAACTCCAAGGTTAACATCAGACCAACAATCAAGTGAACAATACCCCAATCAACAAACCACCAAAGAAGCCAACAGCAAACGGTCCAATCAAAGAATCTCTAAGACCAAACAATCCCCACCAACACTGACAGGCAAGCCACTAGAATAGGGGTGTTAAACCTGCTAGCATGGTGGGCTGTATTGTGACGTATCATGTTTTTTGCCTTTATGAAGCAGAGGTGGGCGTGGCCTGTGTCGGCCATATCCTGCCCATGGGCCACCAATTTTACAGACCTGCACTAGACTATAAACTGAGAGCAAACAACATTCCTTACTAGCACTCATGATGTTACCTAGTTTGCGTAATGAAACGTCTGCAAGTAAACAAGCAAGCTCAGAGAGCACCAAAGACCTCTCACATCTTTTTATGTTAGAAAGAAATTTCACATAACGTATGTTTCTATTTTTCTGAATATTTTAAAATTACCTTTTGAGCAAAGTTCATAATGGTGAATCATTTAAGTATTTTCAGATTATTCTAGTAATTTTTGTGCTTAAACACATGGCTTTATGTCAAATATTTTGGTCTTGTAGACGATGCCTAGCAGTGTTGGTATGCTGACTTATCCATTGGTGCCCCATATTCTTATATTTTATGTGCCTTATCACAATAGTATTTTTAATAATGCTAAGCTTTAAAGAAATTTAGTCAGATTTTTTTTAAAAAAACAAGACTTTGCAAAAGTAATATTCTTCGATTATAACAATTTACTCAAAATTGTGGATGCCAATTTCCATAACAGCAATTAAGACACACAAGAAATGTTCAAAAGAAAATAAGGACACTTTTAAAAACAACCCATATATTTTATTGGGAATGGTAATAAAAATCTAATACTAGAGGCCAATTTAGAAGTAACGCCATCCATTAAAATTCAGCATCTTTTTCTTCAAGCAGAATTTCACCCCAGAAGTCCATTTGTTCCATTTATGACAAACTGGCAGACTTTCATCAAAATGTCAAGAATATGTGGAAGAGAATGTTAAAAAATATTTCCAGGTAGCCCTTCTTTCTTATTTTATAAATCAACAGGGTATACAGCATCATACAAATTTTACTATAAGTATATACTAACAGTATGTATACACTAAGTATATACTAAGTATATACATACATTTCTTTCAGGAAATAACAAAACAAAACTTGATATTTAGATTCTCATTCACAACGAATAGGAAAATATATTTTTTATCTTCATATATAATTTTGTTTCTGCACATCCACCCATTCTTAAAAACAACAATAACAGACTACTAAGAAATTCTAATGAACTTAGAAATGCTTTGGAGTCCCAGCAGCAGAACTACTCTCTGCCAAACAGTCTTGTTGTTTCCTTTATTAGCTGGATTCATCTATTTTTCTCCGACAATATGGGCAACAATTATGCTGGAGCACCAGGAGCTCATAATCTTCTGAATGAAACATCTGTAAATGAGAATTGCAAGATGGACTCAATAGATGGAACAGGGTAGTGAGAAAGTGAGTAGATGGGATTATCTAAAGACAATTTCTGGTGTTTCCTTCCAGTGCATTATCCCCCTACATACACTATTCTGCACGCAGATGATTGCAGGCTTATTCCTTTGCCAGCACAGCCCTTCTGTTCTTTCCACGGGATAAATATCTTCTAGGCCAGAGGATAAATGAAGATGAAATAAAAATAGCAACATACTGCATCCCATGAAAAAGAATATGTCAATATCTTGGGATATTACATTGCCAATTTTAAAACAATTAAAAAAGAAAAAAAGAGTGAATTTAGAATGTACAATGAATAAAATGTGGAGTTACTTGCAAATTTAACTCTATTGCAGTTGGATTTTATGACAACTGGGATATGATTCCTACTATGGAAGGAATAATCTTTCTTGAACTATTAATTCCGAATGAGTCATTTTACTTTTATGCTGAAAAGATTAAATCTCTGCCAAGAAATGTGACAGAACTTCCATGCCTCTTTATATGTCAGAGCCTTTGATCCTTCTATTTTAAAAAAAATCCCTTTGTATATGACTGAAGTTACAATGGCTGGTACATCTAATGAAATAGGCTTTAGACCAGAAAATGTATATTGCAATACATCTATTATTCTTTAAGGCATTATGGCATTTTTGCACTGCTTCTGCTACAAGCAGATTAACACAATCATCTCTCTTGAAACAATACATCTATAATTTCACGAATGACTTGCCTTTGTACAGAATGTAGATTTTTAAAATATTAATGGAAAGTTTCTATTCTCCATAAATAAATGGCAGTCCTTGAGTCATCTTAAGCACAAATTCTCAGTCATATCTCAAAACTTCCCCTTAAAAGATTAAATCTTTGCAGGTCATGCATGCTAAAAAAAAAACCTCCACATATTTACAAGGTTGCTGAATACAAACTAGTTGCCTTTTCACCATTAAGTATCCTGTGTCCTTCTGCTTTTTATTTTATATAACTTGACTGGCTGGTTAGAGTCGTGCACCAAATAGTCAGACGAACAGGAAAGAAATCACCAAAGAGAAATGTAATTATTCTTCTCCTCTTTTGCTTAAATAACAGTCATCAACTGCCTTTCAGCAGCTGCTTTACTTCATTTTGAAAAATCCTCTGCAGTGATCATGTGCCTGTCATTTTTTTTTCTTATGTGCAGCAGAACATTTATCTAAAAACATTATAATTTTTCCCATTCCCAGGGTATATTTTGGTTTTAGACAGCAAATCTACCCTGTTCAAATCCTCAGTATTTATATACATGGTTTTATTTTTTTTACAGGTGCCTGTTCTTCCATATCCTTCCACCACCCACCACCACCCTCCAACCCTTACTCATACCTGAAAGCAGAAAGAACACATGGTAATGGGATTGTCTGGAAGGAGGGACCGGAAGTACTGCCATTGTAATGGCTTTGACCAGCGTTTAATCAGCACATCTCTCCTGCTCATGGATTTGAGAATTGCGCGGTTCACTACGACAGGGACAAATTCAGAGCCCCCTTGCTGCAGGAAAAGAATAATTACAGAAAGAAAATAAATGCTTGAGTTTGGTTTAAGGCCATTGGAGTGATAAAGATCATTTCAGAAACTATGTACGGATTATTATTTTTCATTTTAATTTGCATATACTGAGGCTGTATTTACACTGAGCTATCAGTTCCTATTCAGTTCTGTATTTAGCCCTGGAACTATTCCTAGTTTTAAAAGCCTGCACATGTCGTATTGCAATGAAATCTGGAAAACGCTGAAGATGGCATGTTGGAGTCCCTTTCGGCTTAGTCATCTTCTGCCCCAGAAGAAATCTGTTCTGTCATCTAAGGTACAGATAAATGGCTGGAATATGCTCACTAAATTTATTATGACACAACTTCTAAGCGTTATATGGGTGTATAATAGAAGAAAAATATCACAATTACTCTTGTGTCCTTTAGGAGATGGGTGATGACTGGAACACCACAAGCATTCCAGAGCCCCCAAGCATTGCACATGCACATCATGCAGCCACAAAGCTATTGCATTAGAGCGCTAGTGTTATTCCGCATAGTGCTCTATGATGCCACCATTTTTAGATAGTGTTTTTCTATTCCTCCACAAGCTCTTCCCTCTCTCCCAGGCTTTCATGCAGGTCTGGGGTTGCCTTTGATGGACCACACTTCATTTTGAAAGTGACTGACATTCATTTTCTAATTAGAAACAGAAGCTTTGTAATAGCTATTTTACCCACCATTTAGAACTTGAAAATGTTATTATCCTCTCTAAGTGCTATTCAGAGATCCCTTTGCTTAAGGTTCTACTGCAACTAAATCTTTTATGTAGACAGGAGGTGCTAGTAAACAAATGTAAAGCTGGGGTCAGGTCCCCATGAAATATCCCAAATGAAAACTGCCCATTTATGGAGATGGCAAGTTATGCCTCAGAGTCAACAAGCCAGTATACGCAAAAGCAAAATAAATTGTACCATTAATTTTTCCAAAGCTACAGTTAAAACTTGTTAAATATGTATGTTCTACAAATGTTAAAAATGCATGCCTTCTTAGTATAATGACTTCTTAGGCCATCCTTCTGTTTCTGCAAACAGTAATATATATTTGCCTGCAGGATATCTAGCTGTTTCTTTAGTTCTTTATTCATCTTCAAATTTAATTTAATTTTAAGGAGAGACAGGATAAGTACTTCATAAATAAGCCACCAGGTAAACATGATCATCATGACAGATGTGACTACCTTCTCATTAATGAATTTTAGGCACTTTTGCAGTGTGGTGCACAACCTAATCGAGCTGCCTGGTATGAGAACTGTGATTCAGCCAAACCAGCAACTACATAAGCCATTCCTGTCAGCTATATCAAGGGAATTTAAAAAAGGTCAGACAAATCAAAGCAACATTTGTATTCTATGGGAGAGATCTGGTAGAAAAGTATAAAATGTTTATTAATGAAAGGGAATGATAGTATGAAAAGCACGTTTGCTATAGAAAATCCCTCATGACTATCTTTCTGTAACTAATCAGCAGTTTGAAGAAAACAACTGAATGAAGAGACAGTTCAGGAAAACAAGAAATTGAAAAGAAAACAAGAAATTGCTTACAACCTCAAAACTCAATTTTGCTGTAAATGGATCATCTTCCTCAATCTCGTCCACTTTATAAAGAAGTCTCATTGTTTGCACACCTAGAAGCATGTGTTAGGGAGAAAATAAGTTCTAAAAGACATTACACAATTGTACTAGGAACAACAGCAACCAGTGGAAACTAAGTTGATTTCCGACACTAGTTTCAACTTTTCCTTATCTCCAATGAGAAAAACTACAATGTACATTTTATTTTCATAATTCCTGATACAGTGATTTGTTTAGAAATATAAGACATTGTGGATGAAAGACAAAGATTAGCAAATAAGGAGGGGCCCCTGAAAGAGAGAAGGTAGCTAGAAGGATTGGCAGCTAATGTTTTGTATTTTGTGGAAAATTCCACCCCCAGTTCCAGTACTGGAGAAAACCTAATACTTCATGACTTCTGAAAAAAATCCAAAAATTCCTATAATGTTACTATATAACAGGGATGTCAAACTAAGGGCTGCAGGCCGAATCTGGCCCACAGGGTGCTTAAAAATGGCCTGCAGGATCGTCTTGGAAATAGCAAAGGCCTGGCCTGCAGTGTCTCTGCTAACAAAAACGAGGTGCAAGGGAGCCACATGCATCCCTGGTTTTGGTCAGCAAAGTTCTGCAGGAAGCCATCCAGACCAAAAATGGGGAATGGGGGGCCACACATGTCCCCCCCACCCCGTTTTGACCAGCAGGGTGCTGCAGGAGGCATCCGTCCTGTCTCCCCCCCCCCGCCAGCCCGCAGAGAACTGCAATGCTGATCCAGCCCTGACACCCCTGTTATATAACATTACCATATTTTTTTTCCTTTGTACCCTTGTGTGTGTGTGTTTACAGTTACACAATGAGTCCTCTAAAAACAGATCTCTACCTCTTTGTCTCCCTGCCTTTATAATGCAGCCAGAAATCAATAGAGAATGCAGGATTTAACCTGTAATAATTTAGAACTGTACAATTGTATTTGCAGTTGCTGGCCAATGCTGAGTCTCAAAGTAAATCCAAGCTGGTGTTCCTAGGCTGCAGAATGGACCTTTAAAAAAAACTGTTCTCAAATAATTGTTAATATTTTTATATATTTACTAAAAAAAATAGCAATACTAATTATTTGCCAGAATAACATGCTTTTCCTAAGTAACTGCTAGGAAGGATACCATTACTCATCTGCTCTTGCCATTCACTGCCTATTTTGTTTAGTCTGGGTACTTCTAGATCAATCAGAGCAACAGCTTCTTCATCGGTTATTCCATCTTCTAAGTAGAATTCAACCAGATGCAAGACATCTGAAATGGTTGCAGGAGGAAAAAAAAGAGGGGAACGGTTAGTTCTCAGAACAGCTGCAAAGCCCATGACATCTGTTCTAGAAATAAACAGAACACTTCTGCACATACACTTACACACATAAAATGGAAACAAAACACAATCCAATTATTTTAATATCATCTATACACTCCTCTCATGTATAGGATACCAAAGGCCACTCTAGTTCTGAATTTTGGATACATTGTGGTAAAAGGCAGCTTGGCTCTGAGAAAATAACAAGTCTTTAAAGAATACCATTAAGATGTAATCAGATTAACCAATGCAGCAATAGACTTCTTTCGGTGAATATTATTGCGAGCAGTACTAAATCGGAAAGGCAAAGATTGCCAGGCACTAAACTAGGAGTCTTGTTGAAAAAAATGTAGAGATGTAATATTGTAGAGAAAATGTAATATTCCAACGCACCATAAGAGGAAGCAGCAAAGACAAAAGGTTGCCTGCAATTAATGCAGACATTCCCCAGGTTGTTCAGTAAGGGGTTGTGGGTGGAGCACCTGTAACATAAAGGCACCAGCTCCTGCAAAGAAACACAGAGAGGCAAAGTCACTGCTAGCCAGCCAGCCACTATAATCTAAACATCTGAATTAAGACCCAAGGAATGGTGAATGGCTATTTTTCAAACATTCCTTGGCTTCCATCCCGTTTTCTCATTTCTTCAGATGCCAATCTAAAGTGATTTCCAATACTGGCTGGTAATGCAAGACCTCCAAGGAAGATATCCAACAAACCTGATGCAAGTAGGAAGCAATCAGTCAAGACATATGATAAATATAGAAATAAATGTACAGTTAAGTCACTATTTGTTTGGGTGAACCAGCACATCAAATCTTACAAAATGGAAGAAAGGATCTAAAGTAACACATACCTGTTGCTTTAAAAATGACTTTTAAAATTACAAGTGTCTTATTTGGATTCTATAAAGCATGACAAGTCTTACATTCTGAGGACCTCTAGAAGAGTTTTCCGGATCCAGATAGCAACTACAAATACAAGCTTAGAAATGTGCACATTTTTTATTTGTCACATTATATACAAGGATTTTCTGACACAACAAAATTGTGAAAAACACAGCAGACCAATAATTCATCCTCTTGCTACACCAGCCCCAAGCTGCTTGAGCCACAATTAGTTTAGCTTCAACTTTTAAAGTGGCATTTGGTGTGTGTGTGTGTGTGTGTGTGTGTGTGTGTGTGTGTGGTGTTTACCAAAGTGAAAAGACTCACAACAGAGGAAAAAAAACCCTACTCATTTTCTGTCAAATAGGTCATGTAATAGCAAATAGCAGAAAGGATTTTGGGAAATGATAATTGCCACCTTTAATTTTCAAAAATCAAAAGCTTCATATGCAATCCAGGGCGCAACCTGCTTGGCCAAAATTAATAGTGAAAACTCTTAGCTAAATTGGATTGACCATTAAATCTGTTTAATAAGTTATAGACAGTCCTTGTTTTGGTGATTGTGTCATTTAACAACCATTTGTAGGTATGACTATGATAAAAAAAAAGTAACTTTATGACTAATCCTTGCTTTTACAATCTTTGCAACTCTTTAAAACAAAGGAAAGCGAAAGTAAGATCATAAGCACAGTGTTTGTTTCACTTAGCAACTGATTTGCTTAATTATCCACAGTTGCTGGTCCCAATTATGGTCACTAAATGAAGACTACCTCTATTTGTTTATGTCATTTTATATATCAACCAGTCCAACAGTCTGAGCACCTTACAAGAATAAAGAATATAACAAAAGTCAACCGAACTGAAGCCAGAACTGAAAGATTCTTATCTTTTTTTTTCATATTCATTTTTTTATTTTTCATCAACATATATATAGTCTTTTATCCATCATTAATCATTATTCATTTCTTTTATATTTTAACTTAATTACATCTCTTCTATCATTTCTATACATTATTAATCAATCCAAGTATCATCTGGGTATAACATCTTTGTGCGATCATCTTCAAGATTTATCATCATCTTCTTAATACATACATTTATCTTTCCTTTTTCATTTAATTTTAACATACTACAACATATTCATCCCAAAGTTCTTATTTTTACCATATTTATTGTCTATACTCACTTTCTATCCATTGATAACATTTCCCCCATATGTTGTAATACTCCGACTCTTCTTTCCCTTTAATTGCTAATGTCAACCTGTTCATTTCTGCACATTCCAGTATTTTCTTAATTACCTCTTTTCGAATGATTTTTTTCTGCTTTCCAATTTTGTGCAAATACCATTCTTGCCGCCGTTATTACATGTATAATCAAATATATATTTTCTTTAAAGATCCTTATCTTTTAACCAACGTATAAAATGCAGTAGCTTAGTCACTAGAAAGTCTCATAGATATAGGACTAAAAATCAAACTCCAAACGTCGCTTTGAACTAAACCTATACACACCTATACAGAAATTCAGCAAGGAGAATCTCATATGTGTCTTGTGGGCAAGATGTCCCAACACAAGAGAACCTGCCAGTGCTGATGCCCTTGAATACTTGTAGGGATGAGACAGAAAGCATCCCTTCCCATCGTAAGTGAATAGTTGAAAGAGATTTTATTTGGAAAAGTTAGTCTTTAAGGCATTCTGGGCCAAGCAGTGTAGAGCTTTGTAATCTAAAAGCAGCACTTTGAACTAGATTCAAAACTGTACTGATAACCAGCATAGCTAAGGAACAGATGAGAGATAACAAGCTGAAAATAAATCCAGATAAGACAGAGGTGTTGCTGGTAAATAGGACATAAGATTACACTATAACAAAGAAGTGATTGGAGAAGTCTATTGATTCTCAGGTGTCACTGGATAGGCCTGTAGTAGCTGTAGCACCTAGTCCTCCTTATGATTGGCAGTCAACTTGCTTACAAAGGCACCATTTAAACTGTAGGTACTGACCTTTAAAGAACTAAATCGTTTAGGGCAAGGGTGGGTTCTAAATTTTTTTACTACCGGTTCTGTGGACGTGGCTTATTTTGTGGGTGTGGCTTGGAGGTCATGTGACTAGGTGGGCGTGGCTAGCTGGTCAGTCATTTCTGGAAAGTCCTCGCACTTACGACCAGTCCTCGCACTTACGACCCGACTCATTTGTTTGCTTTTAACACTGATCAGCTGTAGGACGGCCCTTTGAAGCCCCGCGGCAAGAGTTTAAACAGTTTTTTTCCCTCTAGTCATCAGCTGGGACTCAGGAGGCAGCAATAGATTGGGGGTGGGACCAAATAAAAGGTAAGAATAACGTGGGTGGGTGGGAGGGCGGGGGGGGAGAACCGGTTCGGTGACTTCATATCGTCACCGCTACCAGCTCTGCCGAACCGGACCGAACCGGGAGGAACCCACCGCTGGTTTAGGGCCCAAATATTTTAATAACAGACTGTCCCATTACGAACCACTTCAACTGTTAAATTCAGCAGAAGAGACTTTCTTGGAAATGCCTTTGTGGCCAAGGTTCATCGTTCTGGGCCTCAAGGAAAAAGCTTGCATTGTTCTGAGTCGATCATGGGATATATTCCCCTCAGGAATTGCACTTGGCCTCACTCTCTCTGTGCTTACAAAACTGTAAAAGTGCACTTTCTCAATTATAAAATGGCTTTGGTGTTAAATGTTATTGTGAACTTTATTTTTTCCTTTCTAACTTTTTGTATCCTGTTTTTGTTTAAATTTTGTTAAACAAAAATTGAGTGCTCCCTAGAGCTGAAAGGCAGGGTATAAAGCAAATAGAAATAAACATTACGTTCTTCTTCCTACTTTTCTTTTACAGCAGTGTAATTACATCAGGATAGATGTAATAAAAACGGGAAATCGGGACCGTCAACTTTCCATCATCTTTTAGAACAGGACTGTCTGAGTTATTGCATAGTCTGTTTCCAATCCCTGTAGCATCAAATGAATCCGATGCAATATATTCATTTGTCAGACAGAGTGAACAAAGGTTAGTAAAGCAAGGGAGGGTTTGGCACAGAGGCCCAATGAAATGGGACCTTTGATACATTAACTTAAACTTGTTTTAGACTGCATGATTACCTCAGGCAACTTTGAAGTCCTCTAGGCCCTTAGTATCGTGTTGATATTATTTCAGGTGTCCAGATGGAACAAATTTTGTCCTGTTCAATTAAGGTTAAGCATTTATAATATCCCATGTATTTTGACTTGCCAGCCCCTTTAGGCAGAATTTTAGAAGACATGGACAACTACTCAAAAAAGAAAGGCATACTTTAAAAAAAAAAAATGACCTTCAAAAGGTAACCAAGTTCTGAACTTTTGTAAGGAGGTTTCACAAAGGAGGCTTCTCAGATTTTATGCCAGGTGCCAACATGGTCTTTTGTGTCATGTCAGATATTAAAGCATGGTCACAATAAGAATAAGAATAAGAAGAGGACTTACTTCGCTGTCGTGGAAAGGCTTGGATCGGATCATCAGGCTTCCCAGTTCAACAGATTTTTGAAATCTGGCTGGGATCTGTAGTCCCTGCAACTTGTCGTAGGCATGACGAGCCAATTTATAGGCACCCAGAGCTTTGCTCTGCTTTGCCAGGGCAAATAATGTATTGCTGTAATCAAATTAAGGAACAAAACATACATATGGCAAGCAGGAGAAAACCACACTATTGTTTTCAGTCAGGGAAGTCGTGCACTAAAGCATAACCAAAGCCTCGATTTGAAGGTTATTTAAACAAACAAAATACAAAACAACTGCTTGAATACTGATGACTTTTTGAATGAACAAGGGAAATGGAACGATTCAGAAATTAATTTATTTAATGTCAGCCTTAGCAATATCTGTACAGAAAAGACAATGATGATATGATTTTTTTTTCTTTTTAAAAGAAAACACCGTATGTCTCTGGGGACAAAAAGGCCTCTGTCCCGCTGCCGAAAACATTACTTGCAAAAAGCAGCAAACAGGCAGCCCTGCTTTTTCAAATGCATGCTCCAATGTGCAGTGTAAAACAAACATGCTATGTTCAATTGACAGGTGACCAGACAACCATCGAGAGGATAAATGTGCTGTCGAGATAAATCTGATCATATAAATTCAGCTTCACGGGCTTAAATTGAGCTTGCTTAATTGGATTCTAAACCTTTCACCCAATATCAGGAAGGAAAATAGTAGGGGCAAATTATCAAGTATCGCCCTTGCATTTCGCCTACTCTCGGTCCCAAAAGACCAAGTTACTATCTGCAATCTTCACTGGCCTCTTCAGCAGACATATTGATATACAGTAGATCACTTACACTTTAGCTTAAGCCTGATAAAGACTATTCTGGATTCAATTTTCTATTTATTATTATTTATTTATAGCCTGCTTTTACTCCTAAATCCTGCTATGCTGACTCATTGTGATTGAAGGAGAAGGAGGGTTGTTTTGGGGGAAGAATGATCGAAGAAAATCAAGAGTATACTTCAAGAGTGCATTCCCCAGAAGAGTCACCTGAAGTGTGAAGGTCATCCCAATTGCCTGGCTAAAACAAAAATGCACTTACCAGCTATGATACAGGAAAATGCTGGAGGCAGGTGATCATTTTAGTGATGACTGGAGACTACTGTGCAGGAGGCCAAGTCAAGCTATTAAAAAGAAAATTAGGTCTGTTCCAAGCCAGCTTTGAGAGAACACAGGACAGTTGCCTAAAGCAGAGGTAGTCTTTGACTTTGCCACAAAGAAGAGGAGGGTCAATTTATTTTCCAAAGCACCAGAAGGCAAGACAAGAAACAATGGATGGAAACTAATCAAGGAGAGAAGCAACCTGGAATTAAGGAGAAACTTCCTAACAGTGAGGACAATTAACCAGCGGAAGAGCTTGTCCTCAGAAGTTGTAGATTCTTCATCACTAGAGGTTTTTAAGAAAAGACTATACCACCTGTCTGAAATGGTATAGGGTTTCCTGCTTGAGCAGGGGGTTGGACTAGAAGACTTCCAGCTCTATTCTGATTGAGTGATTGATTTAAGACCAGTCGTTTAGCAACCATTCAAAGTTACAATAGATCTTATGATTTGTTTTGAGGTTGTGATGACTTCTCACCTTGTAGTCATGTGATCACATTTTGGGTGCTTGCTGACCATTCCACATGTATGGCTGTTTGCAGCATCCCACAATCACATGACTGTGATTTACATTTTTGCCGAAAACTTGTGTTTGTTTCCAGTTTTCTATAAAAATGCCACGTAATAAACAATTGGCTCACTAAATGATCACCACAAAAAAAAAAAATGCTGTAAAAGCAGGTTGATCACATGATGACTCACTTTACAACTGTCAAGACTTATGATCGTAATGGGCAGGCTCCATTACGATCCTAAGTTGAAGACTACATGTAGTTTTCCATATTTGGTGGTGATGGTATTATCCAACCAGCATTGGGTGGAAGTAGAAAGGGACAACAGCTTTTCAAAAACCCCTGAAGCCTTTTGTTCAGGAAGATTTGCGGAGTTCTTTTCCACTTTAACTGGAGAACATTTGTTTACTTGAAGACTTTAATTTTTTACTTGAAACTTTTAACATCGAGAAAGCCAAAGGATTAAAAAAAAAAGACTATGACTAAATTTGTCTAGAGTCACCTAGAGTCACTTCAAATATTGAGATGTGCAGTATATAAATTAATTAAATAAATAACACCAAAGTAATGACAACTGGTACAGCAACTAGTCTTAAAAGTGATGGATTCTGCTTTTTTAGGTCTGACAATCAACTATAAAGGAATCAATGATCTGCAGATTAGCAATTTGTAGGGTAGAAATGATAAACCTTGGAAATGATATTCAGGTGCCAGAATGTGTCTATATTTACAAGGATGAGAATTATGCAGGCAATTATTTTATGTGGGATTATTTATAGAAGCAAAAGATACACTTTGAAGAAATGGAATTCAATGAGTGATGCTTCTGAACTTCTCCAAACATCATCCTTGAGAATACCATGAACAAAGAAAATGCTAACAGCAGCACACTCAGGGACAAATGATCAAATTGACATCATCTGGAGACATACAAAGACTCTGCTTTCTTGAGAGATCCGTAAGGCTCAAAGGTGGAAGAAAGGGGAGAAAGGACAACCAACAGCAAAGAGATACGGTTAGGAAGAGATCATCTGCCAACAGGTCTATCTGTGTAGACACTGCTTAATGGCACATAATCAACCTATATGGCTATCCAAAGGGCATTTAGATGTATCAACCTATACATATTGAAACCAAATTATCTGGAAGGTCATTCTGAAAAGGACAATTACATTGTTGAAAATCAGGATATAACTTCCTTAGATCCTTGGTCCATCTAGACTTTCTTATGTAATAACTATAATGTTCATTATTCTTGGTCCAAACAGACAAATTGTTTTTTATGTGTTCTCTTTGTATTTAGATAGGAATCTTTTTAAGCTGTACTGGAAATGCCAGATAGATTATAGGTAGGTAGGTAGGTAGGTAGATGATAGATAGATAGATAGATAGATAGATAGATAGATAGATAGGTAGATAGGTAGATAGATAGATATAAACAGACTGACTGACTATATTATATATATATATATAGTCCCTCATGGGAAACTAGGAATTTTTTTCAACATATAAATTTGAATATGTCACCAATTTTGATAGGAAAGAAGATAAAGATGGATGGCTTGATATTCTTTGATATGTTGGGAATAAGATAAATGTGATCCGGATGAAGTTAATTCAAATGTTGATTAAAATTTTGATAGGTCTTTCTATATTTCTTCATTCTATTTCAACACATTTATAGGATATTAAATAACATTGTCTGGCTGGGCCATTTTCATTCCATAGGCAGCCTGCTGGGAAAAGTAGATCTAATTTTCTACTCTTTCAGATTTATTATGAGATGTTTATTATAGTTTTGGTTATTGGTTGGAATGAAAAACCTCTGAAATAAACTCCTCTTCAGCCTCAAATTGAATGCTATTATGCAACACCACTAAAAACCTGCAAGTATTGAGCTCCTTGTTCGTGGATCAATTTTTATTTCTGCAAGATGAAAAGTATTGGGTCACAGATATTATTTTAATCATTAACATTTAACATGAAACTTTACATTATGGGTCAGCTGCAGTTTAAAAATAGGGCTTAATTCAGAATTTGGGAGTGGGAGGGATAAACTTGGTTTTTTATAACTTAGAATCACAGTACTGAAAGACATTTATGCCACTGAGCCAAATCTACAGTCTACTCCAGAAATTCAAATTAAAACAACCCAGAGAGATGTGTATTTAGATTCTTTTTTAAAATGTCATTTGAAGGGAAAGCTTTTACTTCACTGGATATTTGGTTCTACAATACTGTTAAACTTCTATTAGATGAATTCTCTAATACTCAATATTCTATGTTCTGCTTTACAGTTTTTGAAATTTGGTGTTGAGCAGTCCTATGATGGTATGTGGAAATGGCCTTGGGAGAAAAGTGGAAAGCACCACACAACCAAGGTCAGACAAGAGGCAGCTTAGACTGCAAAAAGAATGTGGGTTTAGCAACCGTCTCACATGGAACCCTCCCTAATTTCTTTAGCTGTAAAAGTGACAGGGGAGAAATATATTTTCAAACTTGTACGTTCCTGCTATTGTAACCTTATAATAAAGTAGAATTGATCATGCTTCCTATCTGGACTACTTTGCCAGGCTGACAATTTCTGAGAATACCAAGGACAGCTAAGAAAGCAAACAAATGAATTATCAAATTAATTAACGTAAAAGTTTTCAAACGACCAGTCTCATATTGTTGCATTTTGGACACATTGTACGCCACCAAGGGTTATGATGTATAAGATGGGGCAGTTACATAACTCTTTCAAATAAACAAAACAAACAAACAAATAAATAAAAGAAAACCTAGCTCTCTGGAGAAATCTATAATGCTGGGAAAGCTGAAAGGAAAGAAAAAGGGACAATAAGCAGCAAAGTGGATGGGGCTCACTTACAGAGGTGATAGATGAATTGTTAGCAGATCTGATGGATCAGGTTGGGGACATGGTTACTAAGAGCTGGCATTGACTTAAATGTCACATAATTGATTCTGTATCTTGCACTCTGAAAGAGAATAGGTTTAATCTTCTTCTATGTGGCATCTTCCTATCAGAGTGCTATCATATCTCTACTCAGTCACCTTTTCTTGGTGTAAAACAAATTCATTCAATCTTCCTCTATTAGACATACTTTTTGGTCTTCTAATTATCCTCACTGCTCTTCTCTGTGGAATCTATTCCACTTCTTATGAATCCTTCTAAAAGAGCTGCTCAGAATGGTATATAACACTCAAAATTCAGTCTGATCCTAGCAGAATAAAGTAGACGTACTTCCTGTAATTTGGAAATGATAATTCTGTGCTTTTTGCAAAAACTTCAGTTCATCTGGTCTTTTAATTCCAAGTAAAGAGGTATTCCTGTCTATGCTTTTATCAGTCTCAAGATTCAATCCTGGTTCCTCATCCCATCTTTATAAATTCCAGATAAAACATACATTTATATTGCTTGGAGAAGATGGAATCAAAAGAGGAAGTTCTTTGGCACCAGTTTGTATGTTGCCATCTTCACTGGGCAGCAGACGTGATTCTTTTTTTCAGTTCAGTCGTGAATACTTGTCTGTAAACTTTCTCTGTAACCTGACTGCATATGACCTTTTCCTTTTTGTATCCTTTTTGATTTTCAGATTCTCCCTCCATGTTAGCTACACTGACTTTTGCTCTCATCCATTTTTCTCATCAGAACAGTCTGGAACTGTGCTTATACTATCTGCTTCTTTAGGAACCCCTACCTACCGGTATTTTTATTCCTTTTCCTATTAGGTTCTCCTGCCAGGAGATCTTATTTATGACTGCTATTTACAAATGCTGTTCTACAGCGCTTTTCCCCTGACAAAAAGGATTTTGCTCAAAATGTGTTGGAATCTAGTCTGAAGTAAAGTATACATACACCATTCTCCTTTCTTTTCCATCAGCAAGACAAGTCAGGAATTTCCTGAAAGGATGATGCCTGAAAAGAGCTTAGATATGTCTCTCCAAAAATGTCAGGGCAATTAAAAAACTATAATTTTTAACTATAATTTCATGCCTCTTTGAGAGGTTCACTTTGTTTTGGAAGACATCATCTATATCTTCTGCTTGGTTGGATGGGTGATAGGAGACATTAGCAACAGTATTACTTTTTCTTTTGTTTTTGTTTTGCTCCAGTAATTTTAGCTCAGATGCTTTCTGTATCATTGCCAAGTACATTTATTTGGCTTTCTGAACAAGAATGGATATATTTAGCATAAATGGCAACCTCTCTTGCCTTTCTACTCTTTCAGTCAATTCATTCTTCAGTTAATATATTCCCCTCTTGAAGCGTTACACCAGGTCTCTGTTACACCCATTAAATCATATTTCCCCTTTTCCATTTCCCTTTCAATCTTATCATGATTATTTCCCATATTCTCAGCATTAATCTATAGATAATGAAAGCCATGAAGATTATGAGCAATTTTTTTCCAACTTCTCTTCAGTGGTTTAAGAGGCCCCATTTCAGCAACACTCCATTTTTAACAGTGCACAACCTTTACCTGAAGTCCTTACTTTAGCCTTTCTCTGAAATGCTTTCACAGATGGGATTTAATTTAAAAAACCCTTAATCAAACTTGCTATGCTTTGGCCAAATACACTTTTACCATTCCTTGTGCCAGCAATCCATTATCTAGATAACTTAGACCATGATCTGCAAAACCAAATCTCATTTGCATAGCCAGTTATTAATTTATAGTAGTCTTCTTTTCGTTTCCAGTCATCTTCCATAGACAGAAAGTGTAATAAAAATATCCCAGGCTTTTGAACTTGTCACATTCCCTGGGTGAAATGCTGGAGTTGTTCTTCACAGCATCATTTGTCCCAACATGTATTACTGGGAAGAAGCTGTTGGTGGTTTTGATAAAATGTTGAAATTGGTCTGTCAAGTCTTTGATCCTTGACCCTGGCTGACAGCACACTTCCTGAGTTGACAGTGGCTTTGTGGGTCCATTTGGTGTACAATTATTTCAATTCTCTGTAGTATTGATTCACAAACTACTTCACAAAAATGCCTTTTTTTTTCTTAGAAGGCATACAGTAGCTGCATCTTCTCAGTCTTTGAGGGATCCAGCATACTAACTCCTGTCTCTAATTTTTTCTCTATATGCTTCATCTGTAAGGGCCTAAAAGCCGTTTCAAAGTTCCAGGAGTACAAAGTGTTGCTGTATCTCTCTCTTGCTTTTGGTTATTATTCTCACCCTGATAGTTGATTATTCTATTATTCTATCATCCTTATAGTAGGCTGCTTCCACTCCGATTCCTAGAAGCTTGCATTTGCTTCAAATATATGTCAAGTTGTTTCCAAACAGGAAGACAAACATGTCACATACTATGCAGGTCAGCACAGCAGTGTTTTACTATTCAACTTCATTTTTTGCTTCTTAGACCCCTTCTTATTGAAAAGTTTTATACTTCTCCTTGCTCCTTTCTCAAAGGGAACCTTAGCCGAAGTACAATTTTTATGTTAAGAATTAAATGTGAAATTCCTTTTAGCTCTCTCTACTCACTCTGTCAGTGAACTGGATGCTTTTATTTGGATCAATTTAGTAGCAGCTATTTTCAAAATCTTTGCATAGCTGGGGGGGAAAAATCCCAGTTTGGATTATTGAAGAGTGTTCTTAGCATTTTGCTCAATGTCAATACTTCTGTCTTACAGTGTTTTTAAGATTAAAGATTAATGTGTCTTAATCCTCTGGCCATGGTTGCTTTTGAAGCTCCAGAATTGTTGGAAACTTTGAAGACAGGTTCCCATGCCATTATTCTAGAGAAGAGTTTTCCCTTACCTGTAGATTGCTGCAGGGCCATCTTATATTGTTTGCTCATAACAAGAGAAGGAGCTTTTAAAACCAAAGTAATTAGCATGAGGTACAAATGTCTACAAAAATTAGTCCCAGATTATATGCCCCTAGGGGGAAATTGTACCTGGTGAATGAAATACATAAAGAATTTTCTATATTTTCTTCCCTATCCAGATACTGTTCGTTTTGCCTCAACTCTATCCAGTTGTATTTCCATCATCCTCTTTCTTTCCCAATATAGATTAATAGAATTTGGAAGGGGCCTTGGAGGTCTTCTAGTCCATCCCCCTAGATTCTTTTTTAAAATGTCCCTCGAAGGGAAAGCTTTTACTTCACTGGATATTTGGTTCTACAATACTGTTAAACTGCAATTAGATGAATTCTCTAATATTCAACATTCTATGTTCTGCTTTACAGTTTTTGAAATTTGGTGTTGAGCAGTCCTATGATGATATGTGGAAATGGCCTTGGGAGAAAAGTGGAAAGCACCACACAACCAAGGTCAGACAAGAGGCAGCTTAGACTGCAAAAAGAATGTGGATTTAGCAACCATCTCAATGGAACCCTCCCTAATTTCTTTAGCTGTAAAAGTGACAGGGGAGAAATATATTTTCAAACTTGTACGTTTCTGCTATTGTAACCTTACAATAAAGTAGAATTGATCATACTTCCTATCTGGACTACTTTGCCAGGCTGACAATTTCTGAGAATACCAAAGACAGCTAAGAAAGCAAACAAATGAATTATCAAATGAATTAACGCAAAAGTTTTCAAACGACCAGTCTCATATTGTTGCATTTTGGACACATTGTACACCACCAAGGGTTATGATGTATAAGATGGGGCAGTTACATAACTCTTTCAAATAAACAAAACAAACAAATAAATAAATAAAAGAAAACCTAGCTCTC
This sequence comes from Pantherophis guttatus, assembly GCF_059756535.1. Lineage (NCBI taxonomy): Eukaryota > Metazoa > Chordata > Lepidosauria > Squamata > Colubridae > Pantherophis > Pantherophis guttatus. The sequence goes on from NC_142064.1 coordinate 228,651,820, forward strand.
TGGAGAAATCTATAATGCTGGGAAAGCTGAAAGGTCTAGTCCATCTCCCTACTCAGGCAGGAAACTCTATACCATTTGAGACAAATGGTAGGTATATACAGTTGTATAGGTAATATACATTGGTAATACTATATACAGTTAATGTTTACTCTCATCGTCTTTCCACCATGCTTCTTTTTTTATTCTAACTACTTCTGCTGGAAGAAAGGAGAGAAATGTGCGTAGGTACATTGTATTTCTGTGTGGGACCGAATGGATTGAAGAATTAATCTTGTAATTGAAATACAAGCAATTAATTTTAATTAATAATTATTAATTAATTTTGCCAGTTTCTCTAGCTCTGCTCTTGGGGGGAGAGGGCAAGGAATATGGCTTCTGTCCCATGTATACGTACATATACTTTATATAAGTATGGGTGGGGGTGCATGTATTCCCACAAACAAATGCCTATATATTTCTGGCTTTCGGGAAACATGGCTTTGCCATTTGCCTTGGAGATCCAGCAATATGGTTATGGAGTCTGCCACACGGCATACTGTTAGGGAAACTGAGAGTTCTCTCCTGAAGGTTATGTATTTTAATGTTTTTATTATTTTTAACTATTTTGTTACTTTGTTGTTTGTTATTTTGTTGTACTATTTTGTGTTTTTAAAACTTTATATGACGCTCATTTTCATGTACATGTGATAGGGGATTATATAAATTTAGCAAATAAATAAAAATCAAACAATCCCATGCACACATTTTTTGGGATAGTGGGGAAGGTAAATCTCTAGAACTAGCTTTAGCAGACTTGGTAAGCATGATTGGTCAAATAATGGAGAAACTTGCAAAGGATTTTTGCCTTGTTAAGGTGGCTCAGTGGTTAAGACACTGAGCTTGTCGATCAGAAAGGTTGGCAGTTCGAATCCCTAGTACAGGTCTCCTGCGTGAGCAGGGGGTTGGACTAGATGACCTCAAAGGTCCCTTCCAACCCTGTTACTGTTACTGTGTACCTACCGCTTTCTCAATTTCTTCTTCCTGGAGTGGTGGGCAGGAAGGGGGGGCGGATGCTTTAGAATCAGGATTATATTCCTTTAGGATAATACTGGAATTTATTTTATTAAAATAGTTTAGGGGACTGGGATTATTGGAACTAATTACAATTTCCTCTTAATTGTAATCACAAAGAGCCTGGTGGCGCAGTGGACTAAACTACTGTTAAAGTACTATTTAGCTGCCAGCTGCCTGCAATTACTGAGAGTTCAATTCTCACCAGGCTCAAGGTTGACTCAGCCTTCCATCCTTCTGAGGTAGGTAAAATGACGACCTGGTTTGTGGGGGCAATAAGCTGACTTTGTATAAAATAGAACACCACTTGAGGGGGCCCAAAAAGCCCTACTAAGCAGGTATATACAAAAGTATGAAGGCTATTGCTTAAAAGCATTGTAAGCCGCCCTGAGTCTCCGGAGAAGGGCGACATATAAATCAAACTAATAAATAAATAAATAATTTAGAGAATTGTGGACTAATGAACTCGAACGCTCTCTGCTGGTGAACCAGAGGAAGACTGCTTTAAAGAATGTGAGATTAATTTAACTTAAAATGTGGTTAATATAGCAGATAAGTCTATTTCATGTATTGGATACTTCAACAAGTGATTAATAAGGACTGGAAGCAATCACCTTGCTGCTGGAAATGTAATTTAGAAATTGAAAGATTAACTCACACATTTGCCCTATTATTGTCACATTTGGGCTTGAAATTCACAGAAAGGTTAACATGACTTTAAATTGATTAAAAAGTCAAGCTGAAATCAATTTGCTAGTTAAGAGAGTATATGTTCCATTTGGCTATATCCCCAGCATTTGGAATCAATCAACATAAAAATAAATGGATTTTTCATGCAGCGAGGATGTCCAAAAATTACTATTACACAATGCTAGGAGGACAAATCTATACCTGATTTGCAGCAATCAATTCTCATCAACATATGATCAGTCAGCATATGATTTATCTAACAAAAAGCAAGGAACAAGACTTTCAAATAATCTGTTCAAAGTATTTGGAAGTTATTTTGCTCATGAGATAGATTTTCAGTCTTTTTCTTTCCTTTTTTTTAGAAAGGAAGTGATAAATTATATTATTTTATTACTCTCTTTATATGTTTAATTTTCTTTCTTTAAAAAAAAAATACCGTAATGCTATTTTAAAAGATGCAGCATGTCTTCCCATTTTTCTCAATAATGGAACTCAGAGAAGTAGGCATACTAATCTACTGCAGCAAAAGCAATTGAGAATCTCATGACAGATTGAAGATATTTATGGGGGCATAGGCTTTCCTGGGCTAAAGCCCATTTTATCAAGTTCTGACCAACTGAAAGACGTATTTTCTAAGCTGCATGTTTTCATGATTTATAAATGTTTCAAAATTATTTAGGAACTGTTTTATGATATCCAACATAAAGCATAGTATTAAAAGATTTGTAGGCTGTGATCTATAGAAAAGGAATAATCACACAATATAATAACCCTATATTCTTGCAGGATGCAGTATACAATCCACCACTGAGCCTTATATTCTGCTCACCAAGTAAGTCTTGGATTTGACATATGCCTTTGCCTTTCCCTTTCAAAGGATACACTTTAGAAATTCCCAAAGGAGTTTCCTTGGTAAGGCTATGAAGTAAAAACCTAGACACATTGAAGAGTGTTTCGGGTAAGTAGTGATTGAAGGGTTCTTCCTGCAGTGGAAAAATAAAAGTTTATTCTCAAATTTCTATCTGACACACTGAAGTGCAGCAATATCAAGGTAAGAGTCTTAACAGACAAATAATAAATAAATAAATAAATAATAAATAAATAAACAAAAGAAGTTAGCTGTGCTGACAACCTCACAACAGTCTCCCCATGTCAGCAGGCTTCTAAAAGCAAATATGACATCAGTTAACTAACTCATGAACGTTTGAGGGTCAAAGAGTGAATTGCAACTATGTAAATATCTTACAGTGCATTTGTGGATGAAGTGATAGGCATGATACAGTTCTGCCAAGTGCTGGAAGTGGCGAAACTTCTTTAACATTTCGGTCTTCTGCTCCTCATTGTCTGAGGGAGGGAAAGGCAATATCAGCATAAAACCTCTGAATAGATGCCAACCCAATAATGAAAGACTTATGCTGAAAGAGCCTTGCATTAACGCTCCTAAACAAATGTGCCTCCAACCATAGCTTTTGTAGTTAACTTTGCATGAAATCTTGTATTTTAAAAACAGGAAAATCAAGGCGCAAATGGCACTGCAACATCATTTGAACATAGCTGAGTACTATGGCTAACAATGGAATACATTTGCCTTCCAGTTCTTGAAAATCAAACCGCAGAAGTTACAAGCAAAGAGAACAGCATCTTCCAACTCAACATTTGGATTTAAAAAGCACTTTGGAATTATCTGCTATCCTCTAGCACACTGGCAGATATGTTTACTTAGAAGATAATCCTGCTGAGTTCAGAGGGAGATATTTCTAGTTAAGTGAACAGAAGAACAGCTGTAATCTCAGCTCAGTGTACTAGAGACGACTGATCTGTATCTTATGTGTACTTGCAAAATAAAGAAATGTTTGCATAGTGTCACATAATAAAAGACAACCAGTCTGCTTCAATCTACCATGTTATAATGGTAAAAACTTACTTGAACCTAATTCTATACTAAACCTCAGCCACAGGTTAGTTAAGAGATATGGAACAAATTATTTTCTTCTGGCTCAGGCCCAGTTTTGTGATATAAAAACTATAGAAATGATTACTGTCTCTTTCAGAAAACTGTTAGATGACTAAGGAAAGGCAATATCTCCCACGAGCTTGTGTCACCTATGGAAGGACAGAAAATGTGGGAACATAGCAGGAACTTCAATAGAAAGTGGGTTCTATGCTGATCAGGTATTCTCAACCATATGAAAAAATAAGATTATGATAATCATCTGGGCCCTGATAAGAACTTCTCCCAACTTCCCCTCCCCCACCCCAGAGGTCCTATATCGTGCAATTCCCAAAGAACATTCATTGAAGACCTCAAGAGTATATTAGATATTCTATTTTCATGCGCGAATAAAGTAAACTTACTAGCATTTCCTTACCTTGAGCTATATCTAAACACTGCATGGACAACATCCAGTAATAATATCCTGCGTCATTGAATCGGCTTTCTACCACAGCATTGTGAGTTAATTGTTCCAACACTTTAACAGCTTCAGTCTGTCTGCCAGCTTTATGGAATGCTACAAAGGGGAGTCAAAATAAAGAAAACTGTGATTAAGCTAATGAGCTTGACTAAAATTAAGAAAAGGCACCAAATCTAAACATCAACAACAAAGCATCCAAAGGGATTATGTTCTTTTGTTTTTCTACACTCTGCAGGGAAGTTTAATATAGTGCTACATATATTTCTAAATAGAAGGCTTGTGGGTTTTGTGGTACCCCCCCCCCACAAGCTTCCTAAATGCATAATCTATCAAGCAAAGAAGCTGCACAATTTCTAGTCATTTGCAAGGTTCTCTTCCTGGCTCCCAATAAGTATCACTGAAACAAATGACGGGCAAATATCAGTATGAATTGTACTTGCTATTACGGTAATAGTAAAAGCCAGGACAACAACGATTGGATATTTCAAGCTAAGTGGCTAATAAAATCAGTATTAATGTCTTCTCACAGAGCAATATTATAGGTAATCAGCAAAATCTAAAGTCACCTTGATGTGAAAAAGGGCACATACTTAAGTTTAGCCTGTACTGACTTCACAACTAAAAGCAAAATGACTAAATCTATTAGGCGTTCCTGGCAATTACAGAATGGCAGACTATGTTTCACAGGCCAGCTTTCCAGCAAAAAGAATAAAAATTAGGTCTGATCCTTTCACCAATATAAACCCAGGAATTTAGGACACACACCATTCCACACCAGCGGTGACTTATTTTCCCTTAAACATTATGCCTTGTATTCACAGTCAAACTGCTACAAAAATAAGAATCCCTTTGCAATTTAAACTCTGTCACAGTATCCCATACTAATGCAGATAGCTTTATGAGCTGTAGGATTGCTTTCATGCCCTTTAGGATGACAGTGCTATGAATTAGCAGTGAAATGCTATACATCAGCAGCATTTCCACACAAAATTATCAGAAAACTGAAGAAATACAATGCACTAGCCCTTTGATGTAAGCTCGGAGAACCTTAAACTGAAAAACAAAACAAAAATATCTTTTAAAAAAGAGGAAAACCATGCAATTTTCAAATCCTAACTTAGATCTCTCAAGTTCTTCCAGATACATATGGCATGTTTATAATGAATACATAAAATGTATATCATACAGAAATTGCTGCTCTATATAAAGTGCATAAAATAGGATTCTGAAATGTACCTCAGAAAATATGGAAGCTATTCCCAAGTACACTAGTCTCTTGATAAACTAGAATATGAATATTCATATTTACGATACCCTTTAATCACAAAAGTATGAGCATATACTAACTTTAGTTCATTTAATAAGAGGTACCATGTATGTGAATGCATAGAAACACTTTGCTAGATATAAATGTAATACTGTAATAAATTATTTTAATCCAATTGTTCTTAACTGATTTATTAAAATAAATTAAAATAAAAACTTCTCCATGAATATTAATATATCAATTAGATCATTTAGATGATTTCTGTCTTTTAATTAAAATGTTAAATCAGTCATCAACAGACACATAGAGATAAACCACATTTATATACTATTCAAAAGAGACAATAAAAAAATCTAGGAAAGAAATGAAACAAGGACACATTCCCATCAGCATCCAACACTCAGATAAGTAGGGATTAGGCAGAAAACAATACCCTAAACAAGGTACCACCACAGAGAAAGACACACACACACACACACACACACACACCAAAACTAGCAGGAAAACTATTTTTATGTAAATTGATAGCAAACTCCACACTCATTCACACTGATTATATTACTCAGGTGGGCAATGCAACTTCTGCAATCATGCTCAGAGAGTACCAAGAACTAAACATTTTATTTATTTTTATTTATCAAATTTCTATACCACCCATTTCTCCTAAATGACTCTTGTCACTTCAACTCTGAGCTACAGATATTCTCTCTTCTATTGAAATTAAATATTAACAGATCTCCCAAATGAACATTGTGTTTGTTTTTAATTTCAGGGAAGTACCTAGTAAAGTTTGATTAATCCAACTTAATAATAGCAGTATTGACAGTAGCAGTAGCAAGATAGTCTTACCTTTTTGAGCTTCTTCAAATCTATCGTTTTCTGCCAGCCACTGAGCATATGGAACATAGACATCATCTTTAAATTCAAGATGCTTTTCACACAAAGCAAAAGCCTGAAGTACAGAATAAGTTCATGCTTAGGAAAATAATTACAGTCTAAAAATGCAATTGAATATTATTGTTTTCAAATTCACAGATTTCAGGATTTATTTGTAGCAGACACTAAGACATTTAAACATGTATGCTGTGCTACTTAGTGTCAGCCAGTAATAATGCCTTATTAATCAAGCCCTGAACAGCCATCCTTGGCATCTAACATGCTAATGTCACAGCTCAGTAGGTTATCTATATCCTTCACAATTAAAGAAATTGTCAGATGGCAAATTTCCCATGCAACTGATTGATTTATTCTTAAAACATCATTATTGCAAAATGGATCTTAATTGTGCTACTGCTTATGTGGATAGCAAATTGATTCTTTGATTGCTGATTCATATCTAATCCAATGGCTTTCCTCTCCATGTAAAGAGGAGGATTTATCAACAGACTAACAACACAACACAAAGTCTCCCTAAAACACTCCCTAAGGAAGGAAGCCCAAACAAACCATGAGGACTCTGACCAGTTTGCTCTGCTTAGCATTTTTGTGCTGCCTGTGATGGCTAGACTATTTCCCATCTCCTTCTGGCATTCCTGCCAGCTTTTCTTTGCAAACGCAGGTACCAGTAGTCCCTGAGTTACAATCATCTGTGCAGTGACTGTTCAAATTTATGGTGGCACCGCATGTAGGGACTTACCACTGGTCCTGAAGTTATGGCCATTACATTACGGTCACATTCACCTGATCAAAATTGGGGCCCTTGGCAGCCTGCCCATACTTATGACTGCAGGGGCACTTCGACTCCCCCCATCTGCCTACTTCCTGCTATCTCTGCACTTCTGGACCGCTGCACTCCATGGCCACTGCTGCTTAGCTGACCTTCCCCGTCTTCTTGCTCCCATTGCTTTGGCTTGCCTGTCCTGGTTCTTTTCAAGGAAGATGCTGGCTCCAGAAAGCTTTCTTCCCAAGGTCAGGCATAGATATTTCTTGGCAAAAGTTGGGGAAGATGGCCTCATGTGCAAAGGGCCAAGGCAGGTAAATTTCATCAGCACCAAGAGCAAGAAGACAGCAAAGGGCAGCTAGGACAATGGAGTGCAGGGCAGTAGGGATGTTGCAGGATGATGAGGGCAAGCGTGGCTGGAATTGAACTGGAGCAGCTAAGGCTTGCAGGGATGGTTGTAGTTTTGGCCTTGCTACTGAGGCAGCTGGGGTTTCTCGGGGCAATGTGGCTTTGGGCTGCATACTGGGGTAACTGGAGCTTTCTGGGGCAGTGCAGCTTCATACTGCACTGTGATTCAGGGGCTTCTTGCAGCTCCAGAGCTGCAGTGCACCAAGATGCTCCCAATCTAGGGTGCAAGGCAATCAAAAAGGCAGAGATGAGGGAGATAGATGAGAGGGAAGTTGAAGAGGAGGCAGTCCCTTCCCTTACAGCAATTCAAGGCTGTGTGGGACCAAGTCCAGAATGGCATGGTTTGAGGTGGGTACTTGGCTAACAATTGTCAGAATTCAGATAATGATGGCAACATGAAGTGCTTTTGCGAAGTGATATGGTCACATGTCTTTGGGCTTTATGACTACATCGCACAGCAATAGAAACCTTGGTCCCAATTACTGTTGTAAGTCAAGAATTACCTGTACACAAGTCTTTTTGGCAAGAAGGTGGCTGTTTCTTTGTTCACTAGGTATCTAAATTCTGACAATTCCCATTTTTATTTTTTGTTTAATGTGTACTGTTGCCCATTGGCCAATATAGAACAAGTCTCTGCAGTTTTCTTGGCAAGAGGTGTTTGACACTACCTGCTTCCTGGGGCCAAGTGTGTGTGATTGGCCCAAGGTCACTCAGCTGACTTTGCAGGTAAGGAAGGATTAGAACTGATGGGGTCCCAGTCCCTTGCCTGGTGCTTCAAATTACTACACCAAACTGGCTCCCTTATTGGATTAGAATAGCTTATTTCATTGTAAAAATTTAGTAGACCAGATTTCTGATACAGGATTTCATTAACTTTTATGACTGGTTACCTTGCTTCCACGTCTCTTCTGTCTAGTAATATAGTAATATTTTTATTTGGCACGCCCTTTAAGTATAGTACAAGACCTCTTTCTGATCTTTTCATAAAAAAATATTTATTTACAATTAGGTTACTATGTTAATGTATAATTTTGTCACACCTCTAAAAAATTATCTATCCTGATGCTTACAATTGCTTGGAGATGTTTACTACATTTAATTCTACCTAAAGGCAGATGTATGGAAGTAGATTCCCCTTTCCCTCCCAGGATGTTTAGTGTTTAGGATCTTGAGTCTTGAAACATCTTCATTTCCTGTTTAAAGGGAGGGGATGCTGGCTACTCTATTTCGGTATTTAAATGCTGTCTTATTGGCTTAATTTACATAAAAGTCAGGCGTCTAATATTGCATGATCCCCAACACAATATTTATGTTAAAAACTAAATAAATATTGTGTATCTCTTGAGGAAATAGAACAGAAAATCAGAAGGATGAGAACATAATGGAGCATTTTGTATGAGAGCATGCGGATCAGCCAGAATCCTGAACAAGGAATCTGCAGTGAAGGACCTGTCTGCAAACTGAAACACATTAAAATGCATGCACAATTTAAATAGAAAGGGGAATTTTGTTCACACAATGTAAAGATTTAAGACTACATAGGCATCAATACCCAGAAATGATAAATTATTCCCTGAAAGTGAGCTGCATTTACCTCATCCCACTGCTGAGTTTCCACATAGAGCTGTGTCAAGGCCTTCAGATCACCAATCTTGATATAGGTTTCTGCAGCATATCCATGGTTCAATAACTTTTTAAAATAATAGGCACACTTTGTCAAAGGTTCCCGTTCTGCTTTATCCAGCTTTCGAGCAATAGCGATCAATCTTAATTTTTAAAAAAGAAGAAGAAATCTAGCCCCGTTATTGTCTCCAAGTCTTCCTAATTCTTACTATACACATGCACACATACACGAACACACACACATACACAAACATGCAGGATGCTGCCAGAGATGCAAGCAAACAGCTGAACAGTTGTTTACATTTATACTCCAGCAGTTCTTTGCCAAGCCACAAACCTGGAACTGCTGGAGGACAAAAGCTCTTAACTAAATAAATTCACATTCTAATGTCTGTAGCAGAGACCCTCTATTTAGATTCCACAATTTGCAGGCTCAATGAAGCCTCCAAGTCTTTTTAAAGGACTCTATGGAATCTTATTAAAATCTTAAGACCAACATCTTACAGTCAAAATGTGCCACATTTTCAGAAATGTGCTCTGAAGCCTCTGAAATCAACGTTAGGCAAATTGGCATTTTTATCTGCTGACTGACTGATACTCTACTACTATGCCTGACCTTGAATAGTACAATTTGTTTCTAAGGTGGCAACTGTTGTATGATGTTTCTGAAAAGTTCTACTTGCTTGTCCTAGGCACCAGCTGTGTAAATGCGGAGAGCAACTCTGAACTTGTGCTTTTGGAAAAGAAGCATGTAACTAAACAAACAAAAGAATGTTCTGAAAGAGACATCATGAGCATTTTAATCACATCAAGATGCAGGCCTTATAGGAGACCTCCGATAGTCTGTGGTAGCCCAAAATCAGGATTTTAGTATTTATTTTTAGTATTTTATTTAATTTATATATTTTATTATAAATAAATAAGATAACCAAAAATCAGGATGAGTCTAGTAGCAGTTTTTCCAGACTACAGTACACTTTATTGAAAGGCATGGGTTTTTCTGAGCGATAACATTTCATCAGATGCAAGGGAGGGACTATAGACTGAGTAGGCAGAAAATAAGGGGAAACAAGGTGGTTATGCAGATGTAGTTATATATGAAACAAATTCCAAATACCTGATCAATTAACAACTAATACCTTTTAAAAAACTATTCCTGAGATAACCTACGACGGTGATTTACACATGAAAGCAAAGCAGGCATCTGGCTTTGTTGGAAGGCCCGATTTCCATGTGAGCATCATTGTCCTGTTGTTTCTCGTTGCTTGTGAGAATGTACTTCAGGTTGGGTGGTTGACTGTTTGAAAGCATAGGCCTGCCACCTCATGCATGAGAGAATGTAAATATCACTATCCAGTATGGGATATAGCATATTAATAATGTGTTTGAGTGGTTTGGCTCATGAGGTGAAAACTAGTGGTGACCTGTAGTATTCTGTTACTATTGTGTCTTTTAATAGACTTTCCTCCTTGGGAATCCAGTTCCTCTTCTGATTTGTCTACTGATCTAGTTGAGTGGGTAGTTCAATTTCCTGAGTTCCTGGTTTAATTCCCTCAGTTGACTGTTTTTGTCAGAACAAAGCAATTGAAGCATAGAGCAAGCTTGATTATGTGGCTGACAGGCTTGATTATGTCTTCAGGATGGAAACGGAAAGCAGGGAAATGTGCCTTGTGATATGCAGTTTCCTGTATAACATTGTGTTGTAACATTTGTGTTCTATTATGTCCTTTTACAGTGTATCAAGGAGTTGAACCTTTTCTGTAGATCACGGGTGTCAAACTCGTGGTGTCATGTTGCCGTCATGTGACGTATCACAAACTTTTTTCCGTTCATGGAGCTAGGGTGGGCTTGGCCTGCACATAATGCATCCAGCCTGCGGCCTCTCGGCCGCCAGTTTGACACCCCTGCTGTAAACTCAAGGCTAAGGTTAATGATGAGGTGAAAGTTGTTGAAGTCATGATAGAAATTGATGAATAATTGATGAAAATGTCATCAATGAATCTCAAGTAAAGAAAAGGTTGGGGGAGGGAGGGGTAAATGTTGAGAAAGCATTGTCCCAGGTCAGCTATCACAGCTGCCACAGGCCCCCAACAACTACATACAGAAGACGAGAGGTGCCTTCATCTGACAGCAGTACCCCCTCTGGTCTCTACATAGGACAAACAAAACAATCTTTGCACAAAATAATTAATACCAGGAGTCATAACAAGAACAAAGTAATATTGAAGCATTTCAAACTCCCAAAGCACTTCATTATAGATCTCAAGGTAGCTATTTTAGAAAAAAGAAAGGTTTGATAGCACAATTGAGCAAGAGATTGCTAAACTCATATACATCAAAAGGTTTCAGCTGTCTCAGAAGATCTCAACAAGCATAATGGCCTTACGATTGCTAATTGATAATTGTAATCTGTTTCACATGTGGCTTGCAACTGCATAACCATCTTGTCTTCCTTCTCCTTCTCCTGCCATTGAAATGTAATTCCTCTATCAATCTGAAGCCATGCCATTGCATCTGATGAAGTATGTTGTAGCTCACAAAATTTCATGCCTTTTAATAAAAAAAAAAAAATTGGCTGAAAAGTCTCTTTTCAGGATATGGGGCAGTTATTTGAATAGTTTCATATTATTAATTTGTATAGCATGTAAGACATTTGGCTAAGTTCTAATTCAAAGACTTCTGAACTTTTTCACAAAGGCTAAAATACGAGTCCCTACCACATAGTTCTCCCCTCTTTCAATATAAAGTACAGGTAGTCCTCAACTTACAACAATTCATTTGATGACTGTTCAAAGTTATAATGGCACTGAAAAATAGTGACTTATGACCATTTCTCACACCTATGACCGCTGCTACATTTCCATGATCACATAATTAAAATTCAGATGCCTGGCAACTAACTCATATTTCTGATGGTTACGTCCTGCAGTCATGTGATCCAGGGGTGGGTTCTACTTACCTTTACTACTGGTTTGCAACGGGGCCGCGTGCACTTCGCTCATGCGCGTGCTTTTCTGCGCATGCACAGAAGCGTTCTGATGACGTCAGGGTCGGTGGGCGGAGCCTCCCGCTGGTTTTACTACCGGTTCTATAGAACCGGTGCGAACCAGGGGCAACCCCCCACTGATGTGATTGCCTTTTGCCACCTTCCCCCAATGGGGGAAGACAGATTCACTTAACAACCGTGTTACTAACTTAACAACTGCAGTGATTCACTTACCAACGGTGACAAGAAAGGTCGTAAAATGGGGGCAAAACTCATTTAACAAATGTCTCACTTGGCAACAGAAATGTTAGGCTCAATTGTGGTTATAAGTCAAGGACTACCTGTAGTAAACAGTGGAAACAAATATCAATATTTCTCTTGAAAACATAATAGCGTATTTCTCGGAAAAGCAGCAAGACATACACATCAACCCAGCCTTGATCTCCACTGATTTCTATGGCCTTCAAATGTTCCCCTGCAGTCATGTACATCTCTACTGCTGCTTTTGGTTCATTGATGTTCTTGGCCCAGTCTGCTTGCTTTGTGATTAGCATCTTTGTCTCTTTGAGGTCCTCAGACCCAAGGAATTCCTGAAGAAGTAAATGAAATATTCTTAATTAAGCATTTGCCTCAATTAGCAGTTGCAATTCAGTTTCAACTGGGGTGGGGGATGGGTTAACTAAACTGGAATTTACAATATACTATACTAATAAGGGCAAACAAGAAAAGCCGAAATGTCTAAATCACTTGATTACTGTTGATTTAATCATGACTTTTATCGCAAAGAAAGGGGGTGGAGGGGGAAGCTTTCAAAGTTGAGACAGAAAAAAAAAGTCATCTGTAGAAAAGCAGAATTTTATTTTGATGCTCGAGGGGAAAATGCAAATGAAACATCGGTTTTTGATTGCTTTCGGTAATTTGCCAAAGATGACTTTTCTGAGTAAAGTTAAGACTTAGTGATATTATTCTTTAAAATGCTCACTCTCACAACCTGCCCATGGATTTATCATGAATCTGAATAAAAACATGTTGCGTATTTAACAGCAACTTATGGAAAGAATTAGCAAACTAGGAAGGCTGGAATGTTGCATCTGACCCATGAATTTCAGGGTAACGTAATGTTTTACTGGAGCTCCTTTAACAGTGGTTCTGAAGAGTACTGGACTGTGGGAATATTTTTTTCTCAAAAGGTAGTAGCTCAAAAACAGAGCATGCTAAAGTCTCAAATGCAGTCTCTACCATAACCAGGGATGAGATGAGAAGCACTGCTTGCTAAAACATTGGAGAGGACCCTGTGGAGCACCTCTAATCCAAGTACTTCTAGGAAAGTTTTTGGAAAAATAATATTTTTGCTTAGAACAGGGCTGTCAAACTTGCGCCTCACAGGCTGGATGCGTCATGCGCTGGCCACGCCCACACCCAGTTTAGTGAAAGGGAAAAAGTTGTGATACGTCACATGACGATGCCATGATGATGTGAGTTTGACACCCCTGGCTTAGAAGAATCTGATGTTCTGAGTGGTCCACTTAAAAAGGGCATTTGCTTTCTTTGACTGTCAGGAAGCCAAATCAAGAAATGAGACACAATATTTACCTGTATAATTGGATTTGGTAACTGAATTATAAGGAGAAATGTCACTTTCATGGATTGCAATTATTTGTGAGTTGAAAATAATATGTGATTAATATTTCTAAATAAATTAAAGTCACATGCATATGTAGTCTCTTGAACTGTATCTAAATTAAAGGATATCCCACTGATCAGATATATTTATAATTACTATATCTCAAGAGATAGATTTTACAACTCCAGCAGCATAAGACTAGCTGGCCTAGTAATAAATAAAGATAAAGAAAATTTGAAAGAACAGGTAAACTTTGATATAATTATCCAGCAGTAATTGTAAATTGACACCAAAATTAAAATTAAGCACCTATTATATACAGATATATAAATAATCAGCTCTGATTAAATTTGCACAATGAAAAATATTAAGTATGATCGAACTGTCTTTTTCCTTAATACGTAATAAATAATATCCCCAATTCACTATTCAGTTTTGCATACATAAAATATATCAATAGTTCCTATATGGAAACTTTATTTGCAATATCATCCAAAATATTTCATTTTACATCCTAAACATAACTGCCACAAGTTCTCTGAGCTGAAGGATGCTTACCCATGTGCGGAAAATTTCAGTGGACATTAGAAATGCTAACATTCTAATATTAGCATAATGGCAGATTTCTAGTTCATGAGTTAAATTTATGTATCACCATACATAGACCTGCCAATTTTAAGCCAAATATTTAAGAGGAACTTGTAAGAAGTAAATGTTATTCCAATATATAAATGCAATTTGCATTTCAAATGAGTTTTCTTTTCCCCTAAGAACAAAATTCAGTAATCTATGTGTGTACATGGAAATGCTTTTGTTCAGTAATGGATAAGCTTAATCTTTAATGAGTGATTAGTGATACTATCCAGTAGACAGTTTTACTTATTCTGATAAGAAAAATATCATGGAAAACTTCCAAAGTCCCCTCATCCGCACATAAAACTGTCACATTTTTCAAATACCATCCAATTTTATTTGTCCCTGGGAATTCAGTTTTCAGGCATACATAAAAACAACTTCAAATCTTATTTACAGGAAACAAAAATCATTGCAGAGACTGTTAATTCAAAATTGTTATTGCAATACTATATGCGATATATTAGGATTTTAAGTACTTTTGCATGTTTAACTATACTTTTGTGTAATAATGCATTTTCATCAATACTTTGCTTTCCTCACATTTTTTTCAACCAAAAGTTTTCTATCTATCTATCTATCTATCTATCTATCTATCTATCTATCTATCTATCTAATGTATTTTATATATTCTTTTTGAAAAAGGATACATATTTGATCCATCCTTTTCTTAAAATGCAATACTTTTCATTGCCCCAAAGAGTTTACTGAAATAGGGCATAATTCCATTCTGGTTTATACATACTTCAGGAAAAACAAAGTCAGTTTATCTAAGTCCGTTGCATACTGTACATACAGTTGTATGCAAATCTAGGACTTTATTTACTTAACTATGGAGAATATGCTTCAAATGAAACAAAAATATATGTTTAGCACAAAATTCAATGCAAAGGACCACAGACTAATTCCTGTTTGCTCAGTATTTTTAGTTAGGTTTACAGTGGTATAGATTGTTGCATTTCCAAGTACTAGTTTACAAAGTCCAGCAGATTTAAGAGTCATGACTGGTGACAAATTTTGTTTATGCATACTAAAATAAGATGAAAGTGAACAAAAAAATCTTAGGCAATGCAAAGATGCAAGAGATATTTTTTTTCTTATCTGCTTTATGAGAATTTTGAGAGCTGTGGTTATGCTGACATATATGGAAGGCTTCAAGATGGATGGCCTTGGATTATAGTATCCTAAATGGACAAAATGTACCTATTGCCTTGAAAAAAGCAATTGTGTGGGGTATAGTTTGGTGTAGTGATTAAGGCACCAAACTAGAAACCAGGAGACTATGAGTTCTAGCTCTGCTTTAGGCCCAAAGCCAGTTAGGTGACCTTGGGCTGGTCACTTTCTCTCAGCCCTAGGAAGGAGGCAATGGTAAACTACTTCTGAAAAACCTTGCCAAGAAAACTGTGGCAACTTGTTTGGCAGTCTCTGAGAATTAGACATGATTGAATGGGAGAAAAAAAAAGTGGGAGAATAATAGTATTTCAGGTCTCACTTTTTTCTTAAGTTCCTGGTTGTAAATTAAATACTCCCTTAAAATAATAAAACTTAGCCTTCATATATAATAATTAAAAGACATATATATAACTGATATATAAGTAACAAGGTGAGCTCCCGTTACTTGTCCCAGCTTCTGCCAACCTAGCAGTTTGAAAGCACATAAAAAATGCAAGTAGAAAAATAGGGACCATCTTTGGTGGGAAGGTAACAGCATTCCGTGCGCCTTTGCCATTTAGTCATGCTGGCCACATGACCATGGAGACATCTTCGGGCAGCCCTGGCTCTTCGGCTTTGAAAGGGAGATGAGCACTACCTCCTAGAGTCGGGAATGACTAGCACATATGTGCGAGGAGAACCTTTACCTTTACCTTTTATACGGCTGAACTCTTTTAGGACGAAAAAGCTGTATGCTTTTGGTGGAAGTATCTGTTACATAATTCTTTATAATTTTCTTTCAAATACATCCAAAATCCTGGTTTGACCACAATAATTAAAGGCCTTGGCAGCAAAAATAAAAGAGTGTGGGTCCTAGCCTCATCCTTCCTAAGGAAAAACCTTATTAAACTGAAGTTTAAAATGACAAAGCTGCTCAGACATGTGTGGTCCTAGGCAATAGACTGCAACACTCATGCTATAACATAAGGCAAATATTACATGATGCATAAGAAACAATAATACCATCAAATTTATCCTTAGAGGCTAATGTTATTCCTTGAGATTTCTGAATAGGCATAAAAGAGGATGTGCGTAACAGAACTGAACAGTCTGATTCATGGACCCCAAGTCCAAGGAAGAATAAACACCCAGGAAAAACGTACACATACCTTTGCATAGTCAAACATGCGCAAGTCTGTATACATATCAAGTGCTAGGTTTTCATGGCTACTTCTTTTGTACAATTTGGCTGCCTCGTGGAACTTTCCTTGGTAGGCATAAATCTCTGCTAGAAACAGGTCATTGTTGTTCTCACCATGCTTCTTCCTTTCCTTAAAAAATAACACAATAAAGGATAGAAATAGTTTAGTGAATATAATCAGGCAGGAAACATGACAGGCTAGAGCATCTGAAAATATTAAGCTATGTTTCACAAAGCTTTTAAACTGATTACTTGCATATAAACCAACTTAGACCTTTTGACATGAATAGCACTGCTTGAAAGCTTTTCATACTAAGTCTTCCAGCTCTTTTCACCTACCCGTAACATTCCAGAAAAACCCGTAAAACACCCCACTATAAAAATAAGGAAAATGCAAAAAAAAAAAATCTTATTTAAAACATCTGTTTTATAAGAAAATTCAAATCACATTTAATTAACATGTTACTAATTAGGCAATAATACTTTGAACACACACACGTACACAGTATATATTTTATGTATGCATGTGCGTGTGTATGTATTTCAAAGGATTTCATCCTTAATGTTATTTCTTTAACAAAATGAATAAATATTATATATTTAATGATTCCCTTCACCCAGAAGTCTTCTATAACCTACTAGATCTAATAATTTTAGGAAGCTGTCAGAAGACTGCAGTGGAGAGGGTGAATGGAAAATGTCCTTTTGTGAACTTCTTTAAGCTAAGTCAGGGTTGCTGAAAATCTGTTGCCATCCAGAAAGTGCTAACCATAACTTCCAGCTTTTCTCTCTGCTAGCCATGCCACTAAGGCTGATTGATGGGAGCTGACATTTAGTATTATTAGGAACCCTATATATCTCCTTAAAATTCACTCATTTGAAGTCACAATCCTATTAAATATTAACTTGCATCATATCTCAACACTATGGATAAAAAAAAATCTTCCATTAATAAAGCCATAGGTTCATCTGAACTAAGAGTAGAAATCAAACACGAATGAAGGCAAAAAGAGAGCAGAAATCAAACATTTCACAGACTAGAGGAATATTTGATATCTTATTATAACATCTTAATTTCATTTTGAAAATATTTTTCGTTTCTTTATAGATGACATTTAAATGGCAAAAAATAATGGAAGACAAATATATTGCCTTTTTAAAATGGGGTATGCAATATATAAAAAGAATTGTTACCCGAAACATGAATTTTCAGATACTAATTGCAATGAAAGATACTGACTGGAGAAAAGGATTCAGAGATGGTCTAAATCTCTGTTCTTTTGAGATCACCAGTTTCATTATAGTTTCATTCTTAGGGTTTAGACATAAGGGCCTGATCACCTATAGCTTTGCACATCATTTACATGAATACATTGTGCGCATGTATGTGTGCGCGCAAACACATGCACAAGTCCTGGGCTATAGTCCGTTCCATATGATTAATGGACTGTAGCCCAGCACGTGTGTGTGTGTGTGTGTGTTTGAGTACACACACACACAATATATTCATATAAATGATGCACAAAACTATAGGTGATCAGGCCCTTATACCTAAACCCTAAGAAATAACATCAACTCAATATTCGCAGTAATTACAAATATAACTCTTCCAGCCAATTTGCCCTTGCTGATTCTATCTACAACAGTCCAAGGGGAAATCTGAAAAGAAATACAATCCACACGGATATGTGATGCCATGTATCAATCGATTGAGCATGAAAGACTGAAAAATATTCAAAATTATTGACTAAGAAGAGAAAAGCTTTACCCATCTAAGCCTTTGTCACAAACTGGGATTTAAAGAGTTTAAGCCATCAGATTTTTTTTTAAAGACACAAAAACTAGTTTGATATTCTATTTAATAAACTTGATGTTTTTATTTATTTACCATCATTTTCATGACTATGATCTTTCTCTGGTGAGTTGTAATACAAATGTGTTAAAATGAATGCCAAATCACAAAATCATGTTTAGACCATTTTAAAATAAGTCCATTAAAATGGAAATATCTAAGAGAACAAAGACAATTAAAAACTTTTTTTAAAAAAAGAGCCAGAGTGAACACACATATTTTAAAGCTTTTTTTAAAAACAGCCACAGGAGAAAGCAGCTATATATCAAAAACACTTGACATATTCATCAGTGAAGAGTATAATACAAAAGAAGATTTGGTGCTTTGCAGATCAACACCATGTACTATGAAACATAAATGGTCTGTATGATTTAAATGATAGATATAAAACAACATTCAGCTTCAATCCCTTGAAAGCGCTTCATGGGGACTGGAACAGCAATAAACAGAAGTTTATGATGTATTTGGTGGAACACATCCCTGATCCCAATTCTTCTCATTTAATCTCACATGCCACCCAATAGCCAAGTGGAAAACTGGACTGCAAGACTCCAGGAGTTCAACAACTATTTCCTAAGATCAACTGTGGCTGATAACTTGAACTCTGAACAGAAAATAAATACTCATACTTGAAAGTGACCATGGCTTAGTCTGACACAGTCAAACAGTGTTCCTGGATGAATGCCAAAATAACCATTAAGATAAAAATAATGATGCACTAGGCTTGTGTCCTCATTGCCCTCTTTTGTCAGCCAATTTTAGTTGTCCAGAAAAAGAAAAGAAAACCCAATCCTTAAAACAACTTCTACCTTCACCGTGCACATTCGGAGTCCACTAGAGTTGGGTGGCCACTCAAGTTAAATTAGCAATAATAATTTCCATTTTCCTCTAGGATCTAAGACAATCAGGAACTTTTGGGAGGGTTGGCTGGTTTATATATTTCATTTGTCAGATATCAATAAGAATTCTTTTTAAAATATCCCTCAACCATGTAAAGTATAATGGGTTTTCTGGCAGGACATGGAAAAACAACAGAACTGCTGAGAAACAAATGACCGGGAAACAACCATGACGGACAAACCACTTCTGTACTGTTTCAAAGAAAACTTCATTGCCAAGTCCATAAAGGTATCAGGAGTCAAGATCAAAATCAAAAGAGGCTTTGCTTTCTCTATACCAAGATTAGAAACACTACTTCTACTGATTGCAGGCAGTTCAAGTCTCACCAGGCTCAAAGTTGACTCAGCCTTCCATCCTTCTGAGGTCGGTAAAATTAGGACCCAGATTGTTGGGGGCAATATGCTGACTCTGTAAAAACCGCTTAGAGAGGGCTGTAAAGCACTGTGAAGCGGTATATAAGTCTAAATGTTATTGCTATTGCTAAAAGAAGGAAGACTCATACTGTTGGATTTTACCCTCCATCTAAATTGAAGGAACTTTACAAAACTCCTCAAACACCAGCATTCTCCCCAGTGAAAGAAATGGAAATCTTGATCTGTTGTGACCTGCCATGAAATGAATGAACCACTAGTAGGTTTCTACCATGACATAAAATTATCTGTAATTTTTTAATGCATATATGGCATGTTAGTATGCATAAGCATTATCAGAACCAAGTGATGTGGACTGCTACTTTAAGGACACTCACAGTCTTCTAAAAGCAATGGCCTCAACAATGTTGCCTGGTTGTTGTTGTTTTGCCATTAAGAATCAGGAAAATAGATCAGTAAAGCACCTGGGTTATTCTGTTCACTGTTAAGTATGCTTGTATCTTTCAGTCCTCTGAAAGGCACTGAAAACTAAGAATATTTCATTAAAAAAAAACAGTGAATCCAACTTGTAAGCCTTTATCCCCAATTCTTTGGGCATTTTACAACTCTTACCCGAAACTGCCATAAACTGCAATACGTAAGACATTAGATAAATGATTTAGTTAAAGTGATTTAAAGCATACTTAATATTTTCATTAACAATCAGCTCCACATTCAGAATTTGTCCCACACAGAATTTTTTCTTGACTTTGAAGATGAAAACAGAGGTCCACTTTTACCACAATTATCCACCCAGCATAACAACTCCTATATTATTTTCTTAAGTGTTTTCTGTAGCAAAAACTACAGAACTTAATTCAGAAAACTCTCAAATTTCTCCTCTCTCCTTCTTCTTTTACCCTCTACAACAAGAAAAAAAAATAATCCAGCTACACAGAAGTAATCATTCATGCAAACTAAAAGGCAATACTTTCCCCAGGAGAAAAATGGCACACACATTAGAGGTGGTCAGTTGTCTGCTTCACAAAATCCTTCAATGTCTCTCTCTTTTTTTTTTTTATTGTTTTATTTGTATGCACCCCTCATTACTACAGGTCAAAACTTTCTTAACCTTTTTTTTTTTACTCTTTAACATACCTATTCCCCCTTCAACATTCCACTAGATCAATTCTGTACTCAGCATTCTGTACTCATCTTTTTATTTATTTATTTATTTTATTTTATTAAATTTCTATACCGCCCTTCTCCCGAAGGACTCAGGGCGGTGAACAGCCAGAGGATAAAACACGGAGATACAAAATTTAAAATAGATTAAAACAAATTAAATAATTTAGGCTGAATTTTAAAATACCCCATAATTAAACAGATTAAAATTTGTGTTTAAAATTTAAATTTAAAAAAGGAGAAGATTTAGGCCAGGCCCGCTTGATGAAATAAAAACGTTTTAAGAGCGCGACGGAAGGTGCGAAGATCCGGGATCCTCCGTATCTCCGGGGGGAGCTCGTTCCAGATTGTAGGTGCCCCCACAGAGAAGGCTCTCCCCCTAGGGGCCACCAGTCGACATTGTTTGGCCGACGGCACCCGGAGGAGCCCCTCTCTATGGGAGCGTACTGGCCGGTGGGAGGCTATTGGTGGTAGCAGGCGGTCCCGTAGATAACCAGGTCCTAAGCCATGGAGCGCTTTAAAGGTGGTAACCAAAACCTTGAAGCGCACTTGTAAGACCACCGGGAGCCAGTGCAGCTCGCGCAGGAGAGGTGTTACATGGGAGCTCCACGTTGCTCCCATCACCACCCGCGCGGCCGCACTCTGCGCCAGTTGGAGCCTCCGAGTGCACCTCAAGGGGAGCCTCATGTAGAGAGCGTTACAATAGTCCAGACAAGAGGTGACGAGGGCATGAGTGACTGTGTGTAGGGAGTCCCGATCTAGAAAGGGACGCAACTGGCGGATCAGGCGAACCTGATGAAAAATCCTCCCGGTCACGGCCGTCAAGTGCTCTTCTAAAGACAGCCGTGAATCCAGGAGGACGCCCAAGTTGCGAGCCCTTTCCGTGGGGGCCAATGATTCACCCCCAATAGTCAGCGATGGCACCAGCTGACTATATCGGGACGTCGGAAATCACAGCCACTCAGTCTTGGATGGGTTGAGCCTTAGCCTGTTCCTCCCCATCCAGATCCGTACAGCCTCCAGGCACCGGGACATCACTTCAAGGGCATCGTTACATTGTCATTATTTTTTTACCTCAATGCTGCTTATCAGCTCTAGATACTGAAGATCTCGCATTCTGGTGAACGCCTACTGAAACACAGGAAGAAATATATCAACAATATAATATCATGCATAGTAAATAATCAATCAGTTCCCTACATCTTGCAACTATTATGAATACTAAAACAAAAATTATGTTAGAGACAGTTGGCAATCGCTAAGATTTACTGTATGTTCTATGCTCTTCGCCAAAAAAAAAAAAAAAAAGACAAAATGGAGTTTTTAACCAAATATCTGTCTGACTCTACTACATGTAAGATGAATTATGCAGATTTGAGTTATGGTGAAGAGATTGAAAAGTAGCACCAGCACTATCCAAAGCTCTGCAATGTACTTGTGTTCTTGTACAATTGGGAACAGAGATAAAACTGAGACAGAAGTAGCACTACAGCTGCACCACGCTTGCAAAACAGCCCCACGCCTTGTGTCACCAAAATATCGCTGGTGAGTTGCTAGAAATGATGGAGGATGACAATTGTACTACAGGTTACGTATGAGGGTATAAAGTGGTAGTTAAATAATATTATTTAATTTCATGTGTCAAAGTTGGATACTGTATAAAACCTTTTTCAAACAGTAGGGCAGCATTAGACTTAATGTGGTGGGTGAGGACTAAACTCTAAAGAGGGAACAGAGCAAGAGCAAGGCATAGATGGTCTACGGAGATTTTCAGTCATCCAGGTCATGGTTGTCCCAAAGGTGTTTTTTTTCAAGAGGCAACTGGACTTTCTAGTTTTTCTTTGAAGATGTTTCGCTTCTCGTCCAAGAAGCTTTTTCAGCTCTAATTAGATGGTGGGGAATGGAAGGGTTTATACTCCTTGCAGACAGCTGGTCATTTGCATTTTTTTAGAAAGAGGGGTCAAAGAGGCCATCTATGTCAAAACTGAACAACCCTCTCTCAACAGAGGGGGACGGATACAACATCATCTACCTCTAGTTTACAACACAGTCCTTTCAACAGTTCCAAGAAGGCTCCATACCCATTTGCACCACTCAGTTGACCCTGATGACACAGATAAACCACCAGATGACCTTAACGACCCGCTAAAAGAATGCAAATGACCATCTGTCTGCAAGGAGTATAAATCCCTCCATTCCCCCACCATCCACCCAGAGCTGAAGAAGCTTCTTGGATGAGAAGCAAAATGTCTTCAAAGAAAAACCAGAAAGTCCAGTTCCCTCTGGAAAAAAAAAAGTAGCTTTGGGACAAGGCATGGACTGGAAGCAAAGGAAAAAAACGTTTATTAAACCTATTAAAATAAACTGATTTTCTCCTCAAATATTGAATCTCTTATCCTCAGAATAATGACACTATTCTTTCCCTCCTCTATGCTACTTCCAGCACCACCACCACCACCACTTGGCACTGCTCATACATTGTTGGAATCCTGACATCTTGCAATCAGAATCGATGTAATGAAGGATGGAAGCGTGTCCCCCACCCCCTTTCATCCTAATCAGCCAGTTTATATAGAAGGCCATGTATATTTTCAAAAAAGGAGAAAGGAATTGGTTTTGCAATCGCTGCTTTTGTTACAAGGGTGGGAAACACACATGTATATATAAACACAGGCACAAACGCAAACAGATCATCTGCACACCTGGGCGGAAGACTGGAAAGATTCCAGAGTAGATAGGAGAGGGATCGAAAGCAGGAAAATAACCAAGGGAAAGGAGGGGCTGTGTTTCCGTATAGCAATGTACCCTGCAGTATAAGAAAGGAGGAAGAATTGTCCTGTTCTTTTGCATCGAGGTTGTGGCAAAGGCATTGGTGAATGTTCAGCATTTTTCACAGGGTGCTGCAGAGGGAAACTGAATGGAGGAGCTAAACTAGGAAGTTGTGGCAGGAAGCAAATAAATATGATTTCCTGAAAAAGAAGGGATCCTAAATCCCTCTGCCTTTAAAAAAAAAATATAATTAGATAGAAAAAAAAATCTTATCTTCTTTACCATACTTTCATTCTTGTCTTCGTGTAAACACTGTTGTTCAAAGGAAGAGGAAAGAAACATGGGAAGAACAGTAACACAGGATGGAGCTCTGGAAACTGAAGCAATGCCTAAAGCAGGGGTGGGCAAATATGGCCCCTTTATGACCTGTGGACTTCAACTCCCAGAATTCCTGAGCCAGCTTGGCTGTCTCAGAAATTCTGGGAGTTGAAGTCCACAGGTTGTAAAAGGGCCACAGTTGCCCACCCCTGGTCTAAAGGATGTATGAGCTCAAGAGCCGAGTGCTTCTGGGCTACATGATCTCTATGAATTCCAAAATAGCTTTCTTAAATCTCATATGAGAAAGGAGGGAAGGGGAGAGAAGAGAAGACGATTCTTAGAATTTCCCTCTGATATGGAAATGGATATTATGGAACCAATCCATCTGGTGGAAGACTATTCTTAAAGAGAAAGAAAGCATTAATTAAAATGTGGTTGGTCTCAGCTTGTTAAAATGGACATTTTTGTTCTGACCCAGCCTTAGCAGAACCAAGAAACAGACTCCTTGTCCTGAAAAACCCCTCTTTATTTAGCTACAGTGAATTCATGGCCTTCACACACAGAAAAGTCTAGGCAATAATCCTTCCAAGGGTTAACTGCAATAACAGACCTTATCAGTCCTTGGATAATTACGAACTGTTGTCTCCTGCAACCACCATTCCCCTTTTGCTTCTATTTATTCTCCAGCCAGGGAGTGGCCATTCACTCCCACGTGTGCCTTTCTTCCTGAGTTGGCCCGTTCCTCAGTTGTTCTCCTCTCCTGTCAGCTCTGTGCATACGTGCATCTTGTCTCCAACTCTGAAGGCAGCTGGGAAATGTCGGATGCCCCTGGCTCTATCTCTGCTTCTGACGCAGAACATCCATCAGAGCGTTCCCCAGATTCCAGGACTGGCCCAAGTTCCTCCCCAACCTCTGCCGCCAGCTCCACTGGCGGCTAGTGGGCCACAACAATTTTAGAAGTAAGGATGTGTATCTCAATTCATTTAAGCTCTTGCATTTTAAATAATACCTACCGATAATTCCAAATACATCTTCTAAGCTTACCAAAGGCTATTTAAGGAGAAAGACCAGTAATCAATAAATAATCACGTGCATGGTTCGAGGGGCAGGTTATAGCAACTTTGATAAAGCTGAGCAGCCTAAGACTGAGCAGTTGGGAACTCCTAGCAATATCACAATATTCAGTGTTGTGTAATAAATATCTTTTCCCAGCTATTTCAATGTTAATTAGAGAAGAGAAACCAGCACAAAACTTAAAATCATTCTATCACATAGTAGGAAGCAGCTGGGAAGTGTTCTTCCTCTCCTCAGGCATGTTTAGAATCCATGTACCTCTTTACCTGTACATGGAATGGAATGTGGGAAAGAGGGGAAAGATACGTTGCCCAGGAAACAGTCAGACAAGAGAGGCAGGAGCTCTGAGTGCTAAAACTCAGAAAAAGAAACTTAGGAAGGACCCGCTGTAATGAATCAAGCAGCTAATAATGGTGGCATAAAATTTTGTATTTTCAGACTTGCAAGGTTGATGTCAGCCCCGCCGGAAAAACCAGAAAGCAACTATGACTAGATGACCTAAATCTATTTTACCGTAAATCTTCATTATCAGAATCTTGAACTGAAAGAGAAATTATAAATGCTTACCATGAAATGTTTAAACATTTAAAATTAAATTTAGAAAAAATAATCTGTCATTCAAAAATTGACAATGCATAATTCATAATCATGCAGCAGTACTTATCATTTAACAGAAATTAATGAAGATCCAAATGCACAGACAAAATTTTACCTTTTTGGCTGTTTCAAATTCAAGTCCTTCTAAAGCCTCCATAGCCAGTTCTTTCCAATCCGTATCAGTTACACCTAAACAAGCAATCTTATAGGCTTCTTTGAACATTTTTCTTTCCAAGTATTGATACATAGGTGCTGACTGCAAATTTTCATTTAAAATAAATAAAATAAAATAATAAAATAAAATGATTGAGATGTTATTTCTGTTTTCAAATATTAAGAGGCAAAATGTCACATTCACATTAGATTATAGGAGTATAAATGCAAAATGATTTTCTGCCCTTCCCGTCAGAAATGAAGAAATAAATAAACATAAATAATGTGACAATCATTTCTTTTGCATGTAAAATTATGTAACTCAACCAAAGCCTTCAATCAACTTAAGGAAATCAGTCTCTGTAGCACTAGCTAGATCAATGACTGCAAAGATTTATTTATTTATTAAACAAATATATGTAGCTGCCCAACTTGCAAATAGGTCTCTCCAGGCAGCTTACAACATTTGATGTAGTTTGTACATCGTTGAAATCCTGGATGCATATTTGAATGTCCATTTCTGCCAAGATTTAGGAATAGTAAATCATATTGTTTTATGTGCCTCATTGGATCAGGATATTTTTTTTTTCTGGTAGCAATTGTCACTAAAAACATATTTCTGACAGCCGTTTCTTACAAGCTGAGTTTTGTAGAAAAAAACTGAATATATTCCACAATGTTATCCCTTGGCGATTTTGTTCTTTTGCCAAACTGTTCTTACAGATGGCAGTTTGTTTTCTTCTTCATACAAGCAACAGAATGTAATTACTCTATCCTCATTTACGGCAGCCTTTTAATGTTTAAAAATGATTCCCACATAATTATCCATTTTAATCTTCTCTTCCCTTACGGCCATGATGGTACCAATCCATAATTATATCCATATTTTTTGCACTTACTGCCTTACTGCTCTTATCAAACACCCTATCATTCTTGTGCTGTATCAAGTCCATTATTTAGGCAATAACAGGGAATTAATTTTATAAAGTCTGACTATTATCTAATCTAATAAAGACTAAGTATCTGTTCCAATGATAAAATGGCATCTGTTAATGGAATGCAATTTTTGTTCCTCCTCCACATGCCCAGAATCTGTTCCTGGTATTTATGGTATAGGATGGTAGAGAGAGAGAGCAAATTGGTAGAATGGGAAGATATAAATGCAGCCCATTGCAATCAACATTTTTTTTCTTGTCTCCTGCCTTCTTATTTCATCTGTACTGAATTTTACTATCATCTGTGTGACGCTTTTATCTATGATTTGCAAAACTTAATATACACTTAGTATTTTGGATCATTTTCTTCAATAAATAAAGGAACAAGTACTGTACAATGTTTTTGACTTATTTTGTAAATTAGTTTTCTTTATGTCTGAAGATCTGTAGAAAACAGATTATCTTTTAGGTCATATTTATACAGAAATATTGAAAATTCAAAAAGGGTCACAAACTTTTAAGCACCTCGTCTACAAATTATTCAAGGTTGCTGAATTTTATCAAATTTATCAGGATTAAGTTACATCCAAAAATGAGTGAACAGAATTCTGTTTATACAACAGGAGGCATCATACTCTCATATATTTTCACCTCCCTATCAAAACCCTTATGAAAGTTTTCCCAACTTTTTCAAACAGCTTATTGGGATATGCAGAAAGGAGAAAAATATTCTATTAAGAAATGACAGTAATAAATATAACCCAAGAGACTTGTGCAGCATTTGGAATTTAAAGACAGGATTTTTGGAATACATAGGGACCAGTGGTGGGTTGCTACCGGTTTGCCCCAGTTCAGGCGAACCTGTAGCGGCGGCGGCAGGAGGCTCTGCTCACCCGCCCGGATGTCTCTGCACATGCAGAGAATTGTGCTGCTCTCTAGGACTGCAATGCAATTTCAGGAAAAGATGCATTTCTTTTACAGAGTTGCAGATTAATGTTAGGTACATGGCCTGTATGTTCCATAGCACCTCTCTGCCTTTGAATGTAAAATGCTGTGCAGTCTTACAGCAGGTATCTTCATACACTTTAAAATGTTTCTAAACCTTCTGAGTCTACTTCTGAGTCATCAGTAATTTTTGCAAAGCAATATCTTGTTCTTAACCGAACTATTGTTAAGCCAAACCAATTTAAGCCAGATTCAATCCAAAACTTTCTTAAACCCTGCAGTATCTCTTCGGTTTCTCTTCTTTTTTTTTAAAAAAAAAAGACAAGTAGAGAATAAGTAAAATCCAAATTCTATTTGGTCTAAGAATAACATCCTTATATGTTCAAAGCAGCTACATTTGAAATATCTTCTGCTAGTTCTTGTCAGTTGTTCATGGACTCAAAATATGCATTCCTATGTGGAAAGAAAGGTCCAGCAGAGGTGGCATTTTAACAAAGAATACTAAATGTGAATATTAATCATTTCACATGAATTCATAGTTTCATGGAATAAGTAAGATGTCTGTTTGAAATAATCGTAACTAGGCATAATGCAGGTAGTCCTCGACTTACGACCACAATAGAGCCCAAAATTTCTGTCACTTAGTGAAACATTTCTTAAGAGAACTTTGCCCCAGTTTATGACTTTTCTTGCCACAGTTGTTAAGTGAATCTCTGCAATTGTTAAGTTAGTAACATGGTTGTTAAGTGAATCTGGCTTCCCCATTGACTTTGCTTGTCAGACGTCACAAAAGGAGATCACCTGACCCCAGGACACTGCAACCATCATAAATATGAGTCAGTTGCCAAGCGGCTGAATTTTGATCACATGATCATGGGGATGGTGCAACGGTCATAAGTGTTAAAAACATTCCTTTTTTCAGTTCTGTTTTTAGCTTTGAACGGTTACTAAATGAACTGTTGTAAGTCAAGGACTACCTACAAAGACCTCTGTGCTCACTGAACCAGCTAGCTCTTATTTATTCAACAAGTCACAACAAATGGAACTCTTAAATTAACATAGTTTCCTGAAATAATCTGAACAAGCCAGAATCTGAAAAACAATTTTAATTATGAATGAAAATCCTTATTAAGCCCTGAGATGCTCATTGAACTGGCCAACAAATCATTACTGTTCCTATTAGATGATTAATTGATTCTCATATTTCCAGTCATGCCTAAAGAATTGTTTTGTTCACAATGTAAGTTTCTTGGAAACAAATAACATTTGTTACTGCCCTAAAACATTTTAACGCCTATTATCCAAACAAATCACTATGCAAGAACGTGCAGAGAATCAGTATTTGACTGGGGTTTCACCAGGACAAAAACATGATTAGAGAGAATAAAATATTAAATAATTTAATTTTCTAGGGCTCAATTTTTAAAACATAAAATAGAGAGAAAAAAGTGGTAAATAGAAAGAACAGCACTGGATTATCAAATAAGGAATATAATAAAAAGTTTCTGCCTACTTGGTAATCTCATATAATGTTTTTTTTTAACTCAATGGCAGGAAAATTGAACACATCACATTCAACTTTTTTCCTCAAACATTCTACTATAGGCATGAGTCATATGAAAAAAAAAGCAAATAAATTAGTAAAACATTAATTCTAGAAAACGTCTAACTTAGAAATGTTTTAGGAATGTTAGACAAAATAATGCTCATGTTAACAGTGCAAAGATGAAATGAATGAGGTAACATTACCTGGGGAACTTCAACAGCAGTCATAGAAAAAACATGAAGGCAAAAAATTTTGGAGCCATTGTATCCCACTACAAATCCCTGAAGTTTTTGCTGATGGACAGGAAAATTACTAGCTTTGATATTGAGATATCCCCCTCCAGAGAAACAAAGCATGTCCTCACACTGAGTGTTCCAAGCCACACTGTTAGCATTGGGTTCCTAATGAGACCGTTAAACAAAATATTAATTAAGCAATAAACATATTTTTAAAGCAACAGACAGTATTCATTTAAAGCAACCTCCCCCAATTTGCTACACTAATATATCTAGCGGATCAGGCTTAGCAAATATGATTAGCATATGCAACAGAGCCTAAAATATTTCAGGGTTTTTAATATTCCAGAGTATTTTTTTTAGCTTTGTATTGCAAAACAAAGTATTTTTGGTCAACTAGATTCTGAAAAGACAAAAAATAATAAAATTTATTTGGCTAAAACACCAATGAAATGAAGAATAGGCCTAAAAAGCACTATTTCCATTTCAAAGGGATTGTTATAGAAGATGTCTTTATTGTGTTATCAATTGTTTTGATTTGTCAGAAAAATACACCGCTTCAAAATTAGAACTGCATGATGTTTGATTATATCATTTCTAAAACACATATATTCTGCATAGGTGATCATTTAGAAATGGAACCTGAACAACTGTCACGAAGGCAATCCAATCATGATTAATTCCTCCCATCGCTCAGTAAAAGCAGCAATGTGAGACACAGATATTAGTATTATTATGTGTCAATGTCTGATGACCAAACTGAGAATACTAGAATATCTTTGGGGAACATATAGAAATAATTCTTTAGAAACTGCTATTTAGTTTGAATATTCTTCAGCAAGTTGTATTTGCCACTAGAAAGTCCACTTTCTAGTGAAAGCATCCTGAGTGAAATTATGAAGGCCTTGAAGACATACAGGCTTGTCTGTAGGGAGTAAATGTATAATGAGGCAATATTGAGAAACTTCTTGAAAGGCAATGCACAATATAGTGCGTTGGACTGAAGGCTAAGGTTGTTATGGCTTATTTGAAAAGGCAGAAGTTCCATTCTGCTTACTCGCTGGAAATCCACTATTTTGCATAAATGTCATCCAAACTGAGGGGCCCTTGGGGCTCTCTGAGCTTGGTTGTTTTCTTGCAGACATTTCATTACCCAAACTAGGTAACAGTGCTAATCTTCATGTCTATGGAGCTTCTCAGTCATCCAGGTCATGGTAGTCCCAAAGGTGCTTTTTCAAGAGGCAACTTGAGTTTTGGGGATTTTTTTTGAAGATGTTTTGCTTCTCATTGAAGAAGCTTCTTTTTCCGAGCTTCTTCAGAAAGCTGCATTAGAAAGCTTCTTCAGAAAGTCCAGTTGCCTTTTGAAAAAGCACCCTTCCAACTCTTTTGTACATCTCTGGCATGGATTGTTTTTGAAGAAAGGAATAATGTCATTATCTTTACTTGACTATAGTAACTACTTTACTATAGTTTTGTTTAGATGTCTGATAACTAGACAGTCATTGTGGGTCTGGATAATTAACCCATCCCACAGAGAAATGTTTGTAGTGCGTGCAGGATCTCCAAAAACCAGAGCCTTAGCAACAGCAATGAGAATGTCTAAGGACCTTTTGATGTTCCTTAGAACTGAAGAGAGTAAAGGAAGTCATAAAGAAGATCTGGGATGGTGTTATATCAGATTCATTAGTAACCATATATCGGTCAACTCTTCTAAGGACCCACTATAGATACATGGAAATAGATCTCTGAGAGGAAAATTTCCATTCAACAATGATTCAGCTTTAGGGTATAATTTCTTTCTTCAGCCTGACAGGGAAAAATTAGCATACTGCATACTTTCTAGGAAGAAACTGGTTTTACAACTAATTTCTAAAAAATGGATTAAGGCTTATTTGCTGAGGTTTTCTTTTGCCCAGAATCTGGAGGATGGGATTGTAGGAATCTGACTCTCAGTTTTATGACCCTATTTCCTGCAGGTATTTGGAAGTTTGTCACTTAGATATGAACAAAGAAAAAGAGTCTCCCAAATGCCTGTATTTAGTTTTATTTGAATCACAACTCCATGTGAGAGGTTTTCTGAGGACATGCATTCTTGGAAAGTGCCTGAGAGCCTGTGAAGAATCCAAAAAGCTATTGTAGTCTCATCTTGTTGAGATTTCTTTTCTTTTCTTTTCTTTTCTTCTTTTCTTTTCTTTCTTTTTTTTTTTTTTTTTTTTGGATATGCTGCTAGTTGAAGGAATTCAGTGACAGATTCATCCAAAGAATTGACAGGAATTGCCCTGTACTGCTTAGGATATTTTCTCTAAGAAGCAATGACCTCTTATTTTAACTTCTTTGTGTAATGAAAAGAGACTTCAGTCTATTATGGTAGTGTCTGCTTTGTTCTGCTCTAACAATGGATTGGCTAATTCAATGAAAGCTGCCTGTTTAATCATCTGAAGCTAGAAGGAAGCCTTGGGAGATCAGTAATAAGTAGAATAAGAAAAGACAAAGTTTTCTTTAGTAGACCTTAAATTGTGCCCATTATTTCCTGCTAAATAGCACCACCTTCTGGCCACATATTGCATCAAAGAACCTCCTGGCCTCCAAATCATATTTAATACAAAAACTGTGGAAAAACTGACAAGACTAAGCACCTCTGTTTTGCATTCCGACTCAAATGGTCATCCTGAATAATCCCAGAAGGTCTACCTAACAACTGCTATGCATTTGAAGTTATTCTTAGCAGCAGCACCTACCTGCACAAATAAATGGCAGAAAAGTCTCCATTTATTGATGCTAAATTTGGTTCAGAGAATTGTCACTGCAGCACAGCCAAAACACCTGATGCTGAACAACAGTAATGGGAACATTGTGGTTGGAACTTTTAGTTGCTGCTCGTAAGGTCTTGTTTGGGGGGTGGGTGAGTATCCCTGATATTCTGTTGTACCATGCAACTAATTTTCTTTCTGCTTCCAGGCTTCAAATTAAGCTGCTTCTCCTGTGAAACCATTATTAAGCCTAGTGAAAGAGGTGGGATACGGTGGGTTTTTTTAAAAAAAGAAGAAAACAGCAAGCAGCAGAAACAAACTTTTTCACTGGGAAGAGAAGGCTATTTTAAAAAGTGAGACTTAATAGCAAGATATCAGGGCAAGAAAAGTTATTTCAATCAAGTAAGGAGCAGATGAGACAGGACAAATTCTGACCTGGAAAGACACAGAATGATAGCTAAAGAACCAGCTCTGCAAACGCAGCCCACAATTCCAGCTTTATCTGCATGGCAAATAAAGGGTAAAACACCATGGTATGCTCCCTACAACAATTGGAAAATATGTTAAAAATAAGTATTCAAAATCCTAGTCATAATAATCAAATATACACACAGATGATCTGGATGTATAAGGTTCCATTTTTCTCCCTCTGTTCAACTGATGCAGCATCTCTTACACAGTTAGTGGTTCTTTTAAACATTTACTTTTTTTGAAGGATCCAATCTCGGTCGGTCACTGGGACCATAAGTTTAGCCTTCTGAACTTTCAGACTCATGCTGTAGCCCATCTTCAGTGAACTTTTCTCTCACCAAAATGTGTCTTTTTTTGCTTTACTTTTCTCCCCACAAAAAGTAATTTTCCAGGTTTTGGTTTCTCAATATTGGAATTTGGTTCAGATTTATATCCTAAAATAGTCTAATTCTTGTTTTCTGGAAAAGTCTGATTTATAAATAGATACCAATCCGATTCAGAGTGAAATTACCAGACAGCTTAAAGATACTTGAGCTCTTCTTTCTTCTTTGTCTGCTGCTAGTGTAAAATCTCGTGTCTGAAAGGTTTTTGCCTCCTATGGACATCATCAATTGGTGCAATATCTTTTGGTGTGAATACATAAATTAGCAGAGGTAACTGTCAAACTATCAATCAATAGCTCTACTCCTAACCCATTTAGCAGGGTGGGGGGAGATAGCCAAGATCAGATATCGTCAATGGTTGGGAAACTCACTGGTGGATAAAAATGTTTTGGCAACCAAAAAAGGAACAAGAATGGCTCCTTTCTCACTGTTTTAGGAAAAACTTTCTTTGAAATTCAAGGTGACTTATGAATATATAAAAACATTTACCTGAAACAGTAATTCTTTGGTGTTAATATCATAGACCAGACAGGTATCATTTTCATCAACTACTGCCAGTTTGTTTCGAGATGCACTCATATCCAGGCAACGCACGGCTGTCGATTGTTTTAGCAAAACAATTGCAAAAGGATTGTCCACAAAGATCTTGAGAATCTGGATATAATTACATCCTGAGAGTTAATAAAGCCCATATTGGAAAACTGAAGTTCTCATATGCTAGTCAGATGAAATGATTTTATGGAATCCAGACCCCTGGGAATAATCATTCAGACAAATTAGACAAATTGACTGCTTCTGCCTCTTTATACATGATTATATGTAAAAGACATGGGGACAAATAATGGTTGACTGAGAAGAGCTTATCATAGAGCATATTCTATAAAAAAAACAGGAGCAACATTTAACTCTCTGGTCCTTTTCAAATATATTAGATCAGAATTTAAAAATATAGACCGTATAAAGCCCATAAAATATACTGTTCTTCTGATTAATTTTGCTAAATTCATAAATAATTCTCGATGCTATACCCTGTTAATCAGAAACACAGAAAAATGATGGCAGAATAAAACCTAGTGATCTGCCCTTTTGAGTGTTGTTTGTTTTAATTTATGTATTTATTATTTTAAATTTATTTTTGATTTTATTTATTTTATTT
This sequence comes from Pantherophis guttatus, assembly GCF_059756535.1. Lineage (NCBI taxonomy): Eukaryota > Metazoa > Chordata > Lepidosauria > Squamata > Colubridae > Pantherophis > Pantherophis guttatus. The sequence continues at coordinate 228,686,148 of NC_142064.1, forward strand.
TGGTCAGATGATGGACATGTGTTTATCCCAAGCAGTTTAAACTCAGTTACTGATGTTTGACCCACTAACCCCACTGGTTCCAAGTTGTTCCCAAGCTTCCACTACTCTGTGAATTTTCTAGTTTATATAATCATACCAAATGTGCATTCAGTATCTATCCCAGTTTGAGAGTATGTAGCAAAAGTACGTTGCCTTCTGTTGTCACCTTTAGGTCTGGATTTTGGCTATGGTAAAAATGTACCAAAATCAACTATCATTTGCTTTTGCTATTGGAAAGTATGCTGCATGTGGCACAGGCATGACTAAAAATAGAAACCTAATCTACCCTTACTAGAAAATCTATATACTACTAAAACTCTTGGGTCTTTTTATAACCATCAACTGGGCAAAGTGGTGCATCATAGGCCAACAATTTTTGAATCAACATACCTCAAATGGGCTAACTTAGAGAATGCGTCCAAAATCTGGGACACATGATTCCCATGGGAATGAAATTTGGGGAAGTTGTAGCCATTTTGCACTTCCATGGTCAGCTGTGGTCATGTGATGTCATTTCCAATGTTCCCTGACAGTTTCCCACAAGGCAATGGGTAAGCTGAGAGGGAAAATTGCAAGTTGGTCAGATAAGTCTTCCCCACCTACACAACCACCAGATTTCCTCTGTGCTGGTGCCATGCCGGCCACTCACACCTTGTTGCACCCTTGTGAGTTCTTCCCAACCCTTGTAGCACTTCTCACACATCTTTCTCAACCTGAAGATCACCTGTCACGCATCCTCCCTGACCCTTGTAGCACTTTTTATGTGCTGCAAAAAAAAGAATGCTGAACGTTTGTATGAAAAAGTATTAATCTCCCCAAAAACATATACAGGGAAAGAGAAAGAGGAAGCTCCTTGGAATAGAATTTAAAATATAATACAGAATGTGAATGTAGTGTGTGGAATTACACTACGGTTAAAAGAACGGGGTGAATAAGACTGTGAATGAGGAAAAATACATGTTAGAGAATACAATGAGTAAATGATGTCTATCTGTGTGTATGCATAATGTAGCACCTCAGAATTGAGGCCAGCCCCTACTTTTCTGGTTTTCCTGGAAGAATATTAAGACTTGGCTCTGCCAATTAGCAAGGGGGATCTACCCTGGGCTGACTGGGGGCTTAAGGGCACTCTAAGAGAGCAAAGAATAGTTAACATTTAAAAGATGCAAAGAAAATGTAGAACAATTTTGATGGAAATAAAAAAAATGTTTTGAAAATGGGTAAAATAGGCTAAGCAAATAACATTCAGCATAGTGAATGGAATAAAAATAAGGGTGAGGTAATTATTTGGGTGAAGTAAGGGAATGCCAGAAGGAATATTTCAGAGAGCTATATGGGAATTATAATAATGCTATGTGAATGCGACAAATCTCTGCGTCTAAAAAAAAAATAACAATAAAAGAACTATAAATTCTATAAGAAGGTGAAAAAGGTGAAAAAAATTAATTCTGCAAACGTAGATGGTATCATTTGAGAAATATTAAAATCTAGCTGTTGTTTGTTTATGGAATAGCTTAAAGCAGGGGTCTCCAACCTTGTCAACTTTTAAGACTTGTGGACTTCAACTCCCAGAATTCCTCAGCCAGCAAAGCTTGCAAAGGAATTCTGGGAGTTGAAGTCCACAAGTCTTAAAGTTGACATGGTTGGAGACCCTGGCTTAACGTGTATATAAAGACTGCATCCATGTCTGACGATCGGAAGAATGTTGTTATTGTTCTATTATGTAAAGAGAAAGATAGTAATAATGACTGTAAATGCTGTAGGAGATTTAATTCGTTACATATGCCGAGGTGAGCGATTTCAACAATTATGACTAAAAGGTTGCAATTAGAAAAAAATCAGAAGGGCAATGCAGCTTTATGCCAGATACAGTGCAGTGCAAACTGCAGACCGTATTTTTGCTCTTCAGTAGATCAATGAGAAACATATGGCTTAGGACCTGGGTACTGAGACCGCCTTCTGCCAGCGAGAGCCTCCCACCGGCCAGTACGCTCCACAGAGAGGGGCTCCTCAGGGTGCCATCGGTCAAACAATGTCAACTGGCAGCCCCCAGGGGGAGAGCTTTCTCTGTGGGAGCACCTGCCCTCTGGAACGAGCTCCCCCCAGAGATACAGAGGATTTCGGATTTAAGTACTTTCCGCTGGGCCCTCAAGACTTTTTTATTTCAACAAGCCGGGCTGGCCTAACTTCTCCAATTGTTTAATTTTAAAAGAGGTATTTTAATTGTTGGGCCAAAATTGTTTTTTTTTAAACTGTTCTTAGATTTTTGTATTCTGTGTGTTTACCTTTGGCTGTTCACTGCCCTGAGTCCTTCGGGAGAAGGGCGGTATATAAATTTAAATAAATAAATAAATAAAATAAATAAATATGACTATGAGAAAATAATACTGAATATTTATTGCTTTAGAGAAGCATATGGTAAAATGAATAGAAAGCTGGAATTGTTTTGCACAAATATGAAGATTGGTTGATGATTATTATAAGAATGGAAGTAAACGGTATATGAAAAGGAATGAATGAACCTGAATGTACATGCAACTCTAAAACAGTATATATACACAAAAGAATGCTTTGGAAATGATTTATCTCTATTTCTTTTTCTTTTTTTCTTACCTTTTGCCTTGAATTTCTTTGGCTTCTTATGTTTTTATTAATTTTCTATGGTGTGCATAATGTTGCTTACCACAAAAGAGATAGATAATGTGATAGATATGTGTATATGTACAGAATAACATCTATCAACCCTATTTTTCACGAAGAAAAATGTCTTTGATTATCTATAATATTCTTTCAAATTCTGTTATTTTCTATAATCTAACAGCATCCTAATCATCACTACAAGAAAAAAAAAGCTTGTGCTTTATCAGAAAACCTCACCTGACCATTCTTTAAACCCACTAAAAGGCCTTCTCTGCCTGGAGGTCCTCCAATTACTTTTATATATCGAATGAGAGATTCCATCACCCATTCCCGTTCTTTTGTACCACTGAAAGACAGACACTGGAGTCTCTTCTCCTAAAAAGGGGGAAATATATATATATATACACATACATATTCTGCTGGAAAGTTTTCATATATCTTAGCTTGACAATGATGTACATTTACCAGAACTTTTTTATTATGTTTCCACGCACAGATATAAACAAATGGAAAGTATTTTATAATACCAAGCAAGTCTAATTTCCTACCAATGTTCATGTCTGTTGTTTATAACCACTCTTTACAGGTTAATAACCATGAGTGCATTAATGAAATATAGCTGCTCAGAAAAGTCATCAACTACTAAGAAATCTAAATAAAACTGCTATCAATTACTTTTTATTAAACTTTCTAGAATATTTTACTCAACATTTCAGAGTTTCAGTAACTTCTTTCTAAAATGCCAACGACATTATTAGGTAATGCTATGCCAAAACAAGGATAGGTGATTTATTGGAAGCAATTTATTCCAATTATCAAATGACAGTGAGTATATGTTATAAGAACTCGGGAAATCCATTCCCCATGGAGAAAATGGTGTTACTTCTAGGAATTTCTAAATTCAGTCTTTAGCTAATGTTGGTAGAGTTGAGAATTATGCTCACATTACTGTGACAGGAATGATAATGAGGAATGCAGACCTCTAAAATAGCCCTTCCCAACCTAGGTGACATACAGTTCAGTGCCCAGAATTCACAACCAGAACATGCTGTCTACAGAATTGGAGAAAATTCTGCTCTAATAGTTACTCTAATCTTTTTAATTCCTGACATGAATTCTGCAAACAGATCAAAAATGAATCTGCATCTGATGTAGCAGTTACTTCTGTTGGCCCACCCTTGTTATATGAAACACCTTCAACTGGGAACCTTTTTCTTAATCTTTCTTAGTGCAGTACTAGAAAATGTAGTTTCATTTTTAGACATTATTTTATTTTTAGATGTAATGATCAGTTACCTACCTGACATAAGATAATGTGTTCAGAACACACAACTAGTAAATTACATTCAAATTTTTTTGCTATCTTTTCCTTCACTCGGTAGTGCATGTCTGATGAATCATCGGAATACAGTTCAAAAATTTGGATTTTCTCTGGTAATTGGATTGCTAATCTGTTCTTGTAGATTGCTATTTTCTTTACAAGTTCTCGGTTTTTTATTCTAACTGTGGAAAAACAAGTTTAAATTAAACTATGTTTCTTTTGTATTATTGCAAACCACCTAGAGTCATTACATGAGATGGGTGGCCATATTATTCCAAACATCCATATTTATTAAGGCCACTGAACTCCAAGAAGACTCTGAGTAACATACATTAAGTCCAATACATAATTTAAAAAGACATTAAAAACCATTTAATTACCAGGACCAAAACAGCACTTCCAAACATGTAAAACAACAGGAGCTCCATAATCTTCCTAATATTTAAGGGTAAACATCTTTATTAGCTCAATTGGATTTTGAGGACTGCATGTAATCTTCACCATACAACCATAACTGAGCCCAGAATTATGGTTGTTGAGTTGTTGCAGTCGTAAGTCAAGGCACCCACACAACTGGAAATGATTTTACAGATTTTTTTGTGCAGTCGTTAATTAGGTAAATTGAGGACCCAGTTGTGGAGGCAATAAGCTGACTTTGTATAAAATATACAAAAGTATGAAGGCTATTGCTTAATGCACTGTAAGCCGCCCTGAGTCTCCGGAGAAGGGCGGCATATAAATCAATTTTTTTTTAAAAAATGCTGCAGTCCTAAAGCAAAAATCTCTCCCTTTCTTATCCCAAGCTATCTTACACTAAATATGGGGATAAAATAGGAAGACAGAGTGCCATATATACTGCAATTTCTGGCAGGATGTAAATCAAATGAAAAAAACATATGAATAAATCCTATTGTACAACATGGCTACACATCTCATGCTGTTCATAGAAATGTACATAACCATTTATATTTATACAATTAACATAATGCAATTAATGAACAATCACCAAGGGCAACAACAAAAAGTCAAAATACCAGCTACATCAATATATTTTTGATTGCTGACAAAAGGCCATCAAACAGTAGTCATCACAACATCCCTATACCAAAAATTCTACACAAAGCACTTCTGAAGATACAATTAGTATTCATGGCAAAAAGGCACAGCCATCTTTCCACTGTAAAGATATATTGCCTAGTTCAATTTACAGACAAATATTATTTACTGGGGCAGGGAAGAGATGGTCCCTGGGTTATCTGAAAACATAATTCAATATTACCTTTTTGTTCAGTGATAAGATGTTGGACAATAACATCTGTCATGCTGTCTCTGTAAGCATAGCGATCCTTATAAAGGCCATGGACTGTGCTGAAAATCAGCTGATACAGTGAAATGGTTCCATCCTGGGTTCCTACTGCCTGAAGAGAAAGGAATTAACTAAATTTGGGTGTCTATTTACCTGAATGATCATGAACTAGAAATGTTGATTAAAAAGGGATTGAAGTTTTGCTGGAATTTTAAATTATTCTAATTTCTACACTTAGAAAATGTGTATTGAGGGAAATTTTCTTCCCTTTGCATGCATAAGATTTTGGCCTCTCCCTTTTCCCACAGCAAAGCCATATAAATTAAAATTCACAAATGTCATGGTAGGAAATAGTTATTTACACTTATCTAGAAATCATTTCATTGTTTACAATCGTTTTTAACAGATGACAATAAGAAGATTACTTGGCTTTTATTTAAAGGTCACAATACCGGTTAACTAGAAGAATATTTTTAAATATATAGTAACAAAAAGAGAATTTAAAACATTATTTACTCTTATTTATTAATAAGAGTAAATAATATATAATTATTTACTATTTACTATTATATATTATTTACACACAATAAGCTTTGAATCAATATTAATAAAGAAAATAGCTCCAGAAATGTGATTTTTCTTAGCAAATACTGTAGACTATGATTGCCAGCTATACTTGAAAAAATGTGCTTTGTTATTAATTATGCACAACCAGCCCTATGAAATTATAATTCACATATAACAAAATTTGCAATGATTTCATGAAGTAAATTGATTTTGATTATCTCAATACAAAGGCACTTTACAAGACTCAATCACAGATATTACAATATGCATATTGCAAGGAAATATGGGGAAATCAAAATGAGAAAAAGCATGTGAATCAGTAACAGTAAATGAAGAGAAAAGAAGATAAAAAGACAAGAATAAATGAAGGAAGAACAGGGAACTAATGGGTTGACAAATATTGTTTAATTCACTGACAAATAATGAAACTCAAGGTCATTCATCAACTATTATTATTATTATTATTATTATTATTATTATTATTATTATTCCTAACAATGTAAGTGTAAGTTCCAGCAATAGACGTAGAATTGCCTCTGTAATGTATAAAATGTAATCTGGCAGAGACACAGTTATAAAGACCGTAAAAAGTAATTTCCTAGCAAAACAACAGCTGATTTGGATACATTTGCCATATGGAAATGATGGAGGCCAGAAATAGTTACTTGTGAGAGAAAGTTCTGGAAACACCTGGTATACATATTTGAAAGGCTTTTAGAAATTCACCCTTACCACATAATTGGAATCTGGCTTAGCTTTACAAGTCCACACCCAAGTGCTCTGTTCACCTATGGTGCCAAGACGCACTCCATCCTTCGTATAAAGGGACACTTGCTTGTCAGAGCCTCCCATTAAGATGTATTCTCCTTTTGAAAAATAGCTAACACAACATGGATCGAAGTTCAGGACTCTGTCTTTTCCAATCTATAAGAATATGGACAAAGATGTTTAACATTTGATTTTGCAATAAGAAATCTCATCTGCAAACAGGAATGTAATTACACATATTTCTGTATTTGATTTGCCACAGATCTTCATTTTGAGATTGCTACAACCTCTTCATTTTCAAAAAGTGCCTTAAAAATGAAATAATAGTATTAGGTCCAACAATATATGACATATGCATATTAGCCCATTTCTGTTATTCAAGGATGAGGAGGAAACTCAGCCAGAATAATTCTGTTTAATAGTGTTTGGCTCAGAAATAGACTGTCATACTGGTACAGACCCCTCAGTTAATTCCATCTGGTCTGCTGTGCTTGCCATCTTTTCTCTTTCTTTCTTTTTTTTTTATTTTACTGATCTTACTGTAATTTCTTTCAGGATTGTGAGATACCCAATCATTGAGAAATGGACAGCATACAGATTTAATTTGCATATGTATGTGTGTGTGTGTGTGTGTGTGTGTGTGTGTATGTATATATATATATATATATATAGACAAACATATGCATACTTTTCTACAAAAAGGCAAATAAATGGGCCTCTGATTTTGTAGAATATACTGCTAGCTTTAAAAAATTCAGAAAAAACAACACAGTATTTGGGAAGAAAGAATACAACCCACACCCATACAAACTTTCCAGTTAAGAAGTAACTTACTTGCTTGCCACTTAGTTGATAAAAAGAAAGCCTTTGTCCCCAATCTGCCACAGCTAAAATATCATTATGCTCATCTCTATTGGATATAAAAGGAAAAGCAATTATGTAGCAACAGTGCAACAAGCAGATATTGTTTGTCAATGGCAATATCACTAGTTAAAAGACCTTCTGAAATCTATATATGGGCTTTAGAGTCATTATACTTCCTTATAAGAGTATACTGTAGATTACAGAAGATTAATACTAGAAAATTTTAGAATTTTTTTAGAAAATAATAATTATTTTTTAAAAATTAAATATTATTTAAAATAAATATTATTTTAAAAAATATTATTTTTTAGAAAATAATACTAGAAAGTTTTCTAGTATTAATCTTCCTTATACTTTTGACATATCCTTGCCAATGGAAAACTAATTCTTGAATCAAGTAACTAAACACAGATTACTATTTCATGTTTATTAGATGCATGCATTGGGGAAAAAGTTGAGAGATTTAGCCAATAGCTAGAAATGTGTTCAATATATAATATTGGCTCTTATAGTTTGATTTTATGCCACACATAGAAATTATGTATTTTTTTTTCATGGAAGCCTCAATGTTTTTGTAGGTTATAATGCTTTTTCAGCTGTATACCCAATGATGTGGAAACTAAGAAGATACCAAAAGAAACATACAGTCTTATGATTGGGAAGAGATTAATATTATAAAAATGGAAGGACATTTTCATATCAGGAGTCTTGAGTGGAGGCCTGTTTAGAAATTTGGTCTGCATTTAAATATGTGGGCGCGTGGTTATAAACTTTCATTCCTCCCCCCTCTTTTAATATTAAATAAATTGACTTAAATGTACTGTATATGAACATATCTATAAGATTAACTGAACAATTTGTCAGGGATGAATATTCATGTAACTTTTTTGTATTTTTCTTTCATGAATAAATTTCAGTTTCATAACTGCATCAAATATTTGTATGTGCTAAAATAATACATCTTGTTCCTTCAGAGAGTAATAACAAGACACTTTCTGGGACAGATTATGTTTTCGTTATTTCTTAGATGCTGGTCCTGGTAATTTGACCTGTTGGTATTTGGTGAAATCTAATTCAGCATTGTCTATAATTGCTTGCAATAGGTTTTCAGAGTTTCCAAATAAGTATTCCCTACACTATATGAAGAACCGCTTTAAACCATGGTCTTTACTACTGAGCTATAATAACATTTTAGCTTGTAAATTATTCTAGACTTTTTAAGAGAAGGCAGCATCTTCCTATTAATAGTTAAAAGTTGGATTTGACCTATATGGCTTTTCCCACTGAACTGCTTTTGGGTACTTCAGTGAGCTTTTAAAGCAACACAAGGTGGTAGACTGTGGTTCCTTAGAAGGAAATAATAATAATAATAATAATAATAATAATAATAATAATAATTATTATTATTATTATTATTATTATTATTATTTTATTTCTATACCGCGCTTCTCCTGAAGGACTCAGGGCGGTATACAGCCAATTTAAAACACAGGACACAACAATGATTAAAAATTAAAATAATTAAATAGATTTGGCCGATTTAAAACCCCAAAAATTAAAATACCCCAATTTAAAATTATTATGTTGATAGCCCTGCCTGGCGGAACAACAGGGTCTTCAGTGCGCAGCGAAACACCCGGAGGTCGGAGATCTTACGTATTTCTGGGGGCAGTTCATTCCACAGGGCTGGGGCTCCCACAGAGAAGGCCCTCCCCCTGGGTGTCGCCAGCCGACATAACTTGGCTGATGGCACCCTGAGGAGACCCTCTCTGTGGAAACGGACTGGTCGGTGGGAGGCTATTGGTGGCAGAAGACGGTCTCAAAGGTACCCGGGTCCTATGCCATGGAGCGCTTTAAAGGTGGTAACCAACACCTTGAATCGCACCCGGAAGACCACTGGGAGCCAGTGCAGCTCGCGCAGGAGGGGTGTCACGCGGGCACGAGTTGCGCCCATAACCACCCGCGCGGCCGCATTCTGGACCAGTTGGAGCCTCCGAGTGCTCTTCAAGTGCATGATGCACTGTGAATATTTTTCCAATTTCCTTCAGCTCTGAGAGTTTGTGGTGTCAAATTTCTGGAATATGGGAAAACATCTGCCTCATGCAGGAGTTTGTGCTAAACTCAACTTTTAGTATACCAGGTCAAATTAGAGAAGTTGGCAAAATCAGTATGAAAAATTTTGTGAAACTTATTATACTGCTTTTACATTATGAAATACATTATTTGTGATAATGAAATGTGAATCAGTAGGATTCTATACATATCTATATTGATCCTAAAATGGTATAGCTTTATTTCCTTGATATTTCACTCACGAGCCGGCATTCCTAGGACTCTCATCTTCCTCACGTTCTTCTTCCTCTGCCTCACTACCCTGACTACTGCATGTGATGGACTTCAGAACTGGTATATCCTCTAAACAGGTATGACCTGCCTCGTCCTCTTCTTCGCTGTCTCTAGCACTCCAGAGATTCTCCCAGCGACTGCAAATACCAATTGTTTGTTCACATGAACTACTGCCACATAATTCAACTTTCAAAATATGTTAGTTCAAAGGTCAGTGCCCTGGAATTAAATAATTTTTCCCAGACAAGACTTTGCAGTCTCCCTTAAATATTCTAGAATCTAGAATATACAGAATGTATTGTTCCAGAAAAACTTTTTTAAAAAAATATTATTATTTATTTTATTTTATTAGTCATATTTCTATGCCGCCCACTCTCCGAGGACTCTTACACCAAAGACAGTATACTAAATAGCATATTGCCCCTAACAATCTCAGGGTGTAGAAAATACAGCATTTTAAAACAAAGACTTTAGGGAGAAAGGTAATGGAAATCGCTGATCTGGACCCACACACACATCATTTGAAATGATTGGGTGGATCGTAGCTTCTCAGTCACAATAGTAAAACCAATCAATTAATATAGAATTTCATTATTATCACTACAATACTTTCTCACAAAGTTTTTTTATAGCATCCCATGTATTGGGCCACTGAAATCAATGGACAAAATAAGTGTATTGCATAGGATACAGTGAAAAGAATGGGGGAAAAGTTCAAATAAACATCCTACCTCCTAGCCTCTTAAGACTCTTAAGCAGCTTTTCTCTAAAAATATTATTCTTTGCAATAGTACCAAATACCTGTAGCTTGGGTGTAGGATGAGGGTGAAGGTTCATTCTTGAAAAGAATATTCTTTTTAAGAAGCTCAATCAGATATTCATTTAAATGTTTTTAGACATTGTTAGTATGTAGATATAGAACCCATATATAATTAGATGAATTTGCTACCATATACTATGCAAAACCGATCTAGCTGCTTAAATATTTATCATATCCTCCTTGGGGTATGAGGAATGGGAAAACAGGATACAGCTTTCTCTGCAAAAGTTTCTCATGTTTATGTAATACCCATCCCTGCAGTCAAATTCTTTTATCAAGGACCCCACAATTCTTTTATGCTTGTTTTTAATGGTTTTACTATACAGTGATAAGGAGTTTATAGTTAATTATAAACACTTTTGGAGGATATTCATACAGTACATAAATGATGAAAAAGTAGAAATTAATAATTTATTAATATTAATTATTGTGATTCCCCTTACATTTCTCTGTTTTTATTAAGCAAAATGAGAAAATGCCAGAGTGAAATCTGGAGCAAATATGAGCAACTTAACCATTCAGCTCTTAGGAACAGAAAATTTGTATGTTAAGCAAACCAAGTGAAAGAGAATATGATCTTTCCTATGGCCAAATGTAATATGGAACTTTCTTGTTTCTTACATTAGAAAAACTTCAGGATTTATTCCCAAAATTAATCACAGATCGGTAGTAATATGCCAACTCCTGAAATCTACAGGCTAGGTTGCAATGATATTTATTAAAGATACCAAGAACACACTGAATATATGAAGCTTTATCTTTTCACTCAAGACACAAACATGTTACCTTGATGGATTCCAAGAAATAGACCAAACTGGAGATAAAGATCCTCCTGGTCGTTCAATTTTGACTTTCTCTTCACCATTTTTATTCCTAATGCTGACAATACCATTGTACAACCCCAAAGCGAGATATTGTCCATCATTCGTCCAACTGGGGAAAAAAAACACAATACAGTAGGCTAAATGTTTCTCAGAGCTAGAGGGAATCAGTAGCATGAAATGGAGAATATTTGGGGAGTGGAGAGTTTGCTGAGAGAGAAAGGCCACTCTGCCACTGATACTATCTGGCCACTTAGTCAGGAAGGAATGCTTTCGGCTCTAAGACCAAAAGCAATGCCCCATTCCTACTTTAACTGCATCATGTTTTGTGTGGAGCAGCAACTCATAAACATAACTATGTATCATTTGAAAGCCCAAATTATAATATTTGAGCCAAATACTTACATACCTACAACAAGTGATCTTATTGCTAACTTTATGTTTGTTGACGGACTTCTGTTCAGGAGACCACAGTCCTTAAAAACAACAAAATCAAAATACAGGAATTAAAAAACTGTTATAATTGTAAGAGCATTTAAAAGCAGTTACACAATAACTGCTAAAAATAATGACATTAATGTTCATCATATGTGTTATTCATCTTAATAAGATTTCTTTCAATCTGACTGTCCTCTCCAATATTGGTACCATTGTATTGGTACCACACAATGATTGCATTGTAGCATTTCATAATGTTACCCATTGTCCATCATCTATAAAGAAAGGACTACAATGGTCTGGGAAGACTGTAGCTCAACGATAGTGCCTCAAGTGCATTAAATTTAGGTTTAACCTCTGGCATTACCAATTAAGTGAGAACCTAAAAGCTGATGCTAAACAACAAAACTGGACCAGATGGACAGGTAGTTTGGCATGCTGGAAACCAAGCTCCCACATTTCTAATAAAATATTATAATATCTTGGGATTTTATACAATCTGTCCTTCACACTAATGAACAATTCCTGTCATAAAAAACAAGGAGGAGAATAGCTTCCACCTTTTGTTTTCAAAATCTGCCCTGGGGTTTGGGAAATATCCAAGCAGATTCACATGTGTAGAGGGCAAACAAGAGAAAGGAGGGGGGAAGCTTTACTCACATATTACATTTCAACTTTGGGCTACCTAAACCAATATTACAGTAATGTCTGCAACTCTTGCTGGGTTTCTTCCTTTGCTACATGAAGCATTAGAATTTGAACTTAAGAATTCGGCAATGGGGAATCCATACCAAAATCACTTGAAGAGCAGGATGCAAGTTGATGTGTAACAGGATTATAAGACACACATTGTATAGAATCATTGTGCCTAAAACAAATTAACAAACAACAGTGAAAGAGAAGCATTGGAAGAATGGCAAACTAAATCAATATGGAAAATCTATGCCAGCTTTTTATAAAAGCTATCAAATATGGGCTGTAGTAGTCTGGATAACCTCTGAATTATAGCAGTAAGGGTTTTCTATTTCTCTTAACTGCCATAGATCTAGATTTTGATTCATGTTGTAGATTGAAGAAAGAAAGGGGGGGCGTAATATCCCTTATCTAATTCATTAAAAAAAGGTTATATTACTATAAGGATTCACCTGGCTTCTATTTAAACTTTTAAGTGACTATTAGCCTTGATGGCAATGTAATTGCCTATGGAGACCAGTGGACTTCCTTGTACAGTTGGTTGGCCTTTGGGAAAACAGACTGCTGGTGGGTCAGGGATCCAATCCAGCATGAAACTACTCATATGCTTATAAAGGATTTGGCAAATGTTTTAAATATTTTGTACATTTTGACCCTCTATGCTGGGGGGTCCCTCATTCCCGGGCTGCACACCACTACCAGGTCATGGCCCATTGGGAACCAGGGTGCTGAAGAGGCAGGCAAGCGTGCAAAGCTTCATTTGTGCATGCACAGAATGCACACATGAAACCATCCCCACCACCACCACTGCAGAAACCACTGAAGCCACAGCCACCGGTCCACAGAACCAAAAAGGTTGGGGACCCCTGCTCTACACTGCACCAGTGAACAGACAGTGAAATCTCAATTTAACAGACCAACCAAGCTTATCTTAAATTGCTTAAACTATGTACTTCTCAGCAATGTACACCATTTGTATAATTGCTGCAAATAATAAAACATTTATGTAAATTTAACTGCCTCATCCAACTAGTTTGGACTTGTCTGTTACTTGAAGTAATGGGGTATTTGCCCTAAATTTGGTCTGTTGGATCCAGAAGTCGTTAAATAGATGCTTATTAATTTGAAGTTTTACTGTACTTGTAAAAAGGCTATAGCTAGCTCTGTTCATAAATGTCATGCTGAGAACCTGTTTCAGGCATTCACAACACAGATGTCTTCCAGATATACTGAAACATGGCTTTGTTGACTGAGTATTATGAATACTGATATTCAGGCTAAATGGAGGGTAATCGTACGGGATAATAAATATGTTCAACTCATTTACAAGTAATAGGAAGATATTCCTTTTTTTCTGAAAAGTAATGGGATACTTCTGAAACAATTAAGTT